>NC_036868.1:8382784-8696942 GCF_002910315.2 Salvelinus sp. IW2-2015 | reverse complement strand
GCCGTAGGTGTGATGACAGCAGATAGAACCAGTGGTGTAGCTGATGACACAGTAGAACAGTGTGTAGTAGCTGATGACAGCAGTAGAACAGTGTGTAGGTGCTGATGACAGCAGTAGAACAGTGTGTAGGTGGCTTGAATGAACAGCAGACAATTAATAAGACAGTGGTGTAGGTGCTGATGACAGCAGTAGAACAGTGAGTAGTACACGGTAGTGCTGATGACAGCAGTAGAAAGCAGTGCTGTAGGTGCTGATGACAGCAGTAGAACAGTGTGTACGTGCTGATGACAAGCAGTAGAACAGTGCGTAGGGCTGATGACAGGCAGTAGAAACAGTGCGTAGGTGCTGATGACAGCAGGTAAACAGTGTGAGGTGCTGATGACATCAGTAGAACAGTGCGTAGGTGTGCTGATGACAGCAGTAGAACAGTTGTAGTGCTGAGACAGCCAGTAGAACAGTGTTGTAGGTGTTGATGACAGCAGTAGAACAGTGTGTGGTTGCTGATGACAGCAGCTAGAACAGGTGTGGGTGCTGATGACAAGCAGTAGAACAGTGTGTGCAGAGTCTTGTGACGATCAGTAGAACAGTGTGTAGGTGTGATGACAGCAGTAGAGAACAGTGTGTAGGGCTGATACAGCAGTAGAACAGTGTGTGGGTGCTGATGACAGCAGTAGAACATGTGGGTGCTGATGACAGCAGTAGAACAGTGTGTAGGTGCTGATGACAGCAGTAGAACAGTGTGTAGGTGCGTTGAAGAGTAGAACAGTGTGTAGTGCGATGACAATAGAACAGTGTGTAGGTGCTGATAACCAGCAGTACAGAACAGTGTGTTAGTGCTGATATGACAAGCAGTAGAACACAGTGTGTGGGTGCTGATGACAGCAGTAGAACCAGTGTGTAGTGCTGGAGTGACAGCAGTTAGAACAGTGTGTGTAGTGCTGATGACAGCAGCTGTCAAGACAGTTGTAGGTGCTGATGACAGCAGTAAAACAGGTGGGTAGTGCTGATACAGCAGTAGAACAGTGTGTGGGTGCTGATGACAGCTAGTAGAACAGTGTTGTAGGTGCTGATGACAGCAGTAGAAAGTGTGTAGGATCTGATGACAGCAGTAGAACAGTGTGTAGGTGCTGATGACAGCAGTAGAACAGTGTGTGGTGCTTGATGACAGCAGTAGAACAGTGTGGGTGCTGATGAAGCAGTAGAACAGCTGTGTGGTGCTGTGAACAGCAGCTAAGAACAGTGTGTAGATTCTGATGCATCAGTAGAACAGTGTGTAGGTGCTATGACAGCAAGTAGAACAGTGTGTAGGTGCTGATGACAGCAGTAGAACAGTGTGTGGGTGCTATGACAGCAGTTAGAACAGTGTCTGAACAGCAGTAGAACAGTCTGTAGTGCTGATGACAGCAGATAGAACAGTGTGTAGGTGCTGATGACAGCAGCTAGAACAGTGTGTAGGTGCTGATGACAAGTAGAACATGTGTAGTGCTGATACAGCAGTAGAACAGTGTGGTGCTGATGACGCAGTAAACAGTGTGTAGTGCTGATGACAGCAGTAGAACAGTGTGTAGTGCTGATGACACAGTAGAAACAGTGTGTAGTGCTGATGACATCAGTAGAACAGTGTGTAGGTGCTGATGACAAGCAGTAGAACAGTGGTGTGGTGCTGATGACAGCAGTAGAACAGTGTGTATGCTGATGACACAGAGAACATGTGTAGGGCTGATGACAAGCAGTAGAACATGTGTGGTGCTGATACAGCAGTAGAACAGTGTGTGGTGCTGATGACAGCAGTAGAACAGTGTGTAGGTGCTGATGACAGCAGTAGAACAGTGTGTAGTGCTGATGACAGCAGTAGAACAGTGTGTAGGTGCTGATGACAGCAAGTAGAACAGTGTGTAGGTGCTGATGACAGCAGTAGAACATGTGTATGCTGATGACAGCAGTAGAACAGTGTTAGTGCTGATGACAGCAGTAGAACAGCTGTGTAGGTCTGATGACAGCAGTAGAACAGTGTGTAGGCTGTATGACAGCAGTAGAACAGTGGTAGGTGCTGATGACAGCAGTAGAACAGGTGTAGGTGCTGATGACAGCAGTAGAACAGTGTGTAGGTGCTGATGACACAGTAGAACAGTGTGTAGGTGCTGATGACCACAGTAGAACAGTGTGTAGGTGCGATGACCACAGTAGAACAGATGTGTAGTGCTGATGACAGCAGTAACTGTCAAAGACAGATCTTTGTACAAACAGAGAACAAACTCACATTTAAATGCATGAAAAAATGTGTTTTGTAAAAACCATTGGTTCTCCAAACCCAGAGCTCCAGAGTCGATGCATCAGCTTTATTCGTTTATGGAAAACTTATGGCGGTATCTTCTAGGCAACCCAAGGGAACGCGGAGATGATGGAATAATGCATTATGGTCTGAGAAGAGAGGAAGAATGGACATCTCTGCATAGACTGACAACTTAGATGTAGGACATTGACCTTACATCTTAGCACCTTTTTCTTATTCTAGAACCTAAATGAGTTATTTGGCCATCCCCATAGGAGAACCCTTTGAAGAAATTTTTGCTTCCAGGTAAAACTCTTTTTGGTTCCATGCAAAAAGGGTTCACCTATGGGAATTATCCGAAGAACCTTTTTCTCAAGAGTGTATGGGAGAGTGAGAATAAAATCCAGAGAGAGTCAAGGATGCTTACTATCAGGTATGAAGGTAAGACCCAGATGCAGACCACATCAAATAAACAATAGTTTAATATTCCAACAGGGCAGGCAATAGACAAGTCAAGGCAGGCAGGGGTCAGTAAACCAGAGGTGGGGCAACGTACCGGGCGGCAGGCAGGCTCAGGCAGGGGTCAGTAAACCACAGGGTGGGCAACGGTACCGGGCGCAGGCAGGCTCAGGCAGGGTCGTAAAACAAGAGGTGGGCAACGTACCGGCGGCAGGCAGGCTCAGGGTCAAGCAGAGTGTCAGGCAGGCTGGCTCGGAGTCAGGACAGGTAAGGGTCAAAACCAGGAGGACGAGAAAAGAGAAACTGGAAAAAAGTAGGCTCTGAGACACAAAACGCTGGTTGGCTTGAACAAACAAGACACCAGACATACAGAAAACACAGGTATAAATATACAGGAGGAATGGGAAGATGGGCGAGCATAAGGACAGGTGAAACAGATCAGGCTGTGATACCTACGACAAAACACACTGATTTAGCCACCCTAGAGCACAACCTCTATAGTCTGTATGCACCCAAACCCTCTCAATACAACTGTGGCCCATCAACTCCCTGGGTATCAAGCTTGTGCTCAAGGAAATGTATCACATTAGTGTTGTATGCTCATTAGGGAAGGGGGATTGTTCAGCAGGACGTTAACAACCCATCATCCAGGCATGTGATTTTCTAAAGCTTTGTTATGCAGCAGACAGTTTTTTTTGGGGGGGGGGAAAGTCAGGAGGACGATGCATCACGAGGCTGCAGTTAATAAAATTACAGCTCACGACCGACCAACCAGCTCTCCTCTCACATATCCCCCTAATTCATCACTGCCGCCAGCCGACTCCTGCCACACCCCATCAGTCATGGCCACTGAAAAACACCAGTCTGAGAGAGACACAGACTTTAGGAAATCGAAGGGAAACTAGTGATGGGATTTTGATTAGCAAATGCTTTGCCATTGCAAAGCTTCCCCGCGTCCCGGCGTGACAGTTCTAAATAAGCATCCATCTCCGGCCCAGGGCATTGTGGGCTTATGGTGCCACTAGCTGACCAGGGGGCTGCACTTGGTACTTGGCTCCGGCTGCAGTGCTGGAGGAAGGGGAGAGAGGAGCGGCAGGCAGAGAGGCACAGCGGCAGACAGCAGTGAGGAAGGCAGAGAGACAGGCAGAGAGACAGGCAGAGGCAGGCAGAGAGATAGGCAGAAAGACAGAGGCAGGCAGAAAGGCAAGCAGGCAGGGAGATGGGTAGTGCAAGGCAGGCAGAGATGCATGCAGAGAAGCAGGGAGCTGCTGCAGCCTGAGGGTGATCTACAGGAGAGGAGCAGCACATATGTAATGGCTGACAGGCCAAAAAGGGCCCAACACACCATTATCATCAAAAGCAAGGGGGCACATCACCGCAGGACATCCGCAGCACAACATCATACTCAGGGTGAATTAGGTCTCATCTGCCTGAACCAGCAGGGTAATGGCCCTACATCTGCCCAATATTTGGGCTCTCGGTCTCAGAAATGTGCCCAAACTTATTTTTACCATACTGTAGACAGACACTCATTGTCCTTTGAAGTGAACGCCTTTATACTGCTATAATACTGAGAAGTATCATTGAAATCAACAGCAAAACGTACAATACTTTAATACAAAGTGTCAAGAAAATATACAACATATAAAATGTTATTGGTTTACAGGGTTATTCAGCCTCCCCAAATATTGATGTGACATAATTTATATACAGTACAGTGCATTTGGAAAGTATTCAGACCCCTTTACTTTTTCCACATTTTGTCACGTTATAGCCTTATTCTAAAATTGATTAAATAATTTCCCCCCCCTCATCAATCTACACACAATACCCYATAATGACAAAGCCAAAACAGGTTTTCAGACATTTTTGCAAATGTACTTAAAAAAAATGGAAATATCAAATTKACATAAGTATTCAGACCCTAAGTACTTTGTTGAAGCACCTTTGGCAGCGATTACAGTCTTGAGTCTTTTTGGTTATGACGCTACAAGTCTGGCACACCTGTATTTCGGGAGTTTCTTCCATTCTTCTCTGCAGATCCTCTCAAGCTCTGTCAGGTCGGATGGGGAGCATCGCTGCACAGCTATTTTCACGTCTCTCCAAAGATGTTCGATCGGGCTCAAGTCTAAGCTCTGGCTGGGCCACTCAAGGACATTCAGAGATTGGCCCGAAGCCACTCTGCGTTGTCTTGGCTGTGTGCTTAGGGTTTTTGTCATGTTGGAAGGTTCAACTTCGCCCCAGTCTGAGGTCCTGARCACGCTGGAGTAGGTTTCATCAAGGATCTCTGTACTTTGCTCCGTTCATCTCTCCCTCGACCCTAACTAGTCTCCCAGTCCCTTCCGCTGAAAAACATCCCCACAGCATGATGCTGCCACCACCATGCTTCACCGTAGGGATGGTGCCAGGTTTCCTCCAGACGTGACGCTTGTCATTCAGGCCAAGAGTTCAATATTGGTTTCAACAGACCAGAGAATCTTGTTTCTCATGGTCTGAGAGTCCTTTAGGTGCCTTTTTACAAACTCCAAGCCRGCTGTCATGTGCCTTTTACTGAGGAGTGGCTTCCATCTGGCCACTCTACCATATAGGTCTGATTGGTGGAGTGCTGCAGAGATGGTTGTCCTTCTGGAAGGTTCTCCCATCTCCACAGAGGAACTTTGGCACTCTATCAGAGTGACCATCGGGTTCTTGGTCACATCCCTGACCAAGGCCCTTCTCCCCCCGATTGCTCAGTTTGGCCGGGTGGCCAGCTCTAGGAAGAGTCTTTGTGGTTCCAAACTTCTTCCATTTAAGAATGATGGAGGCCACTGTGTTCTTTGGGACCTGCAGTGCAGCATTCATTTTTTCATAACCTTTCCCATATCTGTGCTTCGACATGATCCTGTCTCGGAGCTCTACGGACAATTCCTTCGACTTCATGGCTGGGTTTTTGCTCTAACATGCACTGTTWACTGTGGGACCTTATATATAGACAGGTGTGTGCCTTTCAAAATCATGTCTAATTAATTGAATTTACCACAGGTGGACTCCAATCAAGTTGTTGAAACRTCTCAAGAATGATCAATGGAAACAGGATGCACCTGAGCTCAACTTCGAGTCTCATAGCAAAGGGTCTGAATACTTATGTAAATAACCTATTTCTGTTTTTTATTTTTAATTAGCAAACATTTATAAAAACCTGTTTTCACTTTGTCGTTATGGGSTATTGTATGTAGCAGGATGAAGACATGTTTTTATTTAATCCATTTTAGAATAAGGCTGTAACGTAACAAGATGTGGAAAAATGAAAAGGGTCTGAATACCTTCCGAATGCACTGTAATAGTATAATTATCATAGCCAAAGCGGAGAGAGGAAACTTAATGATGAGTATCACCATTTGTTGAGGTAAATGGCAGTAATTGTCTTGTTTGAAAAGAAGATATCTGGATTTTGGACAAGGAATTAACAATAAAACAGTGGAAGGTGTCAAATGAGCATTTCATAGCATTCCCAACCGAGACATGTTAATTTCAAACACATTTAGGTTAATTTATCTATACTGAACCAAAAACATAAACCCAGCATTCAAAATTTTCTAAATTTTCACAGTTCATAGAAGGAAATCAGTCACTGGAAATAAATAAATTAGGCCATMATCTATGGATTTCACATGACTGAGCAGGGGTGCAGCCATGGGTGGGCCTGGGAGAGCATAGGCCCACCCACTTGGGTGCCAGGCCCAGCCACTGGGGAGCCAGGCACAGCCAATCGGAATGGGTTTTTCCCAACAGAAGGGCTTAATTACAGACAGAAATACTCCTCAGTACTCCCCCTCCCCCTCCTCAGACGATCCCGCAGCTGAAGATGCCAGATGTGGACGTCCTGGGCTGGCGTGGTTACACGTGGTCTGCCGTTGGGAGGCCGGTTGGATGTATATCCAAATTCTCTAAAACGACGTTGGTAGTATAATAAACATTTCATTATCTGGCAGCTCTGTTGGACATTCCAGCAGTCAGCGTGACAATTGCATGCTCCCTCAAAACGTGAGACATCTGTGGTGTTGTGTTGTGTAACAAAACTGCACATTTTAGAGTGGCCTTTTATTGTCCCTAGCACAAAGTGCACATGTGTAATAATCATGCTGTTTAATCAGCTTCTTCATATGTCACACCTGTCTGGTGGATGGATTTTCTTGGTAAAGGAGAAATGGTCACTAACAGGGATGTGAACAAATTTGTGCACAACATTTGAGAGAAATAAGCTTTTTACGTATGGAGAATTTTATTTCAGCACATGAAACATAGGACCAGCACTTTACATGTTGAGTTTATATTTTTTTCCGTGTATATTATTTTGCTCTAGAGGTGCTAAGTATTCTGTAATTCAGCCTTGAGTGTTTTTATGACATGGTACAATTTTCTTTATTCATTATTCTTCAAAACATACATAGACTCCTTTTGTATTGTCCATAATGCATTACAATGTTAAGGCCTAGTCGTAATACATAGACAATGTTGATACTCTCACCTGAAGTCTTTTGAAAAAAAAATTGAATCTCAAAGAGGCAGTATTAAGCTGGTTAAAACATTGTCCGTATCTCCTGTTTTCAATTTCCTGCTATAGGTTATTACTGGCCATACGGTTGGACTCAAAGGCCCCATATTGGTTCTTCTATCAATGTGCCTTACCACCTTCTCAGACATGAAGAAACCTTACTGTGTGCCAGCATCTAACAGCCTGATTCCATAAAAGATGGCATTCAATTATTGCAGTTCTCTAGGCCTGCTAAGGCCTCCAGTCTCCTCTGTTGTTTACTGTCACACTTGGAAAAAGGCAATGACCAAGCAGTGAGACTGCACTTAGCTCGACAGGAAGAGGATTGTGGTGCTGGTCGGATTGTCTCGAAACTCTCATACTGAAGTTCGGAAGGACCATATCTCCAGAAGGAGACACTGAGGTATGGAGGTCTGAGGCTATCATATCTTTAGATAAAGAACATTACAGCATGTGACATCTGTTCAAATAAAAAGGTCAAACTAACGTGGTGATATTCTGATGGCAGTGACATCTGTCACGTGTCGACCAATTCCCAAATTGTCATTTAAGACTTGCACCACTCATGGATGACCCCCATTGCAACACGACAGATCACAGAGGAACATCATTCTGCTTCAGCTGTGAGAACAAATGGTTAAAAGACCTCCAATAACAGGTGGATAAATCAAGCGGATGTTCCATAATGTGTTTAGCAGTCCACGGTAAAGTAGAGAATGCTGCCATTCCACATGCAGACAGACCCCCAGAGAGACGCTCTGTGCTCTGCCACTATCATTATGGAAAGACATTAGGGCAGGAATAAATAAAAAAGTAGGGGGAGAAAGAGAGAGAGAGAATGAGATGCTCACTAAAAGAGAGAGAGAGCTAGAGGAAGAGAGAGAAAAATAGAGAAAGAGGAGAGAGACAAAAAAGGAGGGAGAGGGAGAGAAAGAAGAGAGAGATAAAAAGGTATGCTGACTAGAGACAGAAAGAGGGATAGATAGAAAGAGAGAGAGAGAGAGAGAGAGTGAGAGAGAGAGGGAGAGAGAGGAGAAGAGAAAGTGAGAGACAGACAGAAAGAGAGGGAGAGAGAAAGAAAGAGAGATAGATAGAAAAAAAGGGAGGGAGAGGGAGAGAAAGAGAGACAGAAAGAGAGAGAGAGATAAAAAGGTATGCTGACTAAGAGACAGAAAGAGGGATAGATAGAGAGAGAGAAAGAGGGAGAGAGAAGAGAGAGAGAGAAAGAAAGAAGAAAGAGGGAGAGACAGACAAAGAGAGGGAGAGAGAAAGAAAGAGAGACAGAAGAGAGGGAGAAAAAGGTATGCTGGACTAAGAGACAGAAAGAGGGATGATAGAAAGAGAGCGAGAGGAGAGAGAGAGAGAGAGAGGGAGAGAGAGAGAGAAAGAAAGTGAGAGACAGAGAAAGAGAGGAGAGAGAGAAGAAAAAGAGACAGAAAGGAGAGAGGGAGAAAAGGTATGCTGACTAAGAGACAGAAAGAGGGATAGATAGAGAGAGAGAAAGAGGGAGAGAGGAAAGAAAGAGGAGAGAGACAGACAGAAAGAGAGGGAGAGAGAAGAAGAGAGACAGAAAGAGAGGGAGAAAAAGGTATGCTGACTAAGAGACAGAAAGAGGGATAGAATAGAGAGAAAGAGGGGAGAGAGAGAGAGGGAGAGAGAGGAGAGGGGAGCAGAAGGAAGAGGAGAGAGAGAGACTAGAAGAGAGAGGGAGAGGATGAGAGGAAAAGTAGTGCTGACTAAGAGAGAGAGAGAGAGAGGAGAGAGAAGAGAGAGGGAGAGAGAGGAGAGAGAGAGGAGAGAGAGGAGAGAGAGGAGAGAGGAGAGAGAGAGAGAGAAGCAGCACTCATAGGGATGGGTGAAATGGCTCCCTGTAGCCTACCCTAACATCCACTGAAACTTGAAGATGGAACACACAAAATCCTTCCTCGTTTTATGATATGTTGATTGGAGGTATTACATTGCTGTGTGATGAGTTGTGATGTGTATTGCTGCACGGTCCACCTTAGAGAGAGTGTCTCTGTTTTTGGAGACCAGTAACCATAGGGATCATAAAGATTTACAGACCATTCCAGAACCTGGATACCTCTGGTTCTAGAGATCAAGTAACCTTATTCCCCGGTGGGGAGAATATGCTGAAGAGGGGTAGCCACAACAAATCAATATTAAAAGCAAATGAATAGATTTCCTTGAGTAGCTTTGGTAATGACGGAGGGGTGTAATTCAAGGTGTCGAAATGAGATGCCACTCAGGAGGTAAATACAGGCATAATTTAATCATATTCCAAATGCCCCCCCCGCCTCCCCATCTCTCTCTCTCCTCCTCTCCTCGCATTCTTTATGAACTATCAAAGGGAATCTATCTTCATCCTAAAAACTATTATATTGTCCATTCTGCACTTCCCAAATAGATTTGACATTTTATTGTAGCGACCATATTTCATGGCATCAGGACCTCTGCATACATTTAGAATCCACTTCCAAAATAAATGTTATTTACACTGGCCAGAGGGCAGGACACTGAATGGAGATTTGAGGGATTCTGTAAAACAGCTTTCTATGTTGCATTTATGATGGCTAATTCAACAGCCCCTTTATAATCATCTCCTTCAGCCCGATAGTTCCAGTTTCATTTGTGATACACATTTGTTTTCAAGACGGTAATGGAAATAGAAACAGAACTAAGTGATTGTCATCGTTGCTAAGCCTTGTATTCTATTCATCCCAGCGAAAGATAAAAGATGTTGCGTTGCAAGTCCTGAGGACATTCACAGGATGGCTTTCAGCATCTTCCTAATGTCTTTATCTCTCTCCCCCTCGTCATTGCCTGCTGTCATTKCCATCGTCTCTGTTCCAGATCCTGGGGTAATGTACAGCAGACTGAAGCTAATTACTAGCTCAATATTTTTACCCACTGTGAGCCAGTTCATCTGTTCATCAGACATATATAGTACATGTTAGTGTGTGTTGTGTACTGGGGCCTTATGATCAATTTGAGCTTGCCTCAGCTTCATTTAGACACATGCTAAGCGTTTGGGAGGATAACGTAGGCTATGTTAGAATTCTAAAATGTTGTTGTTTGTCTTATGTTTCCACCTGGGACAAAGAGGACTAAGTATGTTCTTAAACATGGGGTGAATTCTGTACTAACATGTCTTTTCTTATAGGCTACAGTACAGTACTTTATCTTTTTAATGTAATAGTAGGATTTGATGGCTAAGTAATGACTTCTCGGCCTGAAGATTCACTATCATGATTTGTTTGGGTGGAATGCTTGTCTGAGAGCTTATCAAAGTGTYAGGCTGACGTACACGAATATGGTCCTTAGAATTAGAAAATCATGTTTATCCTGCAGGAAAAAAAAWTCTCCATTTAAAAAGGGTGGAAATGTAAGTAAGTCGAAAGCTAATTTATGGCTTTTGAACTTATTCTGAAACCTAGTATGAATAAACAGTTATTAATTGTAGTGAAACAAGGCTTTGGCTAAAACAAATTAAGTTAAGTTTCCTCTTTAGTTATAGCCAATTATAAGTTGACAAATATTTGCATTTTTTCAAAGGATGAGGAATCYCTATCCATTCCATTTGTACAGATGCAATACTGCTGTTGATCCATTTGATGATGCTTCCATGCAGTTGTTCGTTTGAGGGGAGGAGGGCTGGTGTGACGATGAGCTGCTTGGATGGGGCAGGTGATTTACTTCCTATTGGGGTCCAGAGATGCTACAGAATGTAGTTGTCCCCACAAGGCCTGGAGAGAGCAGGGGGGGAATGATATTCACTTCCCCTCAGTCCAGCTCTCTACCTTTCCACAGGAATTCCATGAAGAAACAAGGAGAAGAAATGCCTAGCTCCCCCCACAGACCTGTCATGATGAGAGAGGCCTGCTCATGCTATGGGCAGTGACAGGACAGTAATACTGAACACACAGGTACCACTGTCCAAATACAGGAAATGGTTAGCATGAACCATTTATGGTCTTATCTGGAGCACTTAAAGCGGACATCTGCAGTTGCTACATACATTTTTGGACTTCACATACAATATATGTACCCAATAATTTAACTTATAAAATGCCTCATGAGCTTAGTTCAACTGTTGTACCTCATCAGAACCCAAAATATAAGCTTGTTTTACTCCAATGTTTGCTAACAAAGTAAATGTAATCAAACCCTATATAGCCTCAAAACATGGTCAAAAATAGAATCTTGATATCGTGGATGGTCAGTCCTTGCATCCATAGCTCTGTTTTGAATGGTTACATTGCTCCCTCCTGCCACATTTCTTAGCTTTTTACGGAAACAGTGGTGCGGAATAAAACATTATTGTTTCAACTGCTGATACCCCTTTAACATTATAGTTGACATAATATAACAAGCTACGTGAGATGTTGAAGGTGCCATAGTGAGTAACTACGTCTCGAGAAGGAAAGGTTTAGGGTTATTTTAGCACAATGTTGTGTGTGACATTTATGTTTATCACAGGACACAATTATTGCTTGCCAAGAAGCAATCCTGTGTACATTATTAAATTGGCCCTAGGTCATTTGTCAATTTTTTTCCCTCTCTGATTGCAGAGCCTGTCACAGGTAGGGCTATTTAGGAGATGATTTAGGAGTGTTCAGAGCCACTTGTCTGTGACAGAGTAGCGTTTTGGCATTCCCTTTGAGTGCTTGAATTGCCCCGTCACTAAAGGACAAGCACAATGAACCCAAGCATTTGGCAAAAAACTGTTGGACTTCCTGGGCCATTTGTGGCCGACAGACACACGCACGCCAAAGCAACCTTGACCTTTTCTGTGACTTGTTCTTATTAGGTCTGAAAGGTAATTGGAGAGATGATGGATGTCTTTCACTTTTATTACGTTGATTCATCCACTGAATCTCCAACTGTCTGTCAAGTATATTTTTATAACGCTCCATCATCAGGTCAGAAGGGTAACGATCCTCCTAAATGGCTTTAATCGATGCTTAGAGGGGAAATAAATTATTGAGAGAAAAGTTATTGAGGTCAAATTGTTAGCAGGATCACTCTGTTCCTCCCTGCATTAACACCACCATGTGAAAGTTAGAGCAGTTGTGACTATAGGACTCTCAATCTACCCTTTTAGAAGTTTAAGTTTACTGGTGCCATTCAAACAACACGCAACAATAAAAATACATCAATGAAGGTCTCTCAGTTGATAATAGCACACATCTAGCTATGACTAGAGTTGCAACATTCTGAGAACTTTCAATAAATTCCCTGGTTTTCCAGAATTCCTGGTTGTAAATTCCAGATGTCCTACTTATTCCCTCCTGATTCCAGTAAAACCATGGAATTTATTGAATGTTCCCGCAACCCTAGCTATTACTCACTACAGTACATCATTCTATATGGCTAAAAGCACTGCACTCAATTTCCCATATAGCCTGGTGATGGCCCTGCTCTGCTCTAACTTGTAGTGGTGATCCGACCCAGGAATCCAATAACCGATGAAGCTGTAGTGTGAAAAATGAAGGCAGTTAGTAGAAGTGATAAAGATCATCTGGCCGTCTCCTGAGTGAGTCGAGCTGCATGGGAGGATGTCACCATCGTCGCCTGATAGCCGCGACTCCATTAGCATAGCGGCAGGTTCCGCTGTGGGTCTGTCACACAGACGCGGCCTATCTGTCTGTCCATCTGCTGGGAGGGCAGGTGTGGACAGACAGACATAAGACCTGGGAGGATGGAGGAGACTGAGGAGATGGAGGAGCTCTGACAGAGATGCCCTTCTACTAGGAGGCTCTGGGGGCAAGGCATCTCCCATCCGGGGGCCTGGAGAATTCCTAGATGTCCGGGAAATGTTGCTGACACACATTGCTCCTGCCAGTACTCATGATGAAGAGCGGCAGCCAGCTCGGCAGTCCAGGAGGCAGTGGCATGCGTCTCCCTGTGCCAGACATAGGCGGATGCGTCACGTTGAAAGATGGACAGACGGATGACCTTCCGCATACACTCTCCAAAGTGGAGGGAGCACAATGTCAGAGGAGGTCAAAGCCACTCTTCTGGAGTACAGGCGATTATTCAAATTCCATATACATGACATGCCTGGAAAATGCAAAGAGCTAAACTGTCTGTCATTCCTTCATGGAAGGGAAGCGTCTCTTTCTCTCCCTATAAGGGGGACTATGTGACTAGGCTGTAGCATCTGTATAATGGCGTCCATAGATATCCATTCGAGCTGGGTAACACAGATGAACTCCACCTCTCTGTGTTCTTCCCTTCCTGACATTAAAGTCAGGTGTACATGTAGACCAAATGGAGCTGCTTTAAGTGGGTTTAACTGTGCATGCAGAATCSCCATCATTATGAAAGCACGGCTGATTAGACTGCTGCTAAAGTCAGGATGGAGGACATAAAGGAGAAACCCGTGTCATCGGGGAAGTTATCCGACTGCTCTGTCTGTTTGTCATGTTTCATAATCAGTCTACAGTAAACAGGTGGAGACAGACAGTCATCCTCCCAACTCAGTGATCCACTCTCTTCACATCTGGATCATTTTCCTGTAGGCATGCAACAGTACCCCCACTGACACGATCCCATGAGTTGATCCAATAGACATTTTTAAGAAATCTTGCGTGGTACCTTGTTTAGTCTCCATGAATCCATTAACATATGGCACTTCCAGGAKGATTCTCCCACATCTTATTCCATTGGTATTCATTAATTGTGCTTTCTCCAGCCCCAACTAACCTAATTTTATCATATTTTCTGAGCACCAAGAGTCGTTTCTGCCACAGGCGAGAAACACCATCTTGTTTAGGCTGCCTCAGAATCTGGGTGAGTGAATCTCAAGCTTATCATTTCAGCGGTGTCTGAGAGCTCAGAGTACAGGCAGAGGAGGAGTGGGCTGATTTCCTAGTTGTTCACAACTGGTTGTCTTGTTGTCCCCCAGTTCTGGCCATACTGTACATATGGGATCAGCTCTGATTCTGTTTGTTCCTTGTTGTGCCTTTGGGAGGAGATTAAGACTCGGTAAGAGCAAGCTTGGTAACAGCAAGAATATCTTGTCGCATCACATACAGTACCTTCTGTCACTTGTTGATATTGATGTAGCAACAGCTCTGTTGGACCAATGAGATGTAAAGTGTATTTGGGCTCTGGGTAGTATCCAGTAATCTCAAACAATACTAAAAAAAAACTTGAATTAGTGTATTCTAAAAAATACAACTTGGAAAAACTATAGGACTACCCGATTTCACCTTCACGCTCAGTGGATAAAAAAAKAACTGATGTATTTTTTAGCAACAGGAGAATGGCCTTTGATCAAATTTCTCTTTAAAGCTTAGGTTAGAAATGAACTCACATACAGTGTCTTCAGAAAGTCTTCATACCTGTCACAGCGCAGGAGGAACGGCGAAGATATGAGGGGACACGGCTAGCACGAAGGCCCGAGAGGCAGCCCCAATAAATATTTTTTGGGGGGCACACGAGGAGATTGGCTGAGTCAGGTTGGAGACCTGAGCCAACTCCTCGTGCTTACTGTGGGGAGCGTGTGACTGGTCAGGCACCATGTTATGCAGAGATGCGCACGGTGTCTCCAGTTCGCATTCTTAGCCCGGTGCACTCTATTCCAGCTCCTCGCAGTTCCCGGGCTAGAATGGGACTCCAACCAGGACGGAAGGTGCCGGCTCAGCGCTCCTGGTCTCCAGTATACCTCCTTGGACCAGGATATCCTGCGCCGGCTCTACGTACTGTGTCTAAGGTGCGTCTGCATAGCCCAGTGCGTCCTGTGTTAGCGCCCCACACTTGCCGGGCTCAAGTGAGCATCCAGCCAGGACGTATTGTGTCAGCTCTACACTGCAGATCTCCAGTGCGTCTCCACAGTCCAGTACGTCCTGTGCCTCCTCTYCGCACTAGTCCTGAGGTGCGTGTCCCCAGCCCGGTACCACCAGTTCCGGCACCACGCATCAGGCTTCCAGTGCGCTTCTACAGTCCAGAGCTTCCAGCGACAGTACCCAGTCCAGAGCTTCCGGCGACAGTACCCAGTCCAGAGCTTCCGGCGACAGTACCCAGTCCAGAGCGTCCGGCGACAGTACCCAGTCCAGAGCTTCCGGCGACATTTCACAGTCCGGAACCTCCAATGACGGGCCACAGTCCGGAGCCTCAAGCGACGATCCCCAGCCCGGGGTCTCCAGCGACGGTCCCCAGTCCAGGGTGTCCAGCGACGGTCCCCAGCCCGGGGTCTCCAGCGACGGTCCCCAGCCCGGGGTCTCCAGCGACGATCCACAGCACGGGGTCTCCGGCGACGATCCACAGTCCAGAGCCTCCGGAGATGAGCCACGGTTCAGCTCTACAAAGGCGGAGGGATCAGTGTAAAGATGGGGTCTTGTCTAGGGTTTTTGTAGATCTATGGGGTTTTTGTAAGTCTAGGTAATTGTAGGTCTATGGTGGCCTGAATTGGTTCCCAATCAGAGGCAGCTGTTTATCGTTGTCTCTGATTGGGGATCCTATTTAGGTTGCMATTTTCCCTTTTGGTTTTGTGGGTTCTTGTCTATGTGTAGTTGCCTGTCAGCACTCGGTTTGTATAGCTTCACGTTCGTTTTGTTTCTTTGTTAGTTTGTTCAGTGGTTTTTCTTCATTAAAGGAAGAATGTATTCATATCACGCTGCGTCTCCTCAATACAACGAACGTGACAATACCCCTTGACTTATTCCACATTTTGTTGTGTTACAGCCTGAATTCAACATGGTTTAAATAAATAAAAATATTCACCCACCTACAAAAAATACCCCATAATGACAAAGTGCAGTATTCGTTTTTAGAAATATCTAATTTAAATAATTATTCACAACCCTGAGTCAATACATGTTAGAATCACCTTTGGCAGCGATTACAGGTCTGAGTCTTCATGGGTAAGTCTCTAAGAGATTTGCACACCTGGATTGTACAATATTTGCACATTCTTCTTTAAAAAATTATTCAAGCTCTGCCAAGTTGGTTGTTGATCATTGCTAGATAGCCATTTTCAAGTCTTGCCATATATTTTCACACCGATTTAAGTAAAAACTGTAACTAGGCCACTCAGGAACATTCAATGCCATCTTGGTAAGCAACTCCAGTGTATATTTGGCCTTGTGTTTTAGGTCATTGTCCTGCTGAAAGGTGATTTTGTCTCCCAGTGTCTGTTGGAAATTAAACTGAACCAGGTTTTCCTCTAGGATTGCCTGTGGTTAACTCTATTCGGTTTCTTTTTATTCTCTAAAATGCCGATGACAAGCATAGCCATAACATGATGCAGCATCACCTTTGCTTGAAAATATGAAGAGTGGTACTCAGCAATGTGTTGTGATGGATTTGCCCATCACATAACGCTTTGTGTTCAGGACATAACGTAAKCATTTATAAGCATTTCGCTACACTCACAATAACATCTGCTAACCATGTGTACGTGACCAAAAACAAGTACATTTCTTTTTTTTGGCACTTTTATGCCTTATTGCAAACAGGGTCCATGTTTTGGAATATTTTATTCTGTACAGGCTTCCTTCTTTTTACTCTGTCATTTAGGTTAGTATTAGAGTAATTACAATGTTGTTGATCCATCCTCAGTGTTCTCCTATCACAGGATAGGAGAGTGGTTTCCTTCCTCTCCGGCAACTGCGTTAGGAAGGACGTCTGTATCTTTGTAGTGACTGGGTGTATTAATACACCATCCAAAGTGTAATTAATAACTTCACCATGCTCAAAGGGATATTCAATATCTGTTTTTTTACCAAAAGGTTCCCTTCTTTGCGAGGCATTGGAAAACCTCCCTGGTTTTCGTGGTTGATTCTGTGTTTGAAATTCACTGCTCGACTGAGGGACCTTACACATAATTGTACGCTTGGGGTACAGAGATGAGGTAGTCATTCAAAAATCATGCTAAACACTATTATTGCACACAGAGTCCATGCAACTTATTATGTGACTTGTTWAGCACATTTTTACTCCTGAACGTATTTAGGCTTGCCATAACAAAGGGGTTGAATTCTTATTGATTCAAGACATTTCAACTTTTATTTTTWATTAATTTGTAAACATTTCTAAAACATAATTCCACTTTGACATTATAAAAACATGATTCCATGTTGACATTCAATTCAGGGTGTAACACAACAAAATGTGGAAATAGTTCAAGGGGTGAATACTTTTCTGAATTCACTATATTCCTCTCCGTGGTATTTTGACTAACACCAGGTGTTGATGTGAAACTGAGTGTAAAAGTTTGACCTAATATCTACGACCACTTGATAGGTGACAAAATTCTGCTACAGCGAGCAACTTTAGGGCATTCAAATGTACACATTCAGATTAGCATTGCATTAAGGAATTCAATTGTGTCCTCTAGAATATGTTATCAATGCTACACGATAAACAAATTTAATCGTACCAACTTTACTTCACCATTCCAGTTTGGTTTATGATATAGATAGACACACCTGCTATTCTTTCTCAAAATTATATATTTCTAAAATAATATCAGTCAAGTGGAGTTTTATGATGTCAGGGGAAATGAAATGAACACCAGCGCATATGCTGGCATTTTTGGAGCATATAAAAAGTTCCCTCAGCATTTATATATATATTTTTTCTATTAGATTTTGAATAAGTGAAGTCAGCACACCTTATAGACTCCGTTAGGGTGTGCCAAATGGACCATCAGCAGCTGTGCTGGGCTTTTAAACACCTTGCCCTCTGGTGTCCAAGCAAGTTTCCTGTCATAAATATTGCACACCTCAGCTGGCTGGCTGATGAGAGAGCAAAGCAGAGCACTCTAACTAACACGGCTGGATCCATAGAGATGTGCCTGGCRTGCCGGGCCTTGCGAGGGTAGGGAGAGCTCTTTGTTAAAGGCTTCATGTTAACCTCTCTAGCCAAAGGCAGTTTCCAGATCCCTCTGTGCACTGTGATCCTGCAGCCAACACTCTGCCTGCGAGGCCAAATGTCTGCCTGACAGGCCTCGCTGCCTGACCTCCTGATGTTCCACAAGGATACACCACACATCACAAACCACAACTTCCACGCTGGGGTTGTGTTGAGCCCTCCTATCTCTCTGGTTCCAGTCAGATTCAGGGTCAGTGTCAATGTGCCAGACCCCTCAGGCCAGTGGCACTTCAGGATGGTGCCTGCCTGGTGCCACTCTCATTTCCCAGGCACCTCATCAACAYTTGACCAGATGGATTGGAATAATGGCCACTTTGTTCCATCACTTAAATTGGATGCATATGTCACRCCCTGACCTTAGAGATCCTTTTTATGTCTCTATTTTGGTTGGTCGGGGCGTGAGTTGGGGTGGGCATTCTATGTTGTGTTCTATGTTGTCTAGTCGGGTGTGGTTCTCAATCAGAGGCAGCTGTCTATCGTTGTCTCTGATTGAGAACCATACATAGGTAGTCTTTTCYCACCTATGTTTGTGGGTAGTTGTTTTCAGTGTATTACCTGACAGAACTGTTTTGTTTTCGTTCTTCCTCGTTATTTTGTTTAGTGTTCAGTTTTGATTAAATGTATACCATGAACACTGACCACGCTGCGTTTTGGTCACCTTCTTCCCAGGACGAYCGTTACAGCATAATCATCCACAGCAGCAAAGTTTCATTGAGCGATATGTTGGTTGTCACCTTGAAGTGACATTTTAACTTAATTATTTATTTGTGTTTGCCATATGTATTACCAGATGTAATATGATATTGTCAATTCAATGTTGATACACTTTGCTAGATTACAGTGTGAATTGAATGTGTTCTGAACTATAGAGACTATTGGTGTATTGAATTGCGAGGCAACAGCTTGTGTGGCGGTTGTAGCAGTTTGTCTTACTGGCGAAAGACACAAGGCTGAGAGGCTGATCCCTTTTAACACGCTGTGTTGCTCTAGAATTGGAGAAATAAAAACACCTTGCGGGCCACCGTTCACATTTTTACATTTGTAATGAACCATGCAATGGGAGAATCTCTTTGTCAATACCCTCTGAGATATGTCTACGAGGTCTGGGACTCTTATTCCTACAGTATTGTCAGTGTTTTTCCCCCTTCCCTGATCTCAGGTTGAATGGTGCTTGTAAGAAAAGCTTCTTGAAGCAGAACAAAGACGCGCGTTAATCATTCAGAAAGCGCCCGGGCTCTCTTCGGGATCCTACAAGACTCAATGCAAAATCTCTCAATTAAATTGTTTTGGAGCTTCTTACCAAAGTTCAAGCAGATGGATCAACTTATTGTGAGAAGCTTGTGGAAGGCTACCTGATACRTTTGACACAAGTTCATTTTCTCAATAGGGGGGGCGCTGTTTTCACTTTGTAAAAAATCGTGCCCAAATTAAACTGCCTCGTACTCAATTATTGCTCGTACAATATGCATATTATTATTACTATTGGATAGAAAMCACTCTGTAGTTTCTAAAACCGTTTGAATTATATCTGTGAGTAAAACAGAACTCATTTTGCAGCAAACTTCCTGTCAGGAAGTGAGAAATCTGAAATCGGGGGCTCTGTTCCAGGGTCATCCTATTAATTTGCATGGAATCTATGGGTCTACATGCACTGCATACGCCTTCCACTAGATGTCAGTAGGCAGTGAGAGGTGGAATGGGGTGTATAGCTCTATGTGAGGCCGAACAAGACCTCTTGGAACGGTGGGTCTAGTCTTTTCACCGTTCAGCTTGGCGCGAGAGGGACCTCAAGATTGCGTTCTGAAAAGCTTTCGTTATAGACGTTAGATATATCCGGCTCTGATTTTATTTGATATATGTGTTAAAAACATCATAAACTAGTTATTTTAAACCGACTTATATCAGTTTATATCAGTTTATTTCGATTTTCTGGATTTTCTTTGTCTAGCGTTATGGTGAGTTGGACACTGCTGCGCCACATGGCTAGCGTTGGCTGCTAATTCTAGAGATGAAGACGACATTCTACAACCGAACAACGACAAAGGACAACTTGTACAAGATTCTGATGGAAGCTCATCAAATATAGGAACCATTTATGATGTTAGTTCGTATTTCTGTCAAATGTTTAGACGTATATTCCGCAGGATTTTGGCGCGTGTCTCGCTATAACGTAAGCTGTATGTCGTACTAAAGTTATTTTTAAAAATCTAACACAGCGGTTGCATTAAGAACTAGTGTATCTTTAATTTGCTGTCCAACATGTATTTTTTAGTAAAGTTTATGATTAGTTATTTGATTAGATTAGGTGCCTCTCCAAGATTTCTCCGGACAATATTTCTGCATTTTCACTACGTATTCACATTGTAAAACCACGATTTGTGCCGCTAAATATGCACATTTTCGAACAAACCATATATGTATTGTGTAATATGTTATAGGACTGTCATCTGATTAAGTTTGAGAAGGTTAGTGAAAAAATTAATATCTTTTGCTGGTTTATTCGCTATCACTAACGTTGCCTTGAACGAATGCGGTTGTGTGGTAGGCTATTGTAGTAAGCTAATATAATGCTATATTGTGTTTTCGCTGTAAAACACTTAAAAAATCTGAAATATTGTCTGGATTCACAAGATGTTTGTCTTTCATTTGCTGTACACCATGTATTTTTCATAAATGTTTTATGAGTATTTAGGTATTTCACGTTGGTCTCTGTAGTTATTCTAGCTGCTTTGGTGAGATTTGTGATGGTGGCTGCAATGTAAAACTATGATTTATACCTGAAATATGCACATTTTTCGAACAAAACATATGCTATACAATAAATATGTTATCAGACTGTCATCTGATGAAGTTGTTTCTTGGTTAGTGACTATTTATATCTTTATTTGGTCGAATTTGTGATAGCTACCTATGCGGTACTTTTTTTTTGAAAATATGCGGTTGAGTCTTTTGCTATKGTGGTTAGCTAATAGAAATACATAGTGTTTTCCCTGTAAAAGATTTTAAAAATCGGAAATGATGGCTGGATTCACAAGATGTGTATCTTTCATCTGGTGTCTTGGACTTGTGATTTCATGATATTTAGATGCTAGTATTTACTTGTGGCGCTATGCTAGGCTATGCTAGTCAGMTTTTTTACTGATGAGGGTGCTCCCGGATCCGGGATGAGTACCAAGTAGAAGTTAAACAATTTAAAGGCTATGCTACCAAATACTAATTGAGTGTATGTAAACTTCTGACCCACTGGGAATGCAATGAAAKAAATAAAAGCTGAAATAAATAATTCTCTCTATTCTCACATTTCACATTCTTAAAATAAAGTGGTGAGCCTAACTAACCTAAGACAGGGGATTTTTATTAGGATTAAATGTCAGAAATTGTGAAAAACTGAGTTTAAATGTTTTTGGCTAAGGTGTATGTAAACTTCCGACTTCAACTGTATATATATGACTACCATTCAAAAAGTTGTCACTTAGAAATGTCCTTGTCTCTGAAAGAAAAGCASCCTTTTTTGGTCCATTTAAAAAAAATAAACATCAAATCGATCAGAAATACACTTTGCTCATTGAGAGCTTTGCCATATGAGGAGAATCAATGCTAAACTAGAAAGACTGAGGCATGACTATTGCGAGGTCTGGTATGGAACCAATGCTAAATGTTACATTCATTTTAGTTCATCATGGCTGCATGTATTCTTCTAACCCCTTGGAGTGAAAAAGGTATGTGATCGTAGGTGCAGGGAAGGACAACAGAGGCAGAGAAAAATACTGTTTACAGGGAATTTATTATTCCTAAACACGGTAATGTGGGGAAAAGGGGCTGGACGGAACCAAAGCAAAGAAAGTAAAAGAGTCCCCTCTCCTACCTTACCTGCCTTCCCACCTAACCTTAAGCACCACCTGGCGCGCTAAGCAAAATGCAGGGGGTGGTCCGCCCAGGTCTTACCTAGTGTGCATAGACAGATTAAATACTACAAGTTATGTATGTCCGCAGGCCTCTTGCCTAAAACACTCCCAAGGTGCGTTCCCCTGCCCCCTGGGAACAAATGAAACAGATTAATTTACCAATAATTTAAGTGAACAATTTCAATAACCAAAAACACTAAGTCCTATTGGCATATACCTCTGAAGGAGCAACTACAAAATAATATCAACAAAACCTTCACTGACCAACAACCAACACAGGACATAAAAAGAAGCTCTCCTCTCTGAGGAGGGAACACTGGCTTTTATCAAGCTGGAGAAGGAGTTGGTAATTGAAGAGACAGCTGTTTCCCCTGATGAGAGGGAGGGGTCAGAGCTCCAATCACTGATGGGGCTGACCAATCAGCTGCTTTAGGATTCCAGGAAGCCATTTCCTGAAATACACACACATACAAACCCACAACAACACAGAAACTGGGGAACGTAACACCAGACATATAATATGTGAGGATCGGGATGGAAGATCACAACAGAGATGCAACAGGTGTAGGTTTGATCAGTTTTTTGTTGCTGAAAAAGTGTGTCATTTCCACTTTAAAATGTCAGACTTGAATTTGCCCTGATGAAAAATGTATCAACCCTTACAAAAAAATTCCATTCCTTCTAATGCATATAATAATTCATTTTCTGTTGCTGCAGCATTATTTTCCAGCTGTAGCAAACTGGCTAAGATCCTACATCTGTATACGTACATGTGTGTTCTATATTTAACTCTATGCATCACAGCATCTATTCAGAATGTGGGCATTGTCTGTGTTCTGATTAATATTTCTGTCTGTCTGGAATATTCATATGATTTCTAGATCCTCTTTATTATCACTGTTTGGCATCTTTGAGCTACAGATGACACAGATTGATTAATGACACCGCTTAATCTGATGCCGATGGTGTGCCAGGATAAGGCCCAGCTTCAGCTGTTGTAAATAACACAGTTATTCATTATTATGGATTTCCAAAAAACATATATGCACAACTTTAACTTCAATCCAGTGTTGCACATGGATTTCCTAAAAATGGTGGAGATGGGGCTTTAGAGTTGTGCATGCTGAGAAATGTGTCTGCATGGTGTCTAAGTGGGCTTTATGGCTGAATACTTTACATTTGAAGCGTGTTTGTATGCCACATCCATACTGAATAAATGCATGAATGGAAATAATCCCTTATGGATTGAATGCTTTCAAACTGTGTTTTAGTCTACATTTATTTTTAAAATGACCACTGAGTTCATACAGTATCTTCCTCTTCCTTCCTGTCTCTCAATCTTTAACAGCATAACTTCAACAGCGTGTGTTCAATCCCTCAGCGTTCTCCCCATCTCCCACTCGTGTCTGCTAATGAACAGCAGTGGAATGATGAACTCTAATGGAATTACACTTTAACGATGTTCGCTGTTTTTATGATGGTAATTAATGAGATCAGTGTAATCCTCTACTCCCCCACATGAACTGCATAAACACCGAGCAGTGCCGTTGGTTACCCCTTCAGTGCACCATAAACGCCAGTAATGGTGTACTCTCTCCCAACGAGTCCTGGCTAATGCCTTTACCCTAAATGAAGGAGAAACAGACACGTGGGCATGAATGCCGATTTACTAAGTATTGAAAGTGGACTGGCATACTTAATGTCCAATATGATTATAAAAGTTTAGTTTAACCATCCTTTCCTTTAGTACCGAGAAGCGGTTTAAAGACTTAGATATGTTGGATGTTTACAGCAGGTGTTCCATTACCTGAGCGAGGGATCTTACTTATCATACAATGCGAGTGTCTTTTCAAGCTGCCCTATCCTTGAAATCTAAGAGTTCTATATACTGTAGAGCTCAGAGTTCTTTATAGACTCTTAAAGCTTCCAGAGCTGGGAGAGGATATCATTGGTGACCTTTCATGGGTTTACATAGAACATGTTATGGGCAATTCCACACTAACGTAAGTCAAACAAAAACCAACGATTGCAAACTTAAACAAACCATACAACACTATGCACAAGGACTACGTTTAACAATTTCCAGTGAACATTTTACAAAACACATTTACTTGAAGAACAGTGCAGATGCAAAACTTGATAACAGCATTACAGTTTGTCCAATTGCCTTGAGTTGCCCTTATCCATTAGCAATGGAGGCCTCCTCATGCTTAGTGATACAAGCTCACATAAGGGTACGCATACAGTTTGAAGATACAGTTGAAGTCGGAAGTTTACATACACTTAGGTTGGAGTCATTAAAACTCGTTTTTCAACCACTCCACTAATTTCTTGTTAACAAACTATAGTTTTGGCAAGTCGGTTAGGACATCTACTTTGTGCATGACACAAGTAATTTTTCCAACAATTGTTTACAGACAGATTATGTCACTTATAATTCACTGTATCACATATCCAGAGGGTCAGAAGTTTACATACACTAAGTTGACTGTGCCTTTAAACGCTTGGAAAATTCCAGAAAATGATGTCATGGCTTTAGAAGCTTCTGATAGGCTAATTGACATCATTTGAGTCAATTGGAGGTGTACCTGTGGATGTGTTTCAAGGCCTACCTTCAAATTCAGTGCCTCTTTGCTTGACATCATGGGAAAATCAAAACAAACCAGCCAAGACCTCAGAAAAAAAATTGTAGACCTCCACAAGTCTGGTTCATCCTTGGGAGCAATTTCCAAACGCCTGAAGGTACCACGTTCATCTGGTCAAACAATAGTACGCAAGTATAAACACCATGAGACCACACAGCCGTCATAATGCTCAGGAAGGAGACGCGTTCTGTATCCTAGAGATGAACGTACTTTGGTGCGAAAAGGGCAAATCAATACCAGCACAACCTTCAAAGGACCTTGTGAAGATGTTGGAGGAAACAGGTACAAAAGTATCTATATCCACAGTAAAACGAGTCCTATATCGACATAACCTGAAAGGCCGCTCAGCAAGGCTCCAAAACCACCATATAAAAGCCAGACTACGGTTTGCAACTGCACATGGGGACAAAGATCGTACTTTTTGGAGAAATGTCCTCTAGTCTGATGAAACACAAATAGAACTATTTGGCCATAATGACAATCGTTATGTTTGGAGGAAAAAGGGGGAGGCTTGCAAGCTGAAGAACACCATCCCAACCGTGAAGCACGGGGTGGCAGCATCATGTTGTGGGGGTGCTTTGCTGCGGGAGGGACTGGTGCACTTCACAAAATAGATGGCATCATGAGATTGGAAAATTATGTGGATATATTGAAGCAACATCTTAAGACATCCGTCAGGAAGTTAAAGCTTGGTCGCAAATGGGTCTTCCAAATGGACAACGACCCCAAGCATAATTCCAAAGTTGTGGCGAAATGGCTTAACCTTTCATTGCTACCCATCCCGGATCCGGGAGCATCCTCATCAAAAAAGCTGACTAGCATAGCCTAGCCTAACGTGACAGGGATATCATATAATATAATTTTCATGAAATCACAAGTCCAAGACACCAAATGAAAGATACACATCTTGTGAATCCAGCCATGATTTCCGATTTTTTAAATGTTTTACAGCGAAAACACAATATGTATTTCTATTAGCTAACCACAATAGCAAAAGACTCCGCATATTTTCACCATAACCGCATATTTTCACAATTTTTCTACCGCGTAGGTAGCTATCACAAAACCGACCAAATAGAGATATAATTAGTCACTAACCAAGAAACAACTTCATCAGATGACAGTCTTATAACATGTTATACAATACATTTATGTTTTGTTCGAAAATGTGCATATCTGAGGTATAAATCATAGTTTTACATTGCAGCGGCCATCAAAAATAGCACCAAAGCAGCCAGAATAATTACAGAGAGCAACGTGAAATACCTAAATACTCATCATAAAACATTTATGAAAAATACATGGTGTACAGCAAATGAAAGGTAAACATCTTGTGAATCAAGCCAATATTTCAGATTTTTTAAGTGTTTTACAGCGAAAACACAATATAGCATTATATTAGCTTACCACAATAGCCAAACACACAAATGCATTTATCAGCAGCAAAAGGTAGCGATCGCAAAAAAACAGCAAAAGATATAAAATGAATCACTAACCTTGACCAACTTCATCAGATGACAGTCCTATAACATCAGGTTATACAATACACTTAGGTTTTCGAAAATGTGCATATTTTGAGCTGCAAACCGTGGTTATACATTGTGAATATGTAGCATCGATTCACCAGAATCTCCGGAGATATTTTGGACACTCACCTAATCTGACCAAAGAACTCATCATAAACTTTACTAAATGTTTATTTTTTTTTATTTTACCAGGTAAGTTGACTGAGAACACGTTCTCATTTGCAGCAACGACCTGGGGAATAGTTACAGGGGAGAGGAGAGGGATGAATGAGCCAATTGTAAACTGGGGATTATTAGGTGACCGTGTGGTTGAGGGCCAGATTGGGAATTTAGCCAGGACACCAGGGTTAACACCCCTACTCTTACGATAAGTGCCATGGGATCTTTAATGACCTCAGACAGTCAGGACACCCGTTTAACGTCCCATCCGAAAGACGGCACCCTACACAGAGCAGTGTCCCAATCACTGCCCTGGGGCATTGGGATCTTTGTTTAGACCAGAGGAAGAGTGCCTCCTACTGGCCCTCCAACACCACTTCCAGCAGCATCTGGTCTCCCATCCAGGGCCTGACCAGGACCAACCCTGCTTAGCTTCAGAAGAAGCCAGCAGTGGTATGCAGGGTGGTATGCTGCTGGATAACCTAAAAAATACATGTTGGACAGCAAATGAAAGATACACTAGTTCTTAATGCAACCGCCGTGTTAGATTTTAAAAATTAACTTTACCATAACAAACAGCTTACGTTATAGCGAGACAGCGCCCGCAAAAAGGGCGGAAAACAGGACTCTACATTTTCCACAGAAATACGAAATAASATCATRAATGGTTCTTACTTTTGCTGAGCTTCCATCAGAATCKTGTACAAGGAGTCCTTTGTCCAGAATAAATCGTTGTTTGGTTTTAGAATGTCCTCTTCTCCTGTCGAATTAGCAACCTTAGCTAGCCATGTGGCGCGAACATGCCCAAATTCTCCTGACGCAAAGAAAGGAAAATGCCAAAAGTCGCAATAAACGTTGAATAAACTGATACAACTCGGTTGAAAAAAACTACTTTATGATGTTTTTATCACATCTATCAAATAAAATCAGAGCCGGAGACATCCACCGTCTATACCGAACGCTTTTCAGAAGCCAATGCTGATGTCCTTCCCGCGCCTAGGTAGAGAAAGGAAATTGTGGTCACGTCATTCCAAGAGCTCTTGTTCGACCTCAGATCAAGCTAGACACCCCATTCCACCTTCCACTGCCTGTTGACATCTAGTGGAAGGCGTATGCAGTGCATGCAAATCCATAGAAATTAGGCAATTGAATAGGCAGGCCCTGGAACAGAGCATCGTTTTCAGATTTTTCACTTCCTGTCTGGAAGTTTGCTGCCAAATGAGTTCTGTTTTACTCACAGATATAATTCAAACAGTTTTAGAAACTTGAGAGTGTTTTCTATCCAATAGTAATAATAATATGCATATAGTACGATCTAGAATAGAGTACGAGGCCGTTTAAATTGGGCATGATTTTTTCCAAAGTGGAAATAGCGCCCCCCTATTGACAAGAAGTTTTAAGGACAACAAAATCAAGGTATTGGAGTGACCATCACAAAGCCCTGACCTCAATTCTATAGAAAATGTGTGGGCAGAACTGAAAAAAGTGTGTGCGAGCAAGGAGGCCTACAATCCTGACTCAGTTACACCAGCTCTGTCAGGAGGAATGGGCCAAAAGTCACCCAACTTATTGTGGGAAGCTTGTGGATGGCTACCCGAAACGTTTGACCCAAGTTAAACAATTTAAAGGCAATGCTACCAAATACTAATTGAGTGTATGTAAACTTCTGACCCACTGGGTTCCGCCTTTGCCCCCAACTACGCAAACCTTTATGTGGGACAATTTGAGGAAGCACTCATTTACAAAACAGATACACCCCCCCTACTTTCTAAAATCCTCCTATGGGAGAGATACATAGATGATATCTTTGTGCTCTGGGAAGGAAGTCAGCAGGAACTAAATTAATTGAATACCTCAAATTCACCATGCAGACTGATGAGAGAAAAATAAACTACCTGGACTTATGGATCATCAAAGTGAATGATGCATTACACACAGACTTATACACAAAACCACAGACCGCAGTACACTGCTATGTGCGGATAGTATGCATCCCCTTCCACTCAAGAATGGTCTACCATATAGCCAGTTATGCAGGGTTAAAACAATCTGTGGCCACCAGACAGATTTTGACAATGCAAAAACAATGATACATTCAAAATGAGAGGCTAGAAGGACAAAACTCTTGAAGCTGCAATGATGAAAATATCTCAAAAACCAATAGAGGAATTGCTAGAAACTCAACCAAAGAAAAACAACGCAACAGTCTTTTGCACCAAGAACACCAAGTGTTCGGAGAAAATGAAAGCAATCCTGAAAAAGCACTGGCATATTCTGCAATCAGTCAAAAATAATTGCACACCTCTTCAAGGAACCCCTACTGGTGGTCTATAAGCGTGGTCACAATATTGGAGATAGTTTGGTGAGATCTGACCTGCCCCCTGAGCCCACTCAGACACTCTTGACACCCATTCCAAATGGGAACTACAAATGTGGCTCATGCGCACAGTGCAATAGCACTATACAAAAACATCCTTCTTCAGACACCCACATACAGGTTGAAAAATCCCTGTTAGGGGTAACATCTCGTACAAGACAAAGGGAGTCATCGAACTCATCACCTGTTCATGTGGGAAAGCCTACGTAGGACAAACGAAAAGACAATTAAAACAACACATAGCTGAACACCACAGCTCAATCAGGTGTCAGAACACTGACTATCCAGTAGCAGCTCAATCAGGTGTCAGAACATTGACTATCCAGTAGCAGCTCACTTTGTTGAAGCTAACCATCTCCTCCCTCAAATTCATCGGCATTGAGCATGTTGTTCTACCAAGGAGAGGAGGTAACATTGAGATCCTACTATTAGAAAGGGAGGCTTACTGGATATCCTATCTAAAAACATTGACCCCTAGGGGTCTGACTATTGACTTTGATCTCAGGTCCTTCTTATGAACAATACTCCATTTTTTTTAAAATAAGTCTTATGAATGGATATATTCTTTCTACAGCTTATCAACGTACAACCAATATGTTCCCCCTGTTGATGATGCTTGTTATGCATCATGGTAGAAGGAAAATATTACATGTAACACATATGAAAAAGGAAACAATTAAATATATATGTGAAATTGAATTAAATAATAATGTATGTTGATGTTAATGTTATGTACAATATTAAATTATGTTTCCATATGATAACAATAGCCTAATATATTCAAAACGCTATAAACTATTGTTTTTTTAACAGTTTCTCAATAATCATGACACACCCCTCACTATTGTCATTGGTTGCACTAATTGCACTGTTTGTCTACATAACCTGGTTCAAGCATTCATGACATTACCCTGAAGAAGGCACAGTGATGCCGAAACATTGGTGATTTACCCAATAAATTACTGGGAGTTTATATACATATAGAGTGTGCAACTCTCTTTATTTTTATAGCTTATAGTTTATTCGCCGTAACTCAGCACCTATACATGAAATAGTTTTCTCTGGGTGTTCGCGAGCTCATGTTTTTTTATACAGTATGAATATACCATATTGCCCAGTTTGATTGTCATTTCTCTGGTTGTGGTCTGGTCTGGTGTGTTCAACAGAGGGGAAGAGCGAGATATATATTTTTTTGTATTTTCTTGTGACTATGGCGTCTTACATAGACGAGTTCATTCGCTTTCCATCAGAGGAACTGTTAGAATTATGTACTAACGAACAGCTGTTGAAGGTTGCTGAACACTACAAGGTTGAAATTAGTGATAAACGTCTAAAAAATCCGATTAGGTTGATATTGAAGGCCAATCTGATGGAGAGTGGTATTCTTGAAGATACTACTGGGGCAGCCTCTGCTGAGGACTCGCCGTCTCCCCATAACGTTACAATGGCCGCTCCATCGGTTAGTCCTAGCAGTCTTCTTTTTGAACAGCAGAAAGAACTGCTTCTGTTACAGCTAGAGCATGATCGTGAGAAGCTAGAGCATGATCGTGTAAAGTATGAAAAATAATTGGCATTTAAACAGGATTTGGAGCATGCTGATCGGCTAAAGTATGAAAAGGAATTGGAATTTAAGCAGGATTTGGAGAGTGCTAAAATCAAGCTGCAAATTCGTTCCTGAGGCTTACCGCCAACGATTTAGAACTTTAAAAAGGGATGATTAACAGACTCATGTTGAGTTTGCGTGAGAATTATCTTCACAGTTTAATTGCTGGTGTTCTGCCTCTGCAGTTATGACTTTCCAGGGGCTGTGTGATCTGATTATGCTAGAGCAATTTAAGGACACAATCTCTGATCGTATAGCCACGTACATTAACGAACAAAAAGTAAAGACTGTCGCTGAAGCTGCGGTTTTGGCGGACCAGTATGTTTTGACTCACAAAAGTGTCTTTGCAGAGCCCCGTATTCAGAGTGAGTGGGGGCGTTCGGAGAGATTTGGGCCTCGCTCACCGAGACACTTTGGTTAACAGGCAGAGTTTCATTCAACTTAGGTTGAGCCTGACTCCCATGGTAAAGCTGACTTTGGTCAAGAGTGTCACTACTGTCAAGGTTCGGGTCATTGGAAAAACGAATGTCCGGTTCTCAGGGCTAGGGGTAAATTCAGTGCTTGTGCTTACGTTAAATCTAAGCCTACGGCGTTAGCTGCGCCTGTTCCACATCAGTTCACTCATGACACATGGTCTCAGGCCCAGGCGCATGTGAAAGTCCATATTGACCCAGACTATTTACCTTTCATTACAGAGGGTGTTGTGTCTATGTTAGGAAGTAAGGACCTAGTGCCAGTGAAGATCCTGAGAGACACAGGTGCCTCTGAATTGTTTGTGTTGGAGTCTGTGGTACCCTTCTCTGCTGAGACTGATTCGGGGAATAGTGTTCTAATTAGGGGAATAGGTTTGAACACTGTCAGTTCCATTGCATAAACTGATGTGGGATTTAGGACTGGTGAAAGGTGAGGTTGTTGTGGGGGTGCGTCCTTCATTGCCTATTGAGGGTATTGACGTTATCCTTGGGAATAACTTGGCTGGTGAGCGGGTATGGTCTGTCGTGTTTCCATCTCTAGTGGTTTCCACTAAGCCGTCATTTGTAGGGATTCCTGATGAGATTGCGCAGAGTTTCCCAGAGGTGTTCTCTGTGTGTGCAGTGAAGCGTTCTATGAGCCGTGGCGACCAGGTCACTGCGCCGGCTTACGAGAATACCACAAAAATGTCTGGCAATACTTTCCCTGTTATCCCGTTATCTGTAACCCGCTCAGATCTAATTACTGCGCAACGGGATGACTCCACATTAGAAGAGTTGCGTGACCAAATTGTGCCCGTGGAACAGTTGGGAGATGTCGCGCATGGCTATTTTCTACAAGAGGATGTCCTGATGGGAAGGTGGGTGTCTCATGGTAGTTGTTTTCTGGGGGAGGCGATTAGTCAGGTTGTTGTACCAGTTAAGCTTTGTGAGTTGTTGTTGACAACTTCCCACAACGATGTTGCTGGACATACAGTATGGGTGTGAGGAAAACCTACAATCGCATATTAAGACATTTCTTTTGGCCTAGGTTAAAGAGTGTTTCTGAGTTCATCAAAACTTGTCACCTGTCAATTAACTGGTAAACCTAATCTAGCTATTAAGCCGGTACCACTGTTTCCTATTCCTGTACTCAGCCAACCTTTTGAGTATCTGATTATTGACTGTGTTGGTCCTCTGCCTCGTTCTCTAAAGGGTAATAGTTACATGTTCACTGTGATGTGTCAGACCACTAGGTTTCCTGCTGCCTATTCTCTCCGCTCTATCACGACTAAGTCTGTGCTAAAAGCTTTGACTCAGTTTATCTCACTGTTTAGAATCCCTAAGGTCATTCAGAGTGATCAAGGATCTAATTTCACCTCTACTCTGTTTGGTCAGGTTTTCAAGAGTCAAGGAGCACTGGAACATTTCCATCAAACACTTAAGTCTTTGTTGAGAGCTTATTGTACTGAGATGGACAAGGATTGGGAGGAGGGGTTGCCTTGGTTATTGTTAGCCGCTAGGGAGGTTTCACAGGAGAGTACGGGTTTCAGTCCAAATTACCTTGTGTTTGGACCTTGTGTACTTCTATCTGTTCTCCAGGATGACTGGAAGTCTTCCGAGCCCCCTCAGTCCCTGTTATCTTATGTGTGTGATTTCCGGCGACGCCTGTACGCCGCTGGTGAAATGGCTAAAGACAAGCTATCATCTTCACAGGAGAGGATGAAGGGCATATTTGATCGGCGAACTGAGCCTCGTCACTTTAGTCCAGGTGACCAGGTTCTTGCTCTGCTGCCAATTGTTGGTTCTACTTTTCAAGCCAAGTTTCATGGTCCATATACCGTTGTGAGCCAGTGCTTTGAGCAAAACTATCTAGTTGCCACTCCAGAACGGAGAAAAGCACACCAACTATGCCATGTAAATTTGTTAAAACCCTATTATGCACGTTCCTCTGCGGCTGAACAGTGGGAGTCTACAGAGGACGGTAAACCTGTTATTTTGGCCAGTACCGTTATTTCGCTGGGTTCTTGTCATACTAGGTCCGTGCATGAGGAGGAAGATGTTCCTGGTCCCGACAATTGCATACTGCAGGGTAGATTAAAAAAATCAGAGACACTGGATATTTTAGACAGCCTTCTCGCTCATGTACCTGTTGATGTGCGGGAAGAGATGGTAGGTCTGATTCGAAGATTTCCAGGTTTGTTTTCGGGTACACCTACACGTACAAACTTAATAGAACACGATATATTGACGTTGGAGATGCTGACCCCATTCGTCAGCGGTTCTATAGAGTTCCTTCAGAGAAACTGCGTTGTCTGGATGCTGAGGTCAGATACATGCTGGAGAGTAAGATAGCAGAGCCTTCTTTCTCCAGTTGGGCTTCTCCCTGTATCTTGGTCAGTAAACCGGATGGGACAAACAGATTTTGTACAGACTACAGTAAAGTAAACAGTGTCACTAAGCCAGATTCATTTCCCGCTTCCTCGGATGGAGGAATGTGTTGATCAAGTAGGAGCAGCTAAGTTTGTGCAAATTTGACCTGTTAATATGATGTCGGTGGGCAGAGCCGGGAGGGTCGTCAGCGAAATGGGACACACCTGGGTTCGGGTGTTTCCCAGGATAAATGCACCTCTTCCCCATTCATTGAGGAGACTCTCTCCATGCAGACACAGATTTTGGTTGTGGCATTTTTGTGGATGTTTTTGGTTGTTTGCATTTGTTTGCGTTGGCACCTTTCAACACCCCTCATTATCACATTTATGCACACAACCACTCACTTACACTACTGACTACACACACACCATTGTTAATTATATTTAGTTTAATTTAGTTAATAAATGTATTTTGTTATTCCTTATCTCCACATTGTCTCCCTTTTTGTTACGAACGTTGAGCCGGTTCGTGACACATGTAATACAGTAGGAATAAACCATGTAATACAGTAGGAATAAACCATGTAATACAGTAAGAATATATCATGTCATACAGTAATATACCATGTAATACAGTATGAATAAACCATGTCATACAGTATGAATATACCATGTAATACAGTAGGAATATACCATGTCATACAGTAACATAGCATTTAATACAGTACGAATAAACCGTCTAATCGAGTATGAATAAACCATGTAATACATTATGAATATACCATGTATTGCAGTATGAATATACAATGTCATACAGGAATATACCATGTAACACAGTATGAATAAACCATGTAATACAGGAGGAATATACCATGTATTGCAGTATGAATATACAATGTCATACAGTAATATACCATGTAATACAGTAGGAATAAACCATGTAATACAGTAGGAATAAACCATGTAATACAGTATGAATATACCATKHMATACAGTATGAATATACCATGTAATACAGTATGAATAGACCATGTAATRCAGTATGAATATACAATGTCATACAGTAATATACCATGTAATACAGTAGGAATAAACCATGTAATMCAGTAGGAATAAACCATGTAATACAGTATGAATATACCATGTCATACATTATGAATATACCATGAAATACAGTAGGAATAAACCATGTCATACATTAATATACCATTTAATACAGTATGAATAAACCATGTCATACAGTAATATACCATGTAATACAGCATGATTAAACCATGTAATACAGTAATATATAATGTAATACAGTAGGAATAAACCATGTAATACAATATGATTAAACCATGTAATACAGTTGGAATAAACCATGTCATACAATATGAATATACCATATAATACAGTAGGAATAAACCATGTCATACAATATGAATACACCATGTAATACAGTATGAATATATGTTTGAGTGTACAACCCCCCCCCCCTTTTCCCTTCAGAACAGCCTAAATTTATTGGGGCATGTGCTTCCCACAGTTGTGTCAACTGTTGCGCATGAAAAACCCAGCACCTGGCAACTACTACGATGCCCCGTTCAAAGGCACTTAAATATTTTGTCTTGCCCATTCTCCCTCTGAATGGCACAGATAAACAATCCATGTCTCAATTGTCTCAAGGCTTAAACATACTTATTTAACTTGTCTCCTCCCCTTCATCTACACTGATTGAGGGGGATTTAACAAGTGACACCAATAAGGGACCATACTTTAGCTTTCACCTGGATTGATCTGGTCAGTCAGTCTATGTTATGGAAATAGCAGGTGTTCCTAATTTACATTTCGCGCACTGCGCCAAGGCAACTGGAAACAAACATTGCAAATGAGGCGCTTCCCGCCTTGCCTCGTCTGATCTGCCAATTCCATCTATCACTCTAATGATGTGGCAGAGGGCCAGTCCAATCAAGCTCAATTACTTCTCATCTCATTAATGACTGAAAACGTTACAGCGATGTCTCAGCTACTAGAGCTACTATTGGACAAGGTTGAGTGTCACATGAAAGGCAACAGTGTAACTTGGTAGAAACATTGTTTTTTAAATATTTGTCCCCCACAATGCTATCGGGAGGGGACTGGGGCTCTATCTTTGTCCGTCCGTTAGTCACACGCGATATCTCAGACAGCACTGGCCTGATTTAACAAAACCTGGAAAGAATGATGCGTCTTACCATAGAAACCCGGCGTTTACAAAATGACACTGATTGGCCCAAGGCGAGAGCTATAGTAATTAACTGAAATGTGCCAGTCACACGCAATATCTCATTTGGCCCAAGGGTGGGGCACTGCATATTTCTTGGAGTACGACATGTTTACTGTTGCCATTTTTATAATTCAAAGGATATCAGCTACAGCAGAATTGTTGGTTATTTTCCAAACTTCAGCCCTAAACAATCAAAATTAAAGCATTATTGTCAACATGATCATGAATAAGCTTGAGTTACTTTTACTCCATTGTGTGCATTCATCTTAGCAAGCTCAGAACTGTTCAAATCAAATCAAATCGTATTGGTCACATACACGTGTTTAGCAGATATTTTTGCAGGTGTAGCGAAATGCTTGTGTTTCTAGCTCCAACAGTGCAGTAACATCTAACAAGTAATATCTAACAATTTCACAACAATACACACAATACACACAAATCTATATATATAGAAATATATTAATATTTGGACAATCAGTGTTGGAGCAGCATAGACTACGATAGAATAGAATAGAATACAGTATATAAATATGAGATGAGTAATGCAAAATATGTAAACATTATTAAAGTGACTAGTGTTCCAATTATTAAAGTGGCCAGTCATTTAAAGTCTATGTATATAGGGCAGCAGCCTCTAATGTGCTAGTGATGGCTATTTAACAGTCTGATGGCATTGAGATAGAAGCTGTTTTTCAGTCTTTCGGTCCCAGCTTGATGATTGAGTTGGAGGCGTGCGTGGCCACACAGTCATGGGTGAACAGGGAGTACAGGAGTGGACTGAGCACGCACCCTTGTGGGGCCCCTGTGTTGAGGATCAGCGAAGTGGAGGTGTTGTTTCCTACCTTCACCACCTGGGGGCGGCCCGTCAGGAAGTCCAGGACCCAGTTACAAAGGGTAGGGTTCAGACCCAGGGCACCGAGCTTAATGATGAGCTTGGAGGGTACTACTGTATGTTGTTGAATGCTAAGCTATAGTCAATGAACAGCATTCTTACATAGGTATTCCTTGTCCAGATAGGGCAGTGTGCAGTGCGATGGCGATTGGATCGTCTGTAGATCTATTGGGGCGGTAAGCAAATTATTATCACCCCATCATGTGAATGGTTCTACACAAATCCATGTATTAGTCCAAAGCCAATTCATTACAGTAAGTGAGAAAATATGATTGAGGTTCTCATAAACATGATAGGACATGAACAAATCTGTGTTTTCAGAAGGAAACATTATGCAGCCCAGTGTCGAGAGTGTTGTTTCGGCCTCCTGCCCAAAATATCCAGTTTTCATAATGCTTTGTTTTTCCATTCAGCCAATTGCCCCTCTAAAGAGGCTGAGGCACCGAGCGGAGCGGGAGGAACAGAGGGAGGATGAGACACTAAATGTTTTGATTATTCTCTGAGCCCAGGGGATGGATGGATGGGAAACAGCCTGGCCCTCCACAGATGGTGCCCCCTGTTAGCCCTCATCGTCCGTCTGCCCTGGGCAGCCCTACCATGCCATGCTCTGCTACTGGGGACAAGTTCTGCACAGCCTCGCCCTCTCCCCCAGCCTCAGCGCACCCACCCACGACCAAACCACTCATTCAGAATGGAGGGGGAGGCTACTCTCCTCCCTCACTCCATTTGGACTAGAGCTTCATTTGCTTCCAGTGACCCTCCTAATTGGTGTGTTGGCTGTCAAACACTGATAGCAGACAGAAGCCTCAGGTCCCTATCAGCCAGCCAGAAGATTAGGCCCACGCTGCATGGGGATGATGATTTATACATGCAGTGGGGACTATTAAATAGCCCAGTTAAATACCAGGCCCAACACATTCACAGTTGCAGAATGGCTTCCTCTCTGTCCACATTGAGACTGCAATGTGTGGCAATAGAAATATTAGCATTCTATTTTGAAGAGGACTTAATCAGTCATAGAGCAATACAATGCAGACATATTCTCTATCATATCAAATCAAATCAAAGTGTATTTGTCACATGCTTAGTAAACAACAGGTGTAACAGTTAAATGTTTACTTAAGGGTCCTTTTCCATCAATGCAGATTAAAAGATAACGATAAAACATTTAATTTAAAAAAATGAAATAGTGACACAAGGAATAAATACACAGTGGGAGAACCAGTTCCAAGTCGATGTGGAGGGGTATGTTTGTATCATCAAAGATACAAATAAAGATGGTTGTAATGTAAACTCTAAAATGTAATTTCAGGACAAAGGTGACTGATATTTTCCTTACAGTTATAAATGCTCATAAATGCTGGGAGTGTGAATCAAAGCCTTAGCATTCTGCCATATGTGTTATGCATCTTGTTGGCTAAGCCCCAGCTCTACCCTTTATGTACTTAGAAAAGCAACAGCCCAAGCAATGTCCCTGCATCGGGGGGGGGGGGCTGTTGAAATGTTTAAACGCCTTTAACCAAAATAAATGAAGTTAATTAAAAATGGAAATCTTGCAGAGGATTAGTTGGGGAGGGTTGGGTGGAGGGCTTCTCTGCGATGCGAGCTCAGGCAGAACACACAAAATGGTGTCAGTGCTGTTAATTGCCGCCAAGTCCCTGTCCAACACTGTGGCTCTCTGTAGCCTCTCTGCTCCCATGGACTAATCTGCATACAGTGTTAACACAGTGTTAATGCTATGGTTTCTACAACGAGGCAAACTACTCTATGAGAAAAATATTTAAAATTCACAGTGGTGTCGATTAATACATTGTATAAAGTCTGGTGATACATGATGCATATGTCATTTTGTACTTTGCACTTTAGACTTGGAAATCCTTCCTCTTGGAGATAAAACAGTTGCGCATAGAAAAGGGAAAGTGTGTGGGCCACATGAGGCAATATGGACTTTTGTCAAAAAGGCCAATCGTGCAAGCACACAGAAATATTGTTTTCCCATTTTAATGATATTGCTGTGGTCTCTTTCGCTCACTCTCTCACAAATGCAACCTGAATTTGATCAAATAACTGTTTTTCTACACAGTGATGTATCAATAGAAGTAGGTGATTTCTAGTTAGTTCTGCTTTGCACTACCCCTTTGGGTGCCGTTTCCCCACAATTTCATGTTGTGGGGAAATGGCACCCAAAGGGAAATAGGGAATTGCCTAGCACAGAAGGCCCAGGAAGTTAGGATATCCTCATGTGTCTGTACTAAATAATGTGGGCCAAAGGAAAACAGATGTGCGTGCCGTCACATTACCTTGCTGGTTGAAAACGCATGAGGAGGCCACTTGTCTGAGCGGGAACCAATGCAATTTTGAGAAAGTCAAATGATTCATCTCAGGCAATCATGCCATTTGTCTGTGTCAGAGTTTATTCGATGCTCCCAAACAATTTGCCTAGCCCCCCAACCCCTGTCTCCTGGCCTATAAGGCCGAATCAATCAAGCTTCCCCATGCAGGAAAGTGCCGAAATAAAGAGACAATGAAGTGGAATGAGGAAAAGCAGGATTGATAGCATGAGAGGGATTTGTGACAGGTTGTGAAGAATCTAATCTCACCCACCAGCCGGCTCTCTCTCTGTCGAGACGTTTGGCTCCGAGTGCATAAGAACGGGACTTGACTGGAAGTCTATGGCAAGAGCAGACGAAACAACCGCCGGTTTTAATTGGCTGATCACTCAGTCCATCACCATCTAGCATAACCCTTGGAACCTCCCCGCTGGATTTCCAAGTGCAAGCAGCGCTTGCTAAACAAGGAAATGAGTTTGGGAAATCTGAAAGTATGTATCATGGGAATAGTTTCACATATAAACTTTATATGCCCGAACTCAGAATCAGTTGGGCTTCCAAAACATAACATGTTCACTGTGATATAACATTTATTTTGATTGGCTATTTTCTGAATTGTTTTATGTCCCATCTAATACAGCTGTAGCAGGTTCTCTCTCTCTACCGCCTCACTTTTAATCCACGCCCCTCAAGACCCACTTTGCTTCACAGTGTTTTCAGGCTCTATATGTGGTAGCAATTGAGCCTGAGGACAAGGTTATGAAGAGTCTCATGTGCTACAGCTGTGTGGAGAAATACACACTTTAGGCAACACCACTGAATAACAACTATGCAGAGAAGTGGAGTAAAAAAATGTTTTATTCCATATTCAGTGCTTATGGAATGATTGAATTCTTTCATCTGCTGAATGATTGTCCATCTTTCTTTCACTGTGTTACAAACAGCAGCACTGCAAGGTAGGCTTCTAGTCTCTCTCTCTCTCTTCAAATTAAGGCTAGAGGTGTCAGAAACTTGAGGGTCACACAAAAGGAGAGTAAACTTACTTGATTAATTCTCCCAAAATGTGAATCAGTCTTTCATTAACCTTGCTTGTCCAACCCGTTTACAGGATGATTGTAAATATCCAAGAGAGATTGCTTTCATCAAAATGCTTTCATCTTACTCTCTCCGAAAAAAACTCAACAATACTGTTCAGGTCCGTATACATACCTGAGGATAGCTTGACAGGTAGCCAGAACACATTCCGACCCTATGCTTGCTTACAGCTGCACTGGGGTCGGACAGACTTCCTGTTTAGCTTAAGACACCACAGAGCCGGCGCGGGACGGGTCTGAAAACATACCTCAATCCAGGGATGAGAAATTTGTTTGTACTCCTTTGTCCCATTGTGCCAACTGTTACACCGAGAAGATGGAACGACTGCAAAAAAAACTAGCAGTCGTTTAATCTTCAATTATTTATTTTTTTGCAAGACGTTGTGATATGTTACGTCATCCAATTTGTATGCATTTGTACAAACAGGTAAGACGTATGATACTATAGAGTAAATGCTATAACTTGTATGATATTGTACGACGTCTATTATATTCATAATGTAACCTAACATCACTTAACATGCAGTATCATACTAAATGGAGTGGCACAGATTTACGTACAGAATAATAGAAATTGCCCTGAGACCATGTTCCTGTGCCATGTCCAGCACCAATCTAGCAAATAAAAAGCAAGAGGGCGTCCAAGTCGAGGGACGTTATCCTTTTATTCAAAGTGAGAAGAGTTTCTCATGGTCAGATTAGAATATCCGAGTGCTTTCTTGGCCAGGTTTGTCAATGATCATGGCAGTCCTTGAACACCATTTGATAGACTTGGACATCTGTGTCATTGTCAGAGAGTACTTGGCAAGGCTGATGCTTTATTGTCCAGGGCTGGAGATGGACATTTCTGGCTTTTGTTTAGGTCTCTTATATCTGTAAGAAACACGTACTGTTGACCAACATACGTTATCAAGTTCATTTGCCAAATGGAAGAGAAGTTGATTACAGGTCCATGGACATTTAGAGGATCATTCTAGAAGATTCAAGGGGGTTGAAAATTCCATTCACTGGTTGCATGCTTGTACTGTTTTTCCTTACTCCACCAGAAAATAGATATAACACAGTACTTTAAACTAGACAGTATGTCACGAAAATATTGAATTGGTCCAAGACCATCAGTACAGTAGGGGAGTAGACAGAGTGAGGTTTTCACCATGTAAACCTTTGTTTCAGTCTGTTAGTCTCTCTCTCCCTGCTAATGGACCTCTATCTGTGGGACTCTTCCTCCGCTGGTCTCATCCAGCTAGCAGCAGACTGCTCCTTAATGTGAGCCTCTGACAAAATGTATCAACCATATGGTCACACAGCAGGATTCTGGGTGATTTCACCCCCTTTGCTGTCATCACTCGGAATGAGAATGAAGCCTTGCTACGAGGAGTAGAAAGTTCACATTATTGTCCTATAACACACCACTTAATGACTTAACACTACGCCCCTCACACCACTCTAATAACAGCTAAAGTACTACTGTACAGTAACTTCAACTTATACACTGAGTGGACAAAACATTAGGAACTCTTTCCATGACATAGACTGACCAGGTGAATCCAGGTGAAAGCTATGATCCCTTATTGATTTCACTTGTTTAATCCACTTCAATCATTTTCGATGAAGGGGAGGAGACAAGTTAAATAACGATTTTTAAGCCTTGAGATAAATGAGACATGGATTGTGTGTGTGCCATTCAAAGACAAAATATTGAAGTGCCTTTGAACGGGGTATGGTAGTATAATGTAACCGAACATAACGGTAGTTATGGTAGTAGGTGCCAGGTGCACCGGTTTGAACACTGCTGTGTTTTTCACGCTCAACAGTTTCCCATGTGTATCGGGAATGGTCCACCACCCAAAGGACATCCAGCCAACTTGACACAACTGTGAGAAGCAGTGGAGTCAACATGGGCCAGCATCCATGTGGAATGCTTTCAACACCTTGTAGGGTCCATGCCACAATGAATTGAGGGTGTTCTGAGGGCAAAAGGGGGTGCAACTCAATAGGAAGGTGTTCCTAATGTTTTGTACACTCAGTGTACATTTATAAAAATTAGTTACTTCATAAGAATAGGCTGCAAATACTTTATTGGAAGGGCTTTTTTCCCAGGCCTTTTCAGTGTGTAGCCTACAGTAGCACATCATCATATCTTATGAAGATGAATATTCAAACAGTACCTGAAATGTTGGACTCRGTGGTCATTTCCCCCTTTGTCTGATGGTTCAGGACAAGTAGCCTGATAATGTGTTGTGTAATCAGAGATGTTACTGTCTCCTCAGTGCTCAGGGCAGCCTCAGCAGTGAAGGGTCATCTCTATAGCCATGGCTCTCTGTTAGGGGTCCGCTGTGGTCTGCTGGCCGGAGCAGGTGGCCATGGTAAAACACAGAGTTAATAGCTTGACACGGTGAGAGCAGCACCTGGGTAGGTGTTACTGGGACTCTGGACAAATAACACTTTACAGCAGAACCCCAATGTCATCTGCCTCATTTCCAAGATGGCGTAACAGTCAGACGTCTTTGTCTTTGTCCTGTCGTGTCCCTTGTATATATCTTTTTACATCTTTTTTTCTTTCTTCCTGTGCTACCACCGAAGCCCACTCCTGGGCTACAATATCCGGACCCCTTCTACTGCCGGTACGGGGCACGGAACCCCGCTGATCCTCTACGACTGGAATACCGACATAATCTGCCCAAGGATTCCAACAGGTACCTCAGGCGCGACGTCCGCTGAAGGCCCATTCTGCTAACTGCGGCCTGCTAGCTACCTAGAGCTACTTGGAACCCTACTAATCCACGACTGGTCTATTGACGTCACCGCACGAAGAGGCAAAACAGACATACTTCCGTCGCGACATCCCCCAAAGGCCCTTCTGCTAACTTGCTAGCCCTGGTATGCTAACTGCTAGCTTGCTTGCCCTGGTCTGCTAACTGCTAGCTTGCTTGCCCTGGTCTGGTCTGCTAACTGCTTGCTTGCCCCGGTCTGCTAACTGCTTGCTTGCTAACCCGGTCTGCTAACTGCTAGCTTGTTTAGCCCCAGTCTGCTAACTGCTAGCTTGTTTAGCCCTGGCCTACTAACTGCTAGCTTGTTTAGCCCCGGCCTACTAACTGCTAACTTGTTAGCACCGGCCTGCTAACTGTCTGAATCGCCGTGTCCCCAGCCAGCCCAACCACTCACTGGACCCATATGTTCACTTGGCTACGCATGCCTCTCTCTAATATCAATATGCCTCGTCCATTACTGTCCTGTTTAGTGATTACTGTCTTATTTCACTGTAGAGCCTCTAGCCCTGCTCAATATGCCTTAACCAACCATGTTGTTCCACCTCCTACATATGCAATGACATCACCTGGTTTAAACATCTCTAGAGACTATATCTCTCTCCTCATTACTCAATGCCTAGGTTTACCTCCAATGTACTCACATTCTACCTTACCTTTGTCTGTACACTATGCCTTGAATCTATGCTATCGTGCCCAGAAACCTGCTCCTTTTACTCTCTGTTCCGAACGTGCTAGACGGCCAGTTCGTGTAGCCTTTAGCCATACCCGTATCCTACTTCTCCTCTGGTGATGTAGAGCTTAATCCAGGTCCTGCCGTGCCAATCTCCACTCCCACTCCCCAGGTGCTCTCATTTGTTGACTTCTGTAACCGTAAAAGCCTTGGTTTCGTGCATGTCAACATTAGAAGCCTTCTCCCTAAGCTTGTTTTACTCACTGCTTTAGCACACTGTGCCAACCCGGATGTCTTAGCCGTGTCTGAATCCTGGCTTAGGAAAACCAATAAAAGCTCTGAAATCTCCATCCCTAACTATAAAATTTTCCGCCAAGATAGAACTGCCAAAGGGGGCGGTGTTGCAATCTACTGCAAAGATAGCCTGCAGAGTTCTGTATTACTATCCAAGTCTGTACCCAAACAATTCGAGCTTCTACTTCTAAAAATTCACCTTTCCAGAAACAAGTCTCTCACTGTTGCTAAAGACCACCCTCTGCCCCCAGCTGTGCCCTCGACATCATCTGTGAATTGATTGCCCTCCATCTCTCTTCTGAGCTAATGCTACTAGGTGACCTTAACTATGACATGCTTAACACCCTGGCCATCCTACAATCTAAGCTTGATGCCCTCAATCTCACACAAATTATCAATGAACCTACCAGGTACAACCCCAAATCCGTAAACACGGGCACCCTCATAGATATCATCCTAACTAACTCGCCCTCCAAATACACCTCTGCTGTTTTCAATAAAGATCTCAGCGACCACTGACTCATTGTCCGCATCCGTAATGGGTCGACCAAACGACCAACCCTACCCCTCATCACTGTCAAACGCTCCCTAAAACACTTCTGCGAGCAGGCCTTTCTAATCGACCTGGCCGGGGTATCCTGGAATGACATTGACCTCATCCCGTCAGTAGATGATGCCTGGTTATTCTTTAAAAGTGCCTTCCTCACCATCTTAAATAAATAAGCATGGCCCATTAAAAGAAAATGGCCTAGGAATAGATATAGTCCTTGGTTCACTCCAGACCTGTCTGCCCTTGACCAGCACAAAAACATCCTGTGGCGTTCTGCAATAGCATCGAATAGCCCCCGTGATATGCAACTTTTTAGGGAAGTTAGGAACAAATATACACAGGCAGTTAGGAAAGCTAAGGCTAGCTTATTCAAACAGAAATTTGCATCCTGTAGTACAAACTCAAAAAAGTTCTGGGACACTGTAAAGTCCATGGAGAATAAGAGCACCTCCTCCCAGCTGCTCACTGCTCTGAGGCTAGGAAACACTGTTACCACCGATAATCCACAATAATTGAGAATTTCAATAAGCATTTCTCTACGGCTGGCCATGCTTTCCACCTGGCTACCCCTACCCTGGTCAACTGCCCGGCACCCTCCACAGCAACCCGCCAAAGCCCCCACCATTTCTCCTTCACCCAAATCCAGATAGCTGATGTTCTGAAAGAGCTGCACAATCTGGACCCTAAACAAATCAGCCAGGCTAGACAATCTGGACCTCTCTTTCTAAAATTATCTGCAAATTGTTGCAACCCCTATCACTAGCCTGTTCAACCTCTCTTTCGTACCATCTGAGATTTTCCCAAAGATTGGAAAGCTGCCGCGGTCATCCCCCTCTTCAAAGGGGGTGACACTCTAGACCCAAACTGCTACAGACCTATATCTATCCTACCCTGCCTTTCTAAGGTCTTCGAAAGCCAAGTTAACAAACAGATTACCGACCATTTCGAATCCCACCGTACCTTCTCCGCTATGCAATCCGGTTTCAGAGCTGTTCATGGGTGCACCTCAGCCACGCTCAAGGTCCGAAACGACATCATAACCACTATCGATAAGAGACATTACTGTGCAGCAATATTCATCAACCTGGCCAAGGCTTTCGACTCTGTCAATCACCACATTCTTATTGGCAGACTCGACAGCCTTGGTTTCTCAAATGATTGCCTCGCCTGGTTTACCAACTACTTCTCTGATAGAGTTCAGTGTGTCAAATCGGAGGGCCGGGTGTCCGGTCCTCTGGCAGTCTCTATGGGGGTGCCACAGGGTTCAATTCTCGGGCCGACTCTCTTCTCTGTGTACATCAATGATGTTGCTCTTGCTGCTGGTGATTCTCTGATCCACCTCTAAGCAGACGATACCATTCTGTATACTTCTGGCCCCTCTTTGGACACTGTGCTAACAAACCTCCAGACGAGCTTCAATGCCATACAACTCTCCTTCCGTGGCCTCCAACTGCTCTTAAATGCAAGTAAAACTAAATGCATGCTATTCAATCGATCACTGCCCGCACCTGCCTGCCTGTCCAGCATCACTACTCTGGACGGCTCTGACTTAGAATACGTGGACAACTACAAATACCTAGGTGTCTGGTTAGACTGTAAACTCTCCTTCCAGACTCATTAAGCATGTCCAATCCAAAATTAAATCTAGAATTGGCTTCCTATATCGCAACAAAGCATCCTTCACTCACGCTGCCAAACATACCCTCGTAAAACTGACCATCCTACCGATCCTCGACTTTGGCGATGTCATCTATAAAATAGCCTCCAACACTCTACTCAACAAATCGGATGCAGTTTATCACAGTGCCATCTGTTTTGTCACCAAAGCCGCATACACTACCCACCACTGCAACCTGTACGCTCTCGTTGGTTGGCCCTCGCTTCATACTCGTCGCCAAACCCACTGGCTACAGGTTATCTACAAGTCTCTGCTAGGTAAAGCCCCGCCTTATCTCAGCTCACTGGTCACCATAGCAGCACGCACTCGTAGCACGCGCTCCAGCAGGTATATCTCACTGGTCACCCCCAAAGCCAATTCCTCCTTTGGTAGCCTTTCCTTCCAGTTCTCTGCTGCCAATGACTGGAACGAACAGCAAAAATCACTGAAGCTGGAGACTCATATCTCCCTCACTCCCTCACTCAGAGCAGCTCACAGATCACTGCACCTGTACATAACCCATCTGTAAACAGCCCATCTATCTACCTCATCCCCATACTGTATTTATTTATTTAGCTTGCTCCTTTGCACCCCAGTATCTCTACTTGCACATTCATCTCCTGCACATCCACCATTCCAGTCTTTAATTGTTATATTGTAATTACTTTGCCACCATGGCCTATTTATTGCCTTAACTCCCTTATCTTACCTCATTTGCACTCACTGTATATATACTTTTTGTTTTCTTTTTTTCTACTGTATTATTGACTGTATGTTTTGTTTATTCCATTTGTAACTCTGTGTTGTTGTATGTGTCGAATTGCTATGCTTTATCTTGGCCAGGTCGCAGTTGCAAATGAGAACTTGTTCTCAACTAGCCTACCTGGTTAAATAAAGGTGAAATAAAATGTTTTAAAAAATTAAACTAATGTCACCATTTCCATTTCTCTTTAGGATGAGACAACAAAAAAAGAATCCTGAATAAAAAAATGTATGACACGAACTGTTAAATGGGTTTATATAATTCCAATTAACATGCATATATATTATTTAATTGAGGAAATTTGTTATTGGAGCGGATGTTCTGAACGTTTAAACAGAGAGAGAGAGCGAGAGAGAGAACGGGGAATCCTGTGAGACGTCAGGACTAATACTCAGATTAAACACTGGTTTTATAAAGAGGAGTATTCTATACCATATCTATCGATATCTTAATTTGAATCTTAAACAATTGTTCAAAAAGCATACATCTATAACTATAATAAAAATTATAATTCATATTACAATTGATAACTACAGCAGGAAAGCTAAAGACAGTCACTTAAAATAAATAAGGGCTGGAGCAAGTTCATGACTGTAAAGGAAAGCCAAATAGCCTACTGTTAAATATTTAAAAAAGGAAATCAGTTACTGTAATTAGCATAGCTGATTAGTTTAGTAGTTTAGCTCTGGTGCCTACAGTACAGGGGGGGTCTGTGTTATGTTATGTCAATCAAAGAATGAAGAAGCTCTACATGTTAAATAGATAACCCAGTAGATGAGGTTTCTAGACAGATCCCTGTTTCCCATCTGCAGAACACAGATGCTCGGCGGACACTCAATCTTCATTTGGACCCTTTGATAATATTGCCTGTTCTCCTGAGTGCACATTTGATGTGGTTCCAGATGTTCATATTCCAGCCATGCCAGCGTGATGGGAGCTAAAGAAAGCTGTCACTGTCCCAGGCAGGTTACGTCCCAAATGGCATCTTAATCTGATCGTGGTCAATAGGGCTCTGGTCAAAAGTAATGCACTATATAGGGAATAGGGTGCCATTTGGGACTCACACACCTGGCTGCTCTGTCCTGTCCTGCTCTGTCCAGTCCTGCTCTGTCCAGTCCTGTCCTGTGTGATGACCTTGATCCTGCAAAAGCAGCACCTGCCCGGGTCCTCTCAGGACCCAGCCACTCACAACCAGAGGAGAGAGAGAGAGAGAGAAAAAAAAGAGATCCCTAATGGCAGGTCAGAACCACAGTGGCCTGGCTAACACTGCTAATGAAGGCTACCGCATGGCCAGGCAGTGTCCTCTTCCCTTCCCACGGCTGTCTGCCGGCCACCGCCACCAGGTATTTATCATCGGCCACCAATCGAGGAGTGATTAAAATATGGTGGTGGGGCCCCGGGATAGGAATGATGGATGGCCCTCCTAGCTCGATCCCCTGGAGTCCCAGACTACATTCCAAGTGGCAACCTATTCCCTTTTTAGTTCACTACTTTTGACGAGGGCCTTTTCCCTATTTAGTGCACTACTTTTGACCAGAGCCCTATGGGCAATTATGCCTGGCAGGATCAATATGACCAGGCAGGGCCAGCCAGGGAGAAGTCCATCCATCATGTCAGCCACCCACACACTCATGATGTCCCTTTTGGAGCTGGCCCTGACTGTGAACCTGGCCTGACCCACCACACATGTAATTATACTCAGTCTCTCTTGGACTCCACCTCCTCCACTCACATGACATTTCTATTTTGAAGACAACAGAGGTCGCTATTGTTGTTGTGAGTTGTTGATTGTCCATCTGGTAAATAAAGTAAATGTAACTGATTTAGGTGAATTGTCTGTCTGATGAGAGGGAATTATAATTATGTGCATGCTTGAGAATTGGTGGTTGTCTGTCATAATCTAGTTCTGTTCTTCCTCATTAAGCACAGCTCATACTATATCTATGTTGTCTGACTTTGATCTATAAGGTAACATGAAATAGCATACACTTACAAGGATGACAGAGATTGGAGTTTCTCTTAACTTCCTGTAGTGCCTTGTGAGAATCAGTGGTGTTCTGGTTTAAATTCATGCCTGACTTGATCAAATAAGGTGTATCTGCAAGACTATATCAGATTAGATATGGACCACCACAATCACTTTCAGAATACACAAAGGATCAAAGTAGGACTGATATGACTGTGAAACATGATTGGTTAATAAGCCCCCCACACACACACACACACACACATTTATGTCAACCGCACCTCTGATCTCATCTAGATTGCTACCTGAGATTGGAAATGATTTTGTTAAAAAAGGATGCAAGATGGACATTCATGTCCGAATCCAATTTCGACACGACACAACCTTGACTAATGCAAGCTAATTTAATTGACAGGGTGTTCTTTTTTTATCCCTTCAAAAACATCCTTTTTCCAGGTCGGCAGTAAAACACAAGAAAATGCTATACCTCCTGTGTACTATCTGCTTATTCTTTCTAAAGACTAGTCCATTTCTATGGTGAAACACTCCTGGAAACACTCCTTCATTTGGGCCGGCACATTAGGGTCTCTGAAAAATAGCCTTCCCGTGCCTTTTTTCCTGTGATAAGGAAAGGCCAGCATTTGGATGGTGACAGAGAGAGTCTGATTGTCTTTCCTCCCTGGGCACTTTCCTCAGACGCACAGTGACATTTGCAGATAAGACTTTAAGTGATTGGTTGATCTGCAGAAAAATTTGCAGAGTGTGATTTCTGAGAGAATTAATCAGGGAGTTAACTACATGGAGCAGACAAACAAGCAAGGTTTGGCTCTTGATGCTGAGGAGGTGGCTGTTGACTCCTCCTGGGGGTTACACTGCATCTTTTGAATATGTTAGTTGCAAGAGTTTCATTTGATAACTGGCAGAAATATTTTTTAGTTTAAACGATCAAAGAGATTATTTTGCATAGCTAAATCTACTATGTATTAAAATCCTACGAGCAACCATTGCAACTCTGGCCTAATTTGAATCCCAATTGTTTATATTCATGTTCCTTTTAAAAGCAAACAACAAACAAAAGATTTCCAACGGTGATTAAAAAAAAAATATTACACCATGAAAGGGGATACTGTTTTGTTGTCTCTCAAGTAGATTTTTTGATATGGGGGCCTCATATCAAAGCCATGTACTGTAAGTCATATAGCTTAATTAGACTCTGTATTGAATGGCGTTCCAAATGCCTTCTATATCACTTCTCAATACTGTTACTCTGTCAAAGTCAATCATAGATGCCTGCAGACAGAGAGGAGGGGATAGGATAGAAGAGGTGAGGATGAGGGGAAAGGAGATGCACACAGAGTAACTCTGAGTTTGTCTCTGTGAATAAGGGAATTAACTCTGGACACATAAATATGTTGGGGGAAGAAGAATTACCCATCCCATTCTATGGAGCCCGTCATCTCACAATCCCCTTTCTCTCTGCAAACAAGAGCAATTCATTTTAATAATTCTCTCTAAACCTGTCTCATCCACTTGTTCTCCCTTTGAGGAGCAATCACCCCTTGTCTGCTTGTAATTTATGACCACAGTCAAATCCACCATGGTTCTACGGTGATGCCTAGGAAGACCCACTTTGTGTTATTGTTTAGTGTTATGGTAAATGGGGAAAAGTACACTTTTAATTGGAACAGACAGGTCGTTTCCATGGTGGATCTCCATCCCAGTGCCTTTTTTCAGACACTGAAAAGAAGATTGATTATTGTGCGTTGCTCACTTGTGCATCTTCGATAAATCATATCCCAAATATGCAAATAGTTTATCATTCTGAACAGTTGTAGAAGACTGTGCATAGTTCCATGGTTGCCGTGGCGCCTAGTGACAGTCTTGGTAGTTCACTCCTGCAAAATTATACTTCATTATTTGTTTTAAGTGTTTCTAATGTGCATTGTTTTTAACAACCTTTAGTTTTTTTGATAGTTTATCAAGTATAGAACACAGGAATCTAGTTATTTAAATCATCATCGTTAAATTAGCTATCATATTTGGCTACTTCTCCATTACACTAGCTAATTTTTTGGATTAAAATATACCAGCCTAGCTACTACAGAAGATCTTCCTAGATCCTCATCTCATCTATTGGACCAAAGGCTGGACCAAAAGATTCAGAAATGGCAGCAACCTTCATTTATTATTCAGAAGGATTCTTCAGCCGTTTCACAGATTAACCCTTTTACGGAGCTCAAGAAAAGTAACGTTCAATACGGGATCCTACAAAAAGAATGCAGACGACGAGGTGGTACGAGACTATTTAACAAACTAAAGTCTATTGTGTGCATTCCAAATCCACGCACACCCGGAGTTGGATGATAAAGGACACTGTTCAGTTCCGCAGGCTGCCCCTCAGGCAACTCCAAAAGTCATTAAATGGTGGGAACCATGCCAAGAGTGTGCAAAGCTGTCATCAAGGCAAAGGGTGGCTACTTTGAAGAATCTCAAATATAAAATATGTTTAACACTTTTTTGGTTACGTCATGATTCCATATGTGTTATTTCATAGTTTGGATGTCTTCACTATTATTCTACAATGTAGAAAGTAGTTCAAATAAATAAAAACCCTTGAATGAGTAGGTGTGTTCAAACTTTTGACTGGTACTGTAACATCAAACTTTTTGGCCCTGTCCGGGGGTATCGTCGGATGGGGCCACAGTGTCTCCCGACCCCTCCTGTCTCAGCCTCCAGTATTTATGCTGCAGTAGTTTATGTGTCGGGGGGCTAGGGTCAGTCTGTTATATCTGGAGTATTTCTCCTGTCTTATCCGGTGTCCTCTCTCTCTCTCTCTCTCTCTCTTCTCTCTCTCTCTGCTCTCTCTCTCTCTCTCTCTCTCTCTCTTCTGCTCTTCTCTCTCTCTCTCTCTCTCTCTTCTCTCGCCTCTCTCGTCTCTCTCTCTCTCTCTCTCGTCTCTTCTCTCTCTCTTCTCTCTCCTGCTCTCTCTCTCTCTCTCTCTCTCTCTCTCTCTCTCTCTCTCTCTCTCTCTCTCTCTCTCTCTCTCTCTCTCTCTCTCTCTCTCGTCTTCTCTTCTTCTCTCTCTCTCTCTCTCTCTCGTCTCTCTCTCTGCTCTCTCTCTCTCTCTCTCTCTCTTCTCTCTCTCTTCTCTCTCTCTTCTCTCTTCTCTCTCTCTCTCTCTCTCTCTCTCTCTCTCTCTCTCTCTCTCTCTCTCTCTCTCTCTCTCGTCTCTCTCTCTCTCTTCTCTCTCTCTCTCTCTCTCTCTCGACTCCTTTGCTGTTCCCGAGTCCACCTGGCCGTGCTGCTGCTCCAGTTTCAACTGTTCTGCCTGCGGCTATGGAACCCTAACCTGTTCACCGGACGTGCTACCTGTCCGAGACCTGCTGTTTTCAACTCTCTAGAGACAACAGGAGCGGTAGAGATACTCTGAATGCTCAGCTATGAACATTTGAACATCTTGGCCATGTTCTGTTATAATCTCCACCCGGCACAGCCAGAAGAGGACTGGCCAACCCTCATTGCCTGGTTCCTCTCTAGGTTTCTTCCTAGGTTCTGACCATTCTAGGGAGTTTTTCCTAGCCACCGTGCTTCCTTACCTACATTGCTTGCTGTTTGGGGTTTTAGGCTGGGTTTCTGTACAGCACTTTGAGATATCAGCTGATGTAAGAAGGGCTTTATAAATAAATTTGACTTGATACTGCATTGATTATCAGTTTTGGGGGGGTGGTAAATGTATTTATCTGTTGTTGTGAATCTGTCTAAAACCACTAAATAATACAAATATTACATAGAAAAATCCTGGTTCACACCTACCAAGCTACTCACAACTCTGGACCCAAGTACCTGTCTGGACTCATCCTACCCTCCTGTCCCACAYGCACCCTTCACTCCTCCAGGTCCATCTCCATTCAGCTGCCCCACAGCAGACTACCCTTCACACCTCCAGGTTCCCCTTCACCAGCTCCACACGCACCCTTCACTCCTCTAGGTCCCCTTTCACCAGCTCCACACGCACCCTTCACTCCTCCAGGTCCATCTCCATTCAGCTGCCCCACAGCAGACTACCCTTCACTCCTCCAGGTTCCCCTTCACCAGTTCCACACGCACCCTTCACTCTCCTAGGTCCCCCTTCACCAGCTCCACACGCACCCTTCACCCCTCCAGGTCCCTCTCTTCAGCAGCTCCACAGCAGACCATCCAACCACTCCTCCAGGTCCCTCTCTTCAGCAGCCCCACAGCAGACCATCCAACCACTCCTCCAGGTCCGTCTCCCTTCAGCAGCTCCACAGCAGACAAAAAGTTATGGGTGACAGGGCTTTCAGTTGCGCACCTCAGCTGTGGAACACACTTCCAGTCACTGTCAGGGCTCTGGCCTCATTTAAGAAACAGCTAAAACAACTAATAATTATGTTGTCCTGTTCACCAGATCTGACAACTCCTGTATATAGCTTTGATTGTTGTCTGCTTACAATGTTTTGGATTGTTTTTATTATTATTACATTTTTTATTTTCTTCAACGCCTTGGCTGTGAGAAAAGCACTTTAAAAATTAAATGAATTATAAATATTATAATAATTATGACTATATCTTAAATTGAGCTTTTTTCTGGATTTCAGATGACAAACTCAGCCTACACTTACTTGCTATGGTCAGGCTATGTACACGACACGTACATTATAACTCAGTAAAGTGCACTGTCTCATCCGAACCTTTCATAATGTTATTTTAACCAAGTGGAAACAAAGTTTCAAATACTTCCATGACACTCTTATCCAGAGCAACTAGGGTGAAGTGCCTTGCTCAAGGACACATTAACAGAATTTTCACCTAGTCGGCTTGGGGATTCAAACCAGCGACCTTTCGGTTACTGACCCAAAGCTCTTAACCTCTAGGCTACCACCTACTTCTGGGTATATCTTTCCATTAGATGAAAGCCATGACTAGTGTATGCATCGCCTTAGTTTTAGAACCCCATATACAAGGGTGAAATGTTCCATCTGGTTGACTGGTCCTATCTGGCCGACTGGACCAACTGGCTGGCCGACTGGTACTATCTGGCTGGATGACTGGACCCATTTTGGACCTATCTGGCAAGCAGACCAGTCAAATCAAAGCAAATGTTAATGTGAGTGTAGCGAAATGCTTGTGCTTCTAGTTCCGACCATGCAGTAATATCTAACAAGTAATCTAACAATTTCAACAATCTAACAATCTAACCTTTACAAGTGTAAAGGAATGAATACGAATATGTACATTTACATTTAAGTCATTTAGCAGACGCTCTTATCCAGAGCGACTTACAAATTGGTGCATTCACCTTATGATATCCAGTGGAACAACCACTTTACAATAGTGCATCTAACTCTTTTAAGGGGGAGGGGGGGGTTGCGGCGGTGTCTAGAAGGAGTTACTTGTCTTCGCGTATCCTAGGGGTATTCGGTGTGAAAGACGGTGGGGTTCAGGGTGTCTCGCGGAAGGTTGTGATTGACTCCGCTGACCTGGCCGGGTCGTGAGGTAGTTTGTCCCACCAGTTGGGGTTGGCGCAGTTAGCGCAGGCGCACACGAGTTTTGCACGCTGGGCCTGGCTGCAGCGGCTGGAGAACTGTGGCTTCCTCAGACAGGCTAGGTGAGGCGATGCCAGGGCCAGAGCGTGGACGGCTCCAGTGCAACCAACCGCAAGAGACTGCCCTAGGTGTTTGCGGGTGTCAGGCTCTGCCCTCAGAGGCCTGAAGGTACGGCGTGGAAGAGCGGCTGCCGTTCCCGCCTTAACAGCAGCGTCCGTAGCAGACGCCAACTCCATTGGTCTATGTACGCGGTATTGCGAGGGCGTCCACCTGGATACGCAAGAAGGCCCCGTGGAAAAGAGGAGGCGGAGCGAGCGGGGTGACGTGGGGAGAACTTGTGGGAAAGTGGCTTGAGACACGACGGGGCTTGCCCGGCGCTTCCTGGCGAGCTCGGCAGATGGAGGTATAGTGGCGGCGCTTGTAACTAGCACAGGCCACGTGGGGATGTACCTACATGCTAACCAGCGAGGTTGCGCGAGTACTATTCCGATGCGACGGGATCGACGTGACAAAGGTGCCTGGCGAATTACGGCACCTGGCGCGCCTTTCGCTTGTTGACGGGGCAGGTCGGGTAGCTCCTGCGAGATTGTTGGTTAGTAGCGCACTGAAGCTGTACGGCGATGGAAATTCGTGGTCAGGCCGCACGTTGTATGTGCAGGTTGGGAGACGACAGGCGGTCGGTTGTCCAGCAGATCAGCGGCCGAAGAATTCCTATACGCAACTCACTGCTAGCGACTACGAAGCGGGAGCGCGCGGTGGCCTTGGGATGGTGAGACAGCAATTTGGACGTGTCAACCGTGATGGCGAGATCATGGAACGGGCAGTCCTTCCCCGGAGGAAGGAGCAGCTCCGTCTTGCCGAGGTTCAGCTTGAGGTGGTGATCCGTCATCCACACTGATATGTCTTGCCAGACATGCAGAGATGCGATTCGCCACTGTGGTATCAGAGGGGGAAAGGAGAAGAGAATTAATTGTGTGTCGTCTGCATAGCATGATAGGAGAGACCATGGAGGATATGACAGAGCCAAGTGACTTGGTTGTATAGCGAGAATAGGGGAGGCCTAGAACAGAGCCTGGGGGACACCAGTGGTGAAGGCACTGGTGCGGAGATGTACATATAAATATATGATGACGATGGCCGAACGCAGGCAAGATGCAGTAGATGGTACATAGTACAGTATATACATATGAGATGAGTAATGTAGGGTATGTAAACAATACATAAAGTGGCATTGTTTAAAGTGACTAGTGATACATTTATTACATCCAATTTGTAATATTAAGTGGCTAGAGATTTGAGTCAGTATGTTGGCAGCAGCACCTCAATGTTAGTGATGGCTGTTTAACAGTCTGATGGCCTTGAGATAGAAGCTGTTTGTCAGTCTCTCGGTCCCAGCTTTGATGCACCTGTACTGACCTCACCTTCTGAATGATAGCAGGGTGAACAGGCAGTGGCTCGGGTGGTTGTCCTTGATGATCTTTATGGCCTTCCTGTGACATTGGGTAGTGTAGGTGTCCTGGAGGCAGGTAGTTTCCCCCGGTGATGCGTTGTGCAGACCTCACTACCCTCTGGAGAGCCTTACGGTGTGGGCGGAGCAGTTGCCGTACCAGGCGGTGATACAGCCCGACAGGATGCTCTTGATGCATCTGTAAAATTTTGTGAGTGTTTTTGGTGACAAGCCAAATTTCTTCAGCCTCCTGAGGTTGAGGAGGCGCTGTTGCGCCTTCATCACCACGCTGTCTCGTACCATTTCAGTTTGTCCGTGATGTGTACGTCGAGGAACTTAAAACTTTCCACCTTCTCCACTACTGTCCCGTCGATGTGGATAGGGGGGTGCTCCCTCTGCTGTTTCCAAGATCATCTCCTTTGTTTTGTTGACGTTGAGTGTGAGGTTATTTTCCTGACACCACACTCCGAGGGCCCTCACCTCTTCCCTGTAGGCCGTCTCGTCGTTGTTGGTAATCAAGCCTACCACTGTAGTGTCGTCTGCAAACTTGATGATTGAGTTGGAGGCGTGCATGGCCATGCAGACATGGGTGAACAGGGAGTACAGGAGAGGGATAACTAACTTCTTATGGCTGCAGTCCCGTTAACGGGATCGATATGACAACAGCCAGTCGAAGTGCAGGGCGCCAAATTCAAAAAACAGAAATCTCATAATTAAAATTCCTCAGACATTCATGTGTCTTATATTATTTTAAAGGTGATCTTGTTGTTAATCCCACCAAAGTGTCCGATTTCAAATAGGCTTTTCAGCGAATGCACAACAAACGATTATGTTAGGTCACCACAAAACCACAATAACCACAGCCATTTTTTCCAGCTAAAGATAGCTTTCACAAAAACCAGAATAGAGATAAAATTAATCACTAACCTTCGATTATTTTCATCAGATGACACTCATAGGACTTCATGTTACACAATACATGCATGTTTTGTTTGATTAAGTTCATATTTATATAAAAAAATCTGAGTTTACATTGAGGCGTTAGATTCACTAGTTGCAAAAACATCAAGTGACTTTGCATAGCCACATCGTTTCAACATAAATACTCAACATAAATATAAATGATAATACAAGTAATAGACATAGAATTATAGATATACCTCTCCTTAATGCAACCGCTGTGTCAGATTTAAAAAAAACTTTACGGAAATATAAACCATGCAATAATCTGAGACGGAGCTCAGATGATTAGCCAAATTAGCCACCATGTTGGACTCAAAAGAAACCAGAAAATACATAAATGTTTCCTTACCTTTGATGAATTCATCGGAATGCAGTCCTAGGAATCCCAGGTCCACAATAAATGCTTGATTTGTTCGTTCATGTCCGTTATTTATGTCAAATTAGCTACTTTCGAATTGTTTACCAAATACCCTAACCAAAGTCTCAAAGCGCGACCACTATAACGTGACGAAATGTCCAAACGTTCCGTTACAGTCAGTAGAAACATGGCAAACGATGTACTGAATCAATCTTTAGAATGTTGTTAACATACATCTTGAATAACGTTCCAACCGGAGAATTAAATCGACTTCAATTGAGAGATGGAACGGAGCTGCCTCTCACGTGAACGCGCATGTTGAATGCATGGTCACCTCATGGTACCTCATACTAAATTCTGTCTCCTTCGACCCCCCTTCACATTAGAGTCATCAGACTTAGTTCTATTGACTTTTGACATCTAGTGGAAGCCGTATGAAGTGAAAACCCATCCATATCGCTCTGTATTCTGAATAAGAGCTTGGTTGAAAATTTGGCACCCCCAGAAAAAATCCAAACAGGAAGTGGAACTTCTCAGGTTTTTGCCTGCCATATGAGTTCTGTTAATCTCACAGACTTAATTCAAACAGTTTTAGAAACTTTAGAGTGTTTTCTATCCAATACTAATAATAATATGCATATATTAGCAACTGAGACTGAGGAGCTGGCCGTTTACAATGGGCACCTTTCATCCAAGCTACTCAATACTGCCCCATCAGCCATAAGAAGCTAAGAACGCACCTTTGTGGGGCCCCAGTGTTGAGGATCAGCGGAGTGGAGATGTTGTTTCCTACCCTCACCACCTGGGGGCGTCCAGTCAGAAAGTCCAGGACCCAGTTGCACAGTGCGAGGTCGAGACCACGGGTCTCGAGCTTAATGACAAGTTTGGAAGATACTATGGTGTTAAATGCTGAGCTGTAGTCGATGAACAGCATTCTTACATAGGTATTCCTCTTGTCCAGATGGGTTAGGGCAGTGTGCAGTGTGATTGCGTCGTCAGTGGACCTATTGGGGCGGTAAGGAAATTGGAGTGGGTCTAGGGTGTCAGGTAGGATGGAGGTAATATGATCCTTGACTAGTCTCTCAAAGCACTTTATGATGACATAAGTGAGTGCTACGGGGCGATAGTCATTTTGCTCAGTTACCTTAGCTTTCTTGGGAACAGCAACAATGGTGACCCTCTTGAAGCATGTGGGAACAGCAGACTGGGATAAGGATTGATTGAATATGTCCGTAAACACACCAGCCAGCTGGTCTGCGCATGCTCTGAGGACGCGGCTTGGGATGCCGTCTGGGCCGGCAGCCTTGCAAGGGTTAACACATTTAAATGTTTTACTCACGTTGGCTGCGGTGAAGGAGAACCCGCAGGTTTTGGTAGCGGGCCGTGTCGGTGGCAATGTATTATCCTCAAAGCAAGCAAAGAAGCTGTTTAGTTTGTCTGGGAGCAAGACATCGGGGTCCGCGACGGGGCAGGTTTTCTTTTTGTAGTTCGTGATTGACTGTAGACCCTGCCACATACCTCTCGTGTCTGAGCCGTTGAATTGCGACTCTACTTTGTCTCTATACTGACACTTAGCTTGTTTGATTGCCTTGCGGAGGGAATAGCTACACTGTTTGTAGTCGGTTATGTTTCCAGTCGCATTGCCCTGATTAAAAGCAATGGTTCGCGCTTTCAGTTTTGCGCGAATGCTGCCATCAGTCCATGGTTTCTGGTTGGGGAAGGTTTTAATAGTCGCCGTGGGTACAACATCACCGATGCACTTGCTAATAAACTCGCTCACCGAATCAGCGTATACATCAATGTTGTTGTTCAACGCTATCCGGAACATATCCCAGTCCACGTGATCGAAGCAATCTCGAAGCGTGGAATCAGATTGATCGGACCAGCGTTGTACAGACCTGAGCACAGGCATTTCCTGTTTTAGTTTCTGTCTATAGGCTGGGAGCAACAAAATGAAGTCGTGGTCAGATTTGCCGAAAGCAGGGCGAGGGAGGGCTTTGTATGCGTTGCAGAAGTTAGAGTAACGATGATCCAGAATATTGCCAGCCCTGGTCGCACATTCGATATGCTGATAAAATTTAGGGAGCCTTGTTTTCAGACTAGCCTTGTTAAAATCCCCAACTACAATAAATGCAGCCTTGGGATATGTGATTTCCAGTTTACATAGAGTCCAATGAAGTTCTTTCAGCGCCGTCTAGGAAAAAATTTTTGGTAGATAATGCGGCTGGCATTTGATAGGTCCGGGTGGACCTATCTAGCCGGAAGGCCAGCCAGACCTACCTATTTGGCAGGCCGACTGGTCCTTATCTGGCCGGCCGACTGGTACCATCTGGCCGGCCGACTGGTACCATCTGGCCGGCCGACTGGTACCATCTGGCCGGCCGACTGGTACCATCTGGCCGGCCGACTGGTACCATCTGGCCGGCCGACTGGTACCATCTGGCCGGCCGACTGGTCCCATCTGGCCGGCCGACTGGTCCCATCTGGCCGGCCGACTGGTCCCATCTGGCCGGCCGACTGGTCCCATCTGGCAGGCCGACTGGACCCATCTGACCGGCCGACTGGTCCTATCTGACCGGCCGACTGGACCTATCTGACTGGCCGACATGTCATATCTGGCCGACAGGGACAATCTAGCAGGCAGACCTGTCCCATCCGGGCTGCCAACATGTCCTATCTGGTACTATCTGGTCGACTGATCCTATCTGGCCAGCCGACTGGTAGCATCTGGCCAGCCGACTGGACCTATCTATCTATCTAGCCGGACCTAGCTATCTGGCCGGACCTGCCGATTGGTAATAGCTATCTGGCCGACCGGTAATAGCCATCTGGGTGGCTGGACCTAATTATCTGGCTGGCACGACCTCGCAATCTGGCCGGAAAGCGCTAAGTGGACCTAGCTATCTGGCCAGCCGGCTCGACCTAACCATCTGGCCGGTCAGTAGCTGGTCCTATCTGGCCGGCCGACTTGGGGAATAGTTACAGGAGAGAGGAGGGGGGATGAATGAGCCAATTGGAAGCTGGGGATGATTAGGTGTGCCATGATGGTATGAGGGCCAGATTGGGAATTTAGCCAGGACCGGTTGGCCAGCCAGATAGCTAGGTCCGGCCTGCCAGATAGGTAGGGCCGGCAGGCCGGCCAGACGGCTAGGTCCAAACAACCGGCAAGATAGCTAGTTCAGGCATACCTATCTGGCCAGCCGGACACCTAGGATAGCAGATAATAGGCTGGCCAGATACAGTAGCTAGATCTGGTCGGCCTGATAGCTAGGTCCGGCTGGACCCATCTAGCCGGACGGCCAGCTGGACCTACCTATTTGTCCAGCCGGCCGGACCCATCTGGCCGGCCGACCGGACCAATCTGGCCGGCCGACGTGTCCCATCTGGTAGGCCGACGTGTCATATCTGACCGGCCGACATGTCATATCTGGCCGACTGGGCCCATCTAGTGGGCAGACCTGTCCCATCCTATCTGGCAGGCCGAGCGATACTATCAGGCCGGCCGTCCGACTGGTATCATCTGCCCGGGAGACTGGTACCATCTGGCAGGACGACTGGTCCTATCTGACCAGCCGACTGGTGGCATCTGACCAGCCGACTGGTGGCATCTGGCCACCCGACTGGTAGCATCTGGCCACCCGACTGGTAGCATCTGGCCACCCGACTGGTAGCATCTGGCCACCCGACTGGTAGCATCTGGCCACCCGACTGGACCAATCTGAAAGACAGACTGGTCCTATCTGGCCGACAGGGCCCATCTAGCGGGCAGACCGGTCCCATCCGGCCTGCCAACAGGACCTATCTGGCCAGCCGACTGATCCTATCTGGCCGGATAGCCAGGACCGGTAGGACGACCAGATAGCTAGGTCCAGCCTGCCAGATACGTACGTCCAGGCCGGCCAGACAGCTAGGTCGGGCCGGCACACAGACCATATCGCTAGGTCCGGACGACCAGCAAGATAGTTAGGTCCGGCATACCAATCTGACCAGCCGGACACCTAGGATAGCGGATAACTGGTTGGTTAGCTAGAACCGGCCGTCTGTCTGTCTGGCAGGCCTGACCTAGGTGTCTGGCAGGCCGGACATTTCTTTCTATCTATCTATCTATCTATCTATCTATCTATCTATCTATCTATCTATCTATCTATCTATCTATCTATCTATATATATATATATATATATATATATATATATATATATACACACACACACACACACAATTGAAGTTAGAAGTCATTAAAACTAGTTTTTCAACAACTCCACTAATTTCTTGTTAACAAACTATAGTTTTGGCAAGTCGGTTAGGACATCTACTTCATGCATGACACAAGTAATTTTCCAACAATTGTTTACAGATAGACTATTTCGCTTCTAATTCACGGTATCACAATTCCAGTGGGTCAGAAGTTTACATACACTAAGTTGACTGTGCCTTTAAACGCTTGGAAAATTCCAGAAAATGCTGTCATGGCTTTAGAAGCTTCTGATAGGCTAATTGACATCATTTGAGTCAATTGGAGGTGTACCTGTGGATGTATTTCAAGGCCTACCTTCAAACTCAGTGCCTCTTTGCTTGACATGGGAAAATCAAAAGAAATCAGCCAAGACCTCAGAAAAAAAATTGTAGACCTCCACAAGTCTGGTTCATCCTTGGGAGCAATTTTCAAATGTACAAACAATAGTACGCAAGTATAAACACCATGGGACCACGCAGCCATCTTACCAGTCGGGACGTTCTGTATCCTAGAGATGAACATACTTTGATGCGAAAAGTGCAAATCAATCCCAGAACAACAGCATAGGATCTTGTGAAGATGCTGGAGGAAACAGGTACAAAAGTATCTATATCCACAGTAAAATGAGTCCTATATCGACATAACCTGAAAGGCCCCTCAGCAAGGAAGAAGCCACTGCTCCAAAACCGCCATAAAAAAAGCCAGACTATGGTTTGCAACTGCACATGGGGTCAAAGATCGTACTTTTTGGAGAAATGTCCTCTGATGAAACAAAAATAGAACTGTTTGGCCATAATGACCATCGTTATGTTTGGAGGAAAAAGGGGGACGCTTCCAAGCCAAAGAACACCATCCCAACCGTGAAGCACGGGGGTAGCAGCATCATGTTGTGGGGTTGCTTTGCTGCAGGAGGGACTGGTGCACATTACAAAATAGATGGCATCATGAGGAGTGAAAAGATGTGGATATATTTTTACTAGGATTAAATGTCAGGAATTGTGAAAAACTGAGTTTAAATGTATTTGGCTAAAGTGTATGTAAACTTCAACTGTATATATCCCCCACCTGCTGTAACTATATGATATCATAACATGGATATCATACATTCTTAGATTTACAAATGCAATCTATGGAATAGGATATTCATGAGGAGTCAGAGGCTACTGGGGTCAATGTGGCAATGACAGCATCTGAGTCCCAAATGGCACCATATCCCCTATATAGTGCACTACTTTTGACCAGAGCCTGTACACTATATAGGGTATAAGGTGCCATTTGGAATGCACAGAGCATTTATGAGGCTTCCAGCAGCCCTCATTTTTTATGCAGGGAACACACACACACACACACACACACACGTGACCGTTTTGATCAAATTAATACAAACTGTGATTTCAGCATGAACACTGGGGAAACCTATTCAATATTTAGGACTACTGGAACCCTGTTATATTATGGAGAGCTATTTAGTATCCTTTAAATTGCTTGGTTTAGTTATAGATAGGTTATCAAATAACTAGATGTGCCATATTTAAAACTTATTTCACATCACAGCAAGGCAATGGCAGAGTTATTCTAAGCACTAGGAGAATGTTAGCACCATCATGTGGCCAGTATGGTAAATTACACTTCAGGAATCAGATAGAAATGACCATCGCTTTGGATTATAACTTCAAAACAATTTATTAGACAACAGAAAATATCAGAGGATTCGGTGTCCAGACACCTTGACCAAATCATTTGGCAACATATGTTAACAAATAATTCTAAATGATTATTAACAAAATAAAGCTATTCAGAACAAGGGATGGCACACTGATGCTACCGTTTAGTAATAGTATTACGTAGACTCACCCCAGATTAGTTTTAATTATCAATGTCATATGAAAAAATTAAATAGCTCAATTTAAATGATTCTTATGCATCAAACATTCAATTAATCTTACAATGAACAAAATTAAAGAAACAATTTCATTTTTCTGATCAAGTGTACACTGACAGGTTACGACCAATTATTAGACATTGTTCAAATGTTTTAAAAACATTGCACAAAATGATCAGAACAAGCCATAATCAACAAGCACTTGTACAATTCCAGTCTCAACAAACAAGTCCAGTRTAAAAACTTACTTTCAGTCAGTGAGCCATAAAATACAAATTCATAACTCAAATCAACATGGTCACTGAGGTGTGGTGAGCAAGCAAACTTTCCGGTTATTAAATTCCAGGTCCTATTGCAGAATAACAATATCCCCACTATGACATCAATAGACATTGGTGACTGCACAGTAAGGTTTAATCCAATTCAAATCCAATTCTGTCCAGTCAGAATCAAATCTACAATTTATGTGAACATATTCTAACTACATTATCCTCTCATTCCTATGGTGTGTGTATTGATAAGTGCTCAGAGATAACAGATCACTCACTATGCTTCAGAGACGTAGATAAAACAAATGCTTCTTAGTGAACGTGACTCAAGCACATTCTTACAGGAGACTCCTGATAAATCCTTGGCAGCCAACCAGTGTAGTGGAAGAATGACTGCTATGCAGTGAACACAGAACCGGTTCGCCCGGCTTGATAGTTCCATCAGGCTCACCTGAGAACATCGGCTGTTATGGAAGCCCGACCGGGCCATGGGCAGGGTTTTGACTTTGTCAAGTGTGTCTAGTGAGTTTAGCTGGATATGAGAAGTCACTCTCAGTAAAACCCATTAAAAAGTGCATTAAATTGGCAAACAAATCAAAACTAGCGGGAGTGTCAAACAGTTACAATAGAGGATTCCCCAYCGTAGTCACGACAACTATACACAAGCAGCCAAATAAAACATCCACATACAATATTTTCTCATCAAACCGTTTGTGGTCACACGTGTTCGACCTCATAATATAATCCTAACAAATACATATCCAACCATAATGTGATCAGGAAGTGGACGGTTCAACTATAATAAAATCAATAGCACCTGCATTCTAGATATTAACTGTTGGGAGAATGAAATGCCATTTATCTTAGGCATATGATTATATTACCTGTGACAGTGGACATACTGTACTTTCCTCTGCTGACTCTTGCTGCGAGTATGCGGAGAGCATCATTGAACACTCAATACAACACCGTACAGTACTAGTAACGGTTGGCGTCATCGTAAGAGGTCACTTCCAGGTCAAAGAAGTCCTCCAGCTTCCACTGCAGGGTTTCGAAGGTGGGTCTGTCGTTCTCATTGTCCTTCCAGCAGTCAGACATGATCTCATACATCACCTTGGGACAGTTTGGTGGGCAGGGCATCCTGTAACCCGTGGGCACACGTTGGACCACCTGGTAGTTGGTCATGGCTGGAACAGTAACAGAAGGGATAATTATTATGATACTGATGTCACATAGTAACACAATGAAACCTAGGATATGCAAAAACATACACTAGTACTGCTACAGTACATGTTGGATCAGTCTAGGCTGGAAACACTCTCTGGACAATCAACTGCAATGGCAGGTTGCATGCAAGTTGTACCAGGTGATGAACAGGTGCCAGATACATCTTTAACTGTTAACTGTTAACCAGAGGGCATGCTCCTCACTCACAACATTCCATGGTAGTAAATTACAGGATTAACACTGACTGATTTGATAAGCTTTCCTACCAAAGAGATGAACATGTTATTATGAATAGGTCTTACTTGCATAGGGCATCTGACCGAAGGTCATGATCTCATACAGCAGAATGCCGAAGGACCACACGTCAGACTTGATGGTGAACTTGTTGCCATGGATGGCTTCAGGGGCGGTCCATTTCACAGGAAACTTAGTGCCCTCTTTGGCTTCATACACATTCTCACTCTCCATCTAAAGTGGCAACAAAACAAAAAAATCTTCAATGGGCTTTAAAGAGTAGAATTAATCATTGTCGTGGACTTACTACAGTTTGGTGTCATGTCTTCAAAAGAAAGAAATTGAGACTGTCAACCTTTCAGCACTAAGGTGTTACTCAAGACCAAACAGTCAAGTCCCTCCTTGTTTTTCTTAGATAAATAAAGAGATACCCACCATGAAGACTCTGGCGAGTCCGAAGTCAGCCACCTTGCAGACGTTGTTCTCTCCCACCAAAACGTTGCGTGCCGCCAGGTCTCTGTGGATGTAGTTCTGCTGCTCCAGGTAGGCCATGCCAGAAGCCACCTGAGCAGCCATCTCTATYTGTTCCGAGACACCAAGCATCATACCCATGTCCTTGGAGGAAGAGGTGTTGGATTCTGTCAAAATGTAACATGTTTCAAGTTAAACTGTAGTKAGTTTGTATCCTGTGTAATGAATGATTACTGTGAGTATGAATGGAGTTTAGGCCATGGAACTGTGTGTATGCGAATTTAGAATAAAATAAAAAAAGACCTAATCAGATAAGAGGAAATTGCCCATGATCAGAGAGCAGGRTCATGCCCAGAACAGAAGATGGACAGGGTGTGATTCTGGCTAAACAAAGAGAGGACCATGGACATTCCACAGGGGAGCCAGAGGGAAACTCACAGGGGTCATAAAATGTATAGCTGGAGAGGTGATGCCTACAAGGGAGAGTATAAAATGTGTTGTGAACTTTCTAAATGTATGCACTCAGCTGACTGTACCCTTGGTATTAAACACTTGAATCTTCTCTTGAGCTTTTGGTCTCAATTCCTTATTGCAAAGAGGTTGCAATAGCATTTTTCTTTTTAACAGAGGGAAGGAAAGGATCAGGAGGAGAAAAACAGGCATCTCATTAAGATGAGTACTATCGTAAATTTGTATRGTACTATGTCTAGATGTTTTTCACTTGAATAACAAACAAATATCCAACGTAACGGAGTGTGTATGCAAAAGTATGACCATGCGATTCCTTGTAAACATTTACGAAGTTTAGTTCCCAAAAAATGAGTTAGTAAATGGTTGAATGTGTGTGCGCAAGACTCTGGTGAAATATGGGGGATGCAATGCAGATGGTCTCAGGGCCACCAACATCAATTTCACATGACCGCCTCAAAAGGGGGACCATCACTCTGACAGGCAATGTTACTGCATCTTTCACGCAATGGCACAGCATCTGTCATGCAAGTGGACAACATCAGATAATCTAGCAATGCAACTGGTAAATATAGATGGAATTCAATGCACTCATTTAGAGCAATGATGAAATGCACGTGATTATGTAAGGGAAATGGGGATACCTAGTCAGTTGTACAACTGAATGCATTCAACTGAAATGTGTCTCCGCATTTAACACAACGCCTCTGAATCAGCGATGCGGGGGGGGGGGGGGGGCCCATAATCGACATCCACATCATCGGTGCCCGGGGAACAGTGGGTTAGCTGCCTTGCTCAGGGGCAGAATGACAGATATTTACCTTGTCAGCTCGGGGATTCGATCTTGCAACCTTTCGGTTACTAGTCCAACACTAACCACTAGGCTACCTGCCGCCCCAGTAGCAAGTGTTAAACACCATTACAATCACAATCATGCTAAACCACAAAGATCAGCATTTTGTGGTGTAGCATAGCTAAAGGAGAGGAGATGGCACAAAGCAGGTTGCTTGGATTATCTCCCTCACATTTTACACGTGTTGCTAGTCCATATGGCACACGGCACACGCATGGCACACGTCAGCCAGACATGGTGCTGTGGTCACGGACACATGTCATGAGGGTCATGGAGCTTAAAGGGATAATTCAGGATTTGTACATCTCTGGTGTCAATTATGAAGGACGTTAGAGGTAGTTTTGTGAGCCAATGCTAACTACAGATACCCATAGACTTCCAGTTATTGCRCTATTTACTAGTATGCTAGCAGATACCCWTAGACTTCCAGTCATTGCACTAATGCTAGTTAGAAACTTCCTTCAAAACGCAGATACCATTTTTATGTATCCACAAGTTCATCTGACTCCGGAGAAGTAGATAAAGGGCCACATTGAAATAAAAAAAAGAGTTTTATTAAAAAACATTGCCAAAATCCTGAAGTATCACTTCACTTCCCCATAACACACATCATACAAGTTCAACTTCTGCACCTTATTTAAACTCTTGCTACAGTAGGCACATTGAGATGGTGTTCTAATCTAAACATCCCGTTAAAAAGGAAGGTGCAGTGGGCTTGTACGTGGGTAGGTTATAATGCAATACAACAGTGTTCTTACTCTGAAGGTAGTCCAGCAGACTGCCATTCTTCATGAGCTCTGTGATGATGTAGATGGGTTCCTCCACAGTACACACAGCGTAGAGCTGGATCAGTTTGGGGTGCCGCAGTTTCTTCATGATCTGGGCCTCCTGTAGGAAGTCCTTAGCGTCCATGGAGCCTAGGAGAAAAAYATGTACATGAGTTGTACTGCACAGTAACACCGGCTGCAATTTTATCTTACCTTAGATTTGATCAAATAGTTGGTTTTTTTCATCATTTTAGAACAATGCTATACCCTAACAAAATGTGGAAAAAGTAAAGGGGTCTGAATATTTTCTGAAGGCACTGTATGTATGCATGTATGAATGAGATAGATCTATCTATCTATACACAAACACACCACACAGTTCAAAGTGTGGGGTCTCTTAGAAATGTCCTTGTTTTTGAAAGAAAAGCAATTTTTTGGTCCATTAAAATAACATCAAATTATCAGAAATACAGTGTAGACATTGTTAATGATGTAAATGACTATTGTAGCTGCAACTGCAGATTTTTTTATGGAATATCTACATAGGCATACAGAGGCCCATCATCAGCAACCATCACTCCTGTGTTCCAATGGCACGTTGGTTAGCAATCGAAGTTATCATTTTAAAAGCAATTGATCATTAGAAAAAAATTTTTCAATGATCAATTAGCCTTTTAAAAATTATTAACTGGAGTGATGGTTGCTGATGATGGGCCTCTGTACGCCTATGTAGATATTCCAATAAAATCTGCAGTTTGCAGCTACAATAGTCATTCACAAAATTAACAATGTCTACACTGTATTTCTGATCATTTTGATGGTATTTTAATGGACAAAAAAATTGCTTTTCTTTCATAAACAAGACAGTTCTAAGTGACCCCACACTTTTGAATGGTAGAGATATATATATACACACACACTGCTCCAAAAAATAAAGGGAACACTTAAACAACACAATGTAACTCCAAGTCAATCACACTTCTGTGAATCAAACTGTCCACTTGGAAGCAACACTTGTTGACAATAAATTTCACATGCTGTTGTGCAAATGGAATAGACAAAAGGTGGAAATTATAGGCAATTAGCAAGACACCCCCAATAAAGAGTGGTTCTGCAGGGGGTGACCACAGACCACTTCTCAGTTCCTATGCTTCCTGGCTGATGTTTTGGTCACTTTGAATGCTGGCGGTGCTTTCACTCTAGTGGTAGCATGAGAGAGTCTACAACCCACACAAGTGGCTCAGGTAGTGCAGCTCATCCAGGATGGCACATCAATGCGAGCTGTGGCAAGAAGGTTTGCTGTGTCTGTCAGCGTAGTGTCCAGAGCATGGAGGCGCTACTAGGAGACAGGCCAATACATCAGGAGACGTGGAGGAGGCCCAGCAGCAGGACCGCTACCTCCGCCTTTGTGCAAGGAGGATCAGGAGGAGACTGCCAAAGCCCTGCAAAATGACCTCCAGCAGGCCACAAATGTGCATGTGTCTGCTCAAACGGTCAGAAACAGACTCCATGAGGGTGGTATGAGGGCCCGACGTTCACAGGTGGGGGTGTGCTTACAGCCCAACACCGTGCAGGACGTTTGGCATTTGCCAGAGAACACCAAGATTGGCAAATTCGCCACTGGCGCCTGTGCTCTTCACAGATGAAAGCAGGTTCACACTGAGCATTTGTGACAGACGTGACAGAGTCTGGAGACGCCGTGGAGAAGTTTTGCTGCCTGCAACATCCTCCAGCATGACCGTTTGGCGGTGGGTCAGTCATGGTGGGGGTGGCATTTCTTTGGGGGCCGCACAGCCCTCCATGTGCTCGCCAGAGGTAGCCTGACTGCCATTAGGTACCGAGATGAGATCTCAGACCCCTTGTGAGACCATATGCTGGTGCGGTTGCCCTGGGTTCCTCCTAATGCAAGACAATGCTAGACTCATGTGGCTAGAGTGTGTCAGCAGTTCCTGCAAGAGAAGGCATTGATGCTATGGACTGGCCCGCCCGTTCCCCAGACCTGAATCCAATTGAGCACATCTGGGACATCATGTCTCGCTCCATCCACCAAAGCCACGTTGCACCACAGACTGTCCAGGAGTTGGCGGATGCTTTAGTCAAGGTCTGGGAGGAGTACCTCAGGAGACCATCCGCCACCTCATCAGGAGCATGCCCAGGCGTTGTAGGGAGGCATACAGGCACGTGGAGGCCACACACACTACTGAGCCTCATTTTGACTTGTTTTAAGGACATTACAATGAAGTTGGATCAGCCTGTAGTGTGGTTTTCCACTTTAATTTTGAGTGTGACTCCAAATCCAGACATCCATGGGTTGATAAATTTGATTTCCATTGATAATTTCTGTGTGATTTTGTTGTCAGCACATTCAACTATGTAAAGAAAAAAGTATTTAATAAGAATWTTTCATTCATTCAGATCTAGGATGTGTTATTTTAGTGTTCCCTTWATTTTTTTGAGMAGTGTATAAATAAAATAGAAGATAATCATGGATTTGAAATAAAGTGATTTTCTGGGTTTGAATCCAGTGTTCGTGCAAAACAAGCCATTTACCATGTTTCAGGGTCTTCACTGCTACTGAAGTGGTGTCGTTCCAGATGCCTTCATAGACTTCTCCAAATTGTCCAGCGCCCAGTTTATTCAGCAGTTTGACAGACGACCGGTCAATCTCCCAGTGGTCGGCTGTGTTGTAGGACAGACCGTGGGTTTGAGGAGCCTCCGTCTGACAGGAGAGAGATGCAACATTAATACCATAAGAAGATTCAGAACAGACCTGACAAACTGTCCTCTCTATATTTCAGTAAAACCACATCACTGTTGTTCTATTGTCCTTCGTGAACGGTTGATGGCGCTAACCACTCATCGGCCAGTTTATTCGGTATGCCATCCCATTCACGAAAATGGATCGCTCCTACTGACTGAGTCACATGGCCTGCTATATAAAGCAGTCAGACAGGCATTCAGTTACTGTTCGATTGGACTTAGAAATAGGCTAAACGAATGACCTAAGCGACTGAGTGTGATATGATCGTCGGTGCCAGGCGGGCCGGATCCAGTATCTCAAAGATGGCTGCCCTCCTGGGATTTCCGCGCCCCAGTGTTTAGGGGTTTACCGAGAATGGTGCGACAAATAAAAAACATCCACAAACAGACAAATAAAGCAGCAGTACAACAGTGATGTGCAGAACAACAYCTTGGAATGCACAACTCATCGATCCTTGTCACAGATGGGCTATTGCAACAGACRACCACACGGGGCTTTACTACTATCAGCTAAAAACAAGAAAACCGGCTCCAGTGGGCACGTGAACACCAACACTGGACAATTGAGTGGAAAAATATCGCATGGAACATGAGAGCGAGTTCAGTTTACTTGAGTGGCCTGTGCAGCCCACAGACCTCAACCCAATAAAGCATCTTTGGGATGAAAAGGAACGTGGCGTTCGCAGCATGAATGTACCACTAATCTACAGCAACGGTGTGATGCCGTCAGTTCAGCATGAACCAACATTCCTGTGGAATGTTTCTGACACCTTGTAGAATGCCTGGAGAATTCAGGCTGTTCTGGAGGCAAAGGGGGGTCCGACCCAGTACTAGATTGGTGTACCTAATAAACTGGCAAGTGAGTGTACATGGTTGACACTGAAAATGATCAGGGTAATGCATTAGCCCCAATACTTGAAGGGTGTTTCTGTCAACTAGATATCTTTAGCAAATTTGCCAGGCTTACAGGCTTTTGGTTCATGAATTCAGATCAAAAYGGTTGCTAAACAAATGTGCTTAAATCACAGTCACATGATAGTTAAAAGAAAGTAAATACCTTTTTACATGGTTCAAGCAAACACACACAGAGACCATCCTCCAGTTTGGAATAGTGTTCCACTAACTCCCTCAGGGTCAGAAAGCTCCTAGATCTTGACACATAGTAGCCTCCAGTGTCCAACTTCCTTAATTTGTAGTGCTTCACTTTGCCCCTGTCCAATACTGAAAGATACATCCAAAAGCATAAGTGCACAATACTGAAACGAGAGAACGATGACAGTAAAATCAACTATGGTCATGCTAATCTGTGCAGAATTGTAAATGAATGGGGAAACTATCATATTGAAATCTGTGTACAGTACATGGCCGTTAYGACATAAATGACTTAACCCTGGGCTGACCACATTAAAAACCCTATTTTGGGTGATTTGRCTGAACTTATGCATTTTGTTTAGACATTCAAACATTACATGATTAATGTACCATTATAAAGTGAGGTGGGAAAAAAATTGCWATATTTTTGGACGATATTACATAGATACTTTGACTCCAAGCATCAATCTGTATAAAATATATACGTATCGTTAGTCTGCTGTACCTGCGCCAAAACTCAGGCATTTTTCATCATACACATCATTCACACACATTCACTTTTTTCACATTGTTGTGTTACAGCCTGAATTTAAAATGGATTAAGTWTAGATTTTTGGGGGTCAAAGGCCTACAAACAATACCCCATAATGTCAAAGTGGAATTATACTTATAAAAATTTAAAAAAATACAAATTAAAAGCTAAAATGTTTAGTCCAAGTATTCAACCCCTTTGATATAGTAAACCTAAGTAAGTTCAGGAGTAAAAATTTGCTTAACAAGTCACATAAGTTGCATGGGCTCACTGTGTGCAATAAGTGTCGATTGACTACCTCATCTCTGTACACCACATATAAAATTATCTGTAATGTCCCTCAGTCCAGCACTGAATTTCAAACACAGATTCAACCACGAAGACCAAGGAGGTTTTCCAATGCCTCAAAGAACGGCACCCATTGGTAGAAAAAAATATATACAGATCCACACATCCTTCCCAACTCAGGTTGCCGGAGAGGAAGGAAACCACTCAGTGATTTCACAATGGGGTAAATGGTGACTTTAAAACAGTTAGAAATGAAAGGCTGTGATAGCCTTAGCTGAGGATGGATCAACAACATTGTAGTTACTTCACAATAGTAACATAATTGACAGAGTGAAAAGGAAGCCTGTACAGAATAAAAATATTCTAAAACATGCATCMTGTTTGCAACAAGGTACTAAAGTAATACTGCAACAAATGTGGCACAGCAATTAACTTTTGGTCCTGAATACAAAGTGTTATGTTTGCAGCAAATCCAATACAACACATTACTGAGTACCTCTCCTTATTTTCAAGCATAGTGGTGACTGCATCATGTTATGAGTGTGCTTGTACACGTTAAGGGCTGGGTAATTTTTCCAGATAAAAAAAATAAACAGAAAGGAGCTAAACACAGACAAAATCCTAGAGGACAACCTAGTTCAGTCTGCTTTCCACCAGACACTGGATAGATGATCTCACCTTTCAGCAGGACAATAACCTAAAACACAAGGCCAAATCTACACGAGCTGCTCACCAAGAAGACAGTGAATGTTTCTGAGTGGCCGAGTTACAGTTTTGACTTACATCTACTTGAAAATCTATGGCAAGACCTGAAAATGGTTGTCTAGCAATGATCAACAACCAATTTGACAGAACTTGAAGAGTTTTTAAAAGATTAATGGGCAAATGTAATCGCTGCCAAAGGTGCTTCTACAAAGTATTGACTCAGGGGTGTGAATACTCATGTAAAATTTAATATTTCATTTTCATTTTCAATAAATGTCAAAAATAAAAATAAAAAATTCCTAAAAACATGTCATTATGGTTTATTGTATGAGAAGAAAAAAACGATTTAATAAATGTTGAATTCAGGCTGTAACAATTAAATGTGGAATAAGTCAAGGGGTATGAATACTTTCTGAAGGCACTGTAGTGAGAAATGTTGGAACATCAAATGGCAAATTATAAACATATACAGTAGAGGCTGATAGCAACAGAATTGTACTTTCCTGTAATCGGTTTGCTATGCCATTATTGCTTCTGCAGAGACTAAGTTTACAGCCAACTGTTAATGTATAATCAAGGGACTTTTTCTGTCAGACTGACAGGGAATGGTCAGCCAGACTCATGTGGTCCTAGGTGATGTTATCAGTCTCTTTGAGAGCAGAGGTATATGTTTGTTTACTTTAAGACCTTGAACCTTCAATCACTTCAGTGGACTATGAGAAACTGTGATTTACACAGAACAAATTGGGGATTGTTCAGGAATGAGGAAACGACTTGTGTTTTTTGTGCATCGAGTTCCGTTCTCATACCAGTAACAGAAATAGATTGATCACAATAAAACCATAAAATGCATTCCTGAACAATAAAGCTAAGTCAGAAAAAATAGACAGACATTACAAAGTCATTCTAAACCCAATACCAGCATTGTGAGTATACTGATCTATGTACATCTATGGTAGTATACAGGTTTCACCTGTAGTCTCTTGCAGATGCGAAATGTTCAAGAACATGAGGCTGAGATTTACCTGAGAGTGAGAGCTCTCCTTTCTGAGTCTCACAGTGTCTGATGAGGAAGGCTCCATGCTGGTTCCCCTCTGACAGAAGCAGCTTCTCAGCATCCAGTCTCTTGGTGTCTGCAAAGTACCATCTGTATACCAGAACAGGAAGAAACAACTCAACAGCAGCATCAAAGTAGGACAGCAACCCATGCCGTGGTTGTTTACCTGACACCTACAGTGGGGCAAAAAAGTATTTAGTCAGCCACCAATTGTGCAAGTTCTCCCACGTAAAAATATGAGAGAGGCCTGTAATTTTCATCATAGTTACACTTCAACTATGACAGACAAAATGAGAAAAAAAATCCTGAAAAATCACATTGTAGGATTTTTTATGAATTTATTGCAAATTATGGTGGAAATAGTATTTGGTCAATAACAAAAGTGTATCTCAATACTTTGTTATATACCCTTTTTGGCAATGACAGAGGTCAAACGTTTTCTGTAAGTCTTCACAAGGTTTTCACACACTGGTGCTGGTATTTTGGCCCATTCCTCCATGCAGATCTCCTCTAGAGCATGATGTTTTGGGCTGTCTGGGGCAACACGGACTTTCAACTCCCTCCAAAGATTTTCTATGGGTTGAGATCTGGAGACTGGCTATAGCCACTCCAGGACCTTGAAATGCGTCTTACAAAGCCACTCCGTTGCCCGGCGGTGTGTTTGGGATCATTGTATGCTAAAGACCCAGCCACGTTTCATCTTCAATGCCCTTGCTGATGGAAGGAGGTTTTCACTCAAAATCTCACGATACAGGGGCCTCCCGGGTGGCGCAGTGGTCTAGGGCACTGCATCGCAGTGCTAGCTGCGCCACCAGAGTCTCCGGGTTCACGCCCAGCTCTGTCGCAGCCGGCCGCGACCGGAGGTCCGTGGGTGACGCACAATTGGCCTAGCGTCGTCCGGGTTAGGAGGGTTTGGCCGGTAGGATATCCTTGTCTCATTGCGCCCAGCGACTCATGTGGCGGCCGGGCGCAGTGCGCGCTAACCAAGGGGGCCAGGTGCACGGTGTTTCCTCCGACACATTGGTGCGGCTGGCTTCCGGGTTGGAGGCGCGCTGTGTTAAGAAGCAGGGCGGCTTGGTTGGGTTGTGCTTCGGAAAGACGCATGGCTTTCGACCTTCGTCTCTCCCAAGCCCGTACGGGAGTTTGTAGCGATGAGACAAGATAGTAATTACTAGCGATTGGATACCACGAAAATTGGGGAGAAAAGGGGATAAAAAAAATAAAAAAAAATGGCCCCATTCATCTCTTCCTTTACACGGATCAGTCGTACTGGTCCCTTTGCAGAAAAACAGACCCAAAGCATGATGTTTCCACCCCATGCTTCACAGTAGGTATGGTGTTCTTTGGATGCAACTCAGCATTCTTTGTCCTCCAAACACGACGAGTTCAGTTTTTACCAAAAAGTTATATTTTGGTTTCATCTGACCATATGACATTCGCCCAATCTTCTTCTGGATCATCCAAATGCTCTCTAGCAAACTTCAGACGGGCCTGGACATGTACTGGCTTAAGCAGGGGGACACGTCTGGCACTGCAGGATTTGAGTCCCTGGCGCGTAGTGTGTTACTGATGGTAGCTTTGTTACTTTGGTCCCAGCTCTCTGCAGGTCATTCACTAGGTCCCCCCGTGTGGTTCTGGGATTTTTGCTCACCGTTCTTGTGATCATTTTGAGCCCACGGGTGAGATCTTGCGTGAGCCCCAGATCGGAGGAGATTATCAGTGGTCTTGTATGTTTTCCATTTCCTAATAATTGCTCCCACAGTTGATTTCTTCAAACCAAGCTGCTTACCTATTGCAGATTCAGTCTTCCCAGCCTGGTGCAGGTCTACAATTTTGTTTCTGGTGTCCTTTGACAGCTCTTTGGTCTTGGCCATAGTGGAGTTTGGAGTGTGACTGTTTGAGGTTGTGGACAGTGTCTTTTATACTGATAACAAGTTCAAACAGGTGCCATTAATACAGGTAACGAGTGGAGGACAGAGGAGCCTCTAAAGAAGAAGTTACAGGTCTGTGAGAGCCAGAAATCTTGCTTGTTTGTAGGTGACCAAATACTTATTTTCCACCATAATTTGCAAATAAATTAATTAAAAATGTGATTTTCTGGATTTTCTTTCCTCATTTTATCTGTCATAGTTGAAGTGTACCTATGATGAAAATTACAGGCCTCTCTCATCTTTTTAAGTGGGAGAACTTGCACAATTGGTGGCTGACTAAATACTTTTTTGCCCCACTGTATATATTAGCATTGACACGCTTCATATCCAGATCATCTATAAGTAACATCATTGAGTTACACAATCAAGTTTTAGATACTTTAGGATGATTTGAACAGGTAGTGTGATTCATGAACATGCTAATATTAGGTGCCATTGCCTTGGATGTGGAGGGTCTGTGGGAGGCTTTTGACCATTTCTTTGGATTCCTCATGTCTAAATCATTGTTAGACAATGGTTTGGTCAAAATAGGATGTAACATACTACATTTATTGAATATTATATGAATCCTATAAAAATTAAATGGCCAATGTGGATGTAATCAATAAGCTTAAAAGGCCCAGTCCTGTCAAAACTCTGGTTTTCATATACATCTCTACACTATGCAGGTTGGAATATTACTGCGAAATTTATGATTATGCTATTTCTGGTGTAAGAGCTGTTTGAAGAGGCAGCTTGAAATGTCAGCCTGTTTCAGCCAAAACTGGGGGTGGCAGGTAGCCTAGTGGTTAGAGCGTTGGGCCAGTAACCAAAAGGTTGCTAGATCGAATCCCCGAGCTGACAAGGTAAAATAAATCTGTCATTCTGCCCCTGGACAAGGCAGTTAGCCTAGGAACAGTGGGTTGTCATTGTAAATAAGAATTTGTTCTTAACTGACTTGCCTAGTTAAATAAAGGATAAATTTWAAAAAAAAATACACTTTAAAAATCACCAGGCGGTAAATGAGTTAATAAATCAATAAGAAAAAGCTCCAATCCTCTGCCAATAACATCTAGTTTTCCCCTCCCCACTCTGACCAATACCAGACAGTCCTAGCAAAAATCTTCCTTGAGAAATTGCACTGTTATTTTTTTTTTACAATTAATAGAAAATACATCACAGTAAGGCACTTAATTGTTACCCTGAAATTATTTGATATTGAGATTTTTTTAAAGCTGCATTGGTACCGTACTCTACACATCCGCTAATCAAGTTAATCAGGTTACGTACAGTGTATATGAGCCACTCTGTGATACTTCAGGGAAACTACTCCTAATTACCAAGACAAAACCCTCAAGATTTTTCCAGTCAGTGTGAAAAGAAATTGGGGGGGAAAAACGTGACTGCAGCTGAACGGAAAGCAGTTTCATGGGGAAGATCAACAGGATAAGACGACAACATTGGTGAGTCACAGCCAAGAGTACTGACGTCGTTCAGAAGATGGACACCTAATTTCCATAAGAAACATTTAGTCTCAAAAAGGCATTGATAAATAGGGTATGGTAAGCCAAATAATTTTCCTCTTGAAAAGCTAATTTAGTTATGAATGGTACCTGCTCCATGATTCCAAAGTGTCACCAAAACATTCACCTTGACCAAGAAACCCAGAGTGTTTGGTTTCGACAAAGTGACGTTTTACTCTCGGTCATGCCAAGTGCAATTGCCTTGCTAAACCAGTTTCTTTCTATATTTAGCCAGTACACTTGTATGGTGTTTTGATGCTACACACGGTTGTAAACACAGTATGAAACAGCTACATGTACAATTCATATTTTTAGGGTTGGACCTCTGCATTTTACATATGCATTTTCCTCTGTGATCTGGGGAATTATTAACTAATCCATTGTACTTCCTGGTCATTGACAATCATTACCCAGTTTGACCTCCCACTTAGGTCTACACACATGCAACGGCACCAATAGCGTGGCATTTGCCTATTGACCAAATCTGTTCACAATATCCAAAGTAGGCCTGCATTAAACCAAACTTGTGCTTTACCATTTTCAAAACAATTACATTACTGTAGCCCGTCAACAGCTGGTTAGTCGTGTATCATGTGTTTGTTAAGGAGTAGTCACACAAATCTGAGGCCTCGCCTAAAACTAGATTATATGAATCCATAAAGCACAGACATTAATCCATAAACCACCAACATTGTGACTCATCATATTCCACAACTCTGGCCTTAGCAATTCTTTCAATTGGAATAATAAACACACACCAGAATGTACCAAGGCTATCTAGATTCTAGAACATGCTCATTCTCATAAACTGTGAATGTATGCAAATATTAGCCAAATCCATCTGGGAATGGTCCAGTTGTTTAAGGGATAACAGGTCAGTTATGGTGGTTAATCAAATAACCACAACAGAAGTGTGTAGGATAGTGTCCCCTTCAAAAAATATATGGTAAAGTGATCAGTGGGGATCAAGGGTAAATAAGCCCCTTTGGAACATGCATCAAGTCTGTGTGGGAGTCTATGCCAATACTGCTTTTATTCTGGCAACAAGTAGCCCAATATCCATAATAAGTAAAGATGATTTAGTGATGTCGACTGAATTTGAATAGGCTACCCTACTGTATAACTGAAGAATGATACAATGTACTTTTCTGTAGCATATTCAGTTCTCTTCACATCTTTGAATGAAGCTATAGAAACACCGTCATTCTTCAAACTTTACCGGTTGCTGTTCTAGTCTAGTCTACTACAGTATGTCAAGCATTTCAACAGAACAATTCATCCAGTGCATAATTTTGTGAATGTAGGCTACTTACGGCTCAGCGTCCAGACTCTCCACAGGTGCCACATAATTGGCTGGAATGTAACCCTTCTTGGCAGCTGAAATTCCACTGAGCGCTTTTGCGTACCACCAATCGCCAGCACTTTTTTCCAAAGCTTCTAACTTGTCCCCAGCATTGAAGCTCAAGTCCTCCTCCGTTCGGGCGGTATAATCATAGAGAGCGATATAAACGTATCCCGGTTTCTCAAGGGGTATAGGTGGCAAAGCCCTGTTTTTGGGACCCAGAGCGTGATCATTTTTAATCACCACGATTTCTCTCTTTTCAGTCGCCGACTCTGAATCTGACCGTGGTTTATTAAAACACGGGAAAACAGTCTGACAACACAAAAAACACTTCTCTCGAATTTCCATTGTGAAGACTCCCGGGTTAATCGCACTAAATCATTTTGTGATCAAATAAAATGTAAAAGTTATATTTTTGCGCTCATATTCCAATGCGGTTCGAATGAATTTTTCACATCATGAATTGGATCCTAGAAAGTTTGACTCATTCCCCAAACACTTGTCAAACCTGGTCTTTGGACTGGAATACAATTTAGTGCACAGAAACACACACTGACTAGCAGTAAAATAAAATGATTTATTGCCGGAGGCCAACTCACCGCGTACCAGTGTTTCCCTGTTACCTTTATGTCTCATTCACCTGGTGAATATGGTGTAATTGCAGACCGAAATTCCAGGCGTTTCTTGGTATGGGTGTTCCCTCATACCAGTAAACGCCCATTGATACCTGCAGTTGGTCAATTCCAGTGTTATGGCGACTGACGGTTTCTCGACATAGATGAGGTGCATTCAGTTCGCTTGAACTTTTGCTGCGTTGCGGAACGGTTTGTACTGGACTACACGGTTCCACAAAACGTTATTGTACGTTCTTGAACAGACTGAGRTACGTTTGTTCTGGTTTGGTGGGTGTGGCTTGAAGTAACGAGTAACGTATTTAATGGGCAGTGGCCATGCTGACCGCGATACTCAACCCGATACTCAACTCAGTTTTTCAACTGGTCGTTCAGTACAGCACCATTTCTGTTTAATTGTATTTGTATTTATTCGGTATCCCCACTACAGCAGCTACTCTTCCTGGGGTCCAATCACATTAAGGCACTTACATCACACATAAAACAAAAGATAAAACAGTACATCATATAATATTATTACACCACTACATATCTACAATACAACATGTCTAATACCATTATACAACAATATTACAATGTATGTGTGTGTGCTTATGCATGTGTCTGTACCTGTRTGTTCCAGAACGTAAAAACGTACTGAATGCAGCCTTGATTTGTTTACATAGCATGTTAAGATAATTAGCCTGGCAGGTTAGAATTACTAACGTCTCAGGTTAGGATAACTAACATGGCAGGTTAAGTAAAATAGTGTGGCAGGTTAGGAGACTGAGGTTAAGGTTAGGAAAAGGGTTAGGGTTAAATAAATATATTACTATTTATTTAATATTGCATAATAGATTGTAGCTTCTATCAATGTCATTGTCTGCATTATTTCCAATCCCCAAAATATTTTTTATTTGTAAATATATTATTTTAAATATACATATTTTTTTAAATATATTTTGCTCATGTATTATTTTCCCATAACCCTACCATCCCTTCTCTAATTGGAGTAAACAAATTAAATCTATTTTCCTTCTTTATTTTTTCCCCCTAAACCTACCACCCCTCCCCTAATTGGAGTAAACTAATGGAAAACAATACTTAGGCTTCCACTTCCAGCATATACATACTATATACATTTCATGAACAGTATATTTTACATTAGTTATGTTTTTAGTCCCAGCCTACCCTCAACCCCTCCCATCTATCTCTGAAGACCATCCAGTTTTGATTTCTGCCATATATTGCCATATATTTTCCTACTGTACTGTGATGTTCCACAAAAGTTCTAAACCTTTCTATTCTCATAGTTTCTACAGATTGTAAATTAAAGATAAACACCTTTGCTAAGAGTATTATTATATTATTGATCAATTGACTACTATGCTACATTTGCAGTGGAGGCTGCTGAGAGGAGGACGGCTCATAGTAATGGCTGGAATGGCATCAAACACATGGAAACCAATTGATGGCTCCAGCCATCACCACGAGCCCGTTCTCACCAATTAAGGTGCCCCCATCCCCCTGTGTACCGTTGTCAACAACTGTTGCCCCCGACTCGAAGGAAACGGCACGGCCATGGACTAATGCCGAGCATCAATGAGTGTAACTTGATATCAAGTAACTCAGAAAATGTATGCAGTCACTACTGTAAGTGGCTMTGGATAACAGTGTCTGCTAAATGTCTGAAATGTCAATGAGTCTAGCCAATGAAAGAGGCAGATAGAGAGAGGACTCATTATGCATCTGTGCTACTATAGCGTTTGCGACAGCATGGGCATCGCCATTGAGGYTATCTCTATTTTAAAGTAGTCAATATTCTTCGTCTTCATTGGCTGATTGCTCCCAACTCATATGAATCCCAACTCCTTTAAAAGGGTAGAAGCCTTCAATGGTAATGTTCATGCTAAAAAGGGTTATATCCATGAGTAGTCCTCCATCTCTATGACAACAGGCACATCTCTGATATAAAAAAATAAATAAATGTTTTTTTGTTGCCGAAATGCCATGTGTGGCCTTTTATATCATTGCATTCATAACAACCTAACCATTACGAAACGTATATTCGATAAAATAAGCCTTACGTAGCAAAGTAAATGAGAACTTGAACACAACTGGCTTACCTGGTTAAATAAAGTAGCAATAAAAAATGTTATTAGACCTCCATACAAATCCTCACTTCCTGGGAGTATTTTYGTGGACAGGTTTTGGGCTGAATAAAACCTCTCGCTTCGCCTCTTCCTCTCTGCCTGTGTGCACTTTGAGTGATACCCGTCCAGGGCGTTAACTCATATTTCACCACCTACAGGCAATAATAGCCTACCTGTTTTGAGAAGGGTATAATTGCAGACCACAATTAGGTGCGTTTTCTGATAACAGCGTTTCTTGACATCACCCATTGATGCTCGCCATTGGTCCGTGGCTGTTTCTTTCACGTCAGGGACAAGTTATTGACAACCATAGCATTGTAGCTAAGCCTAACCCTAACCCTTTTCCTAACCTTAACCTAATTTTCCTAACYTGCCACGCTATTTCATCTAACCTGCCATGTTAATTATCCTAACCTGCCAAGTTAGTTATCCTAACCCACACGTCCAGCCTCAGGATTTCAATGGCCAAAAGAGGCCCAGTGAAATAAATCATGACAATATATTTTCAAGTTATTTTCATTAAATAAACACACACAGTGATTTACTAGACATACATTGATGATTAAAAAAATTWAAAGACTGCAAGGGGGTTTTAATTATCAAGCCTAACTAATTAAGGCTACAACTTTTTAAGAACTGCTTTACCTGTAGGCAATGACTAAATTGAATAGGATGAATACCTTTTATTAAAAATGTGATTAATTATTTAATATTATAAATAACACTTTTAGGCAACTTGCATCTTTGGGTAGCCTTCCGTATGCATGTTGTCAGTATGCTCTGGTGTTGTGCACGTGTGACCCCCATTTGAAATTCTCCACTCTTCGGATAAAGCATGTACATTTATTACATGTACTACGGCACACCGGGAAGCCTCCGGCACAAACCTTTTGTGCACATTCTGCAACCTGTGCACCTCCACCAGATATATCAYTGATGCGGTTGATAAACAATATCAAACTATAGACACATAATTCATAGACTTGATTAACTAAAATTGTACGATAGTGTCCGGTTGTTGGAGGAATCCTCTAATGCATCCCCTTGCCTTTTGTAACAGCCCACATGTTTCCTTAGAGATAAATACAACGGCTATGTTCCAGAGCGTCAACACGACTGCAGTCGACTGCCGACTGACTGATCAACAAATCACCTTGCATCATAAGTAACAACTCATTATTATTTTTTTCAGTCAGTCAGTCATAATTTACCATTATACATTGCAATGTTGAGCCTCTCGAACACGGCCATTGCCATTGGAGGCTGCAGACTCGTCATTGATTTTGGGCGTGTTCAAGCAGATCACTTTTGTCAAGTCGGTGACTGTCGTTAGTCGCCATCTTCCAAAGTGTGTTGCATTATGGGATAAAAATTGTCCAACTTGCGCCTACATGACGACTGTGTGAATCTTTAAAAAACCATGTGTTCAAAGGTCATAAAGTTTTGACTGCAGTTGACTGCAAATTTCTGCAGTTGCTCTTCATCAAATTCATCCTGCAGCCAGCGCAATCGTGGGCTCTATTGTCAACCAATCATTATTGTGCTATTTAAAAATAATAATTACCACCCAAATGTGAGTAAAGATGTGACTGAAACAGGAAACAACTTTTCTGTGATTCATGTATAGACTTCWATGTACAAATGTATGTGATACTTGAGGTTCTATCACCAATTGAATTGATTGTACAATGTACACACATACTGTATATTAACAGTTTGTGAATGTGTGATATGGTAGTTGGAGACAGGTTTATTTCGACATTACAAAGAAAAACTTTATAAACAACGGCAACACTGCCATGTTGCATTGAGCCTTGCTGTTGGAAAACCACATCTGCGTCTGACTGTTGCAGATGCACCTCCCCAACGTTACGCTTCAAACACACCAACTGCATCCTGGCATCAATGCTGCATAACATTTTGCRCAGCTAGGCAGCTATACTGATGCAGGTATCTTTTGCAGATGGTACGCATGCGGTTGGACACATGGAGGAGAGAATCATGTTCTCAGTATCCTCAAAAATGTGCTTTTTGACACAACTGCTGACAGCTACAGGAACATAAACACAACAAATGCTGCTTGGAGACAAGTGTCCACGTAGTAGGATTGCCAGGTCAGTTTAGTAGTGAGCTTGTGCTAGATGTGGCTAGTTAGCTAGCTAACCTAGCCAATGAGGTATGTGTGTGTGTGTGTGTGTGTGTGTGTGTGTGTGTGTGTGTGTGTGTGTGTGTGTGTGTGTGTGTGTGTGTGTGTGTGTGTGTGTGTGTGTGTGTGTTGTGTGTGTGTGTGTGTGTGTGGTGTGTGTGTGAAATAAATACTCAATAACAAACACACAACCCTTACACAATGCCACTAGCATACAACCACATCGCATCAACTTGCAACCACTAATACATGTCTTGACGGAAGCATCGCGATGTGTGTCAATACACAAACACGCAACACTACATCTTTAATACTCTTCTAAAATAGTAATAGAAATGGTAGATACTACTGTACCACTGATAATTTGGTCAGATAACCGTGTGTGTGTGTGTGTGTGTGTACAGTAGGTGACATGTCCATGATAGCTATCTAAAAACTATAGTTGTGTTAGGTAATGGTTTGGCTTATCATGTTCATGTCTATGTAGAAGAAGACTGTAGGAGGAAGTGGAGAGGACTCAGGGACAGGTATCAGAGAGAGAGAGAAGGGCAGAGAAAGAGAAGAGGTCTGGGTCAGCAGCTTCAGGCCAGCAGCCTTGGCGCTTCTGCCACATTCTTTCTTTTCTGGATCCATTTATTGTGCTTAGGGCATYGAGTGGCAATTTTAAAGCCAGACCCCTTACGTCATCCACAAGTGTGGGCGCCACCGGTGCATCAAGACCCTCTACGTCATTTACAAGTGAGACCACTGCCTCCACCGGTGCAGCGAGACCCTCTATAATGTCTACATCATCCACAAGTATGACCACCACCGGTGCAGCCATGGAAGATGATGAAATGGAGGAAGCACCTCTGGATCTGGGACCACCTGAGATTATTATGATCCTCACGGAAGTGACCACTGAGGACCTTGTTGAACAGGATGTGGCCGTGGAGACAAACGAGGAGAGCAATGAGGATAGAAACATGGAGAGAAACGAAGAGGAACAACGTCACACCAGGCGCCATCGGCGGTACCAGCCCCCTGCCCCCAGATCCACTTAATTCATTTCAGCAGAGGCTCCTCCAAGCCGTCGAGAGGGATGCAGCCCAACCTGATGCTCACAGGAAGGAGGATGAAGAGACCCTCTTTGCCATGAGCCTGGTGCCAACACTGAAGAGGCTGCCTCAGCAAAGAGCAGCAGTCAAGGTTAAAATTCATCAGCTGCTTTTCGATGCTAAGTTCAATGGTATGTTTTTTTTCTCCACAACACAGGTAGTGTCATAAGTATTGCGACAGTGAAGTAGGTAATTTTACAGTATACTCATGTAGGCTAATTGGTATTTCAGATCAAAGGATTAATATGAGGCAAATATATAGCTGTTGTTTCTGGGTTAGAAAATATCCTAAAACAGTTTGCTGTCTAAATACTTGCCTGTCATATTCATCTTCTGATCTGAAATACAAATTCCATGAGTAAACAGCAAGAATGACCAACTTTACCACACTGTTCCAATATTTATGCCACTAACTACACTATACAAGCAGTATTTAGTTAACATAAATCTCACGTTTTATGGTGTTATATTATGTAATGCTTGTATGTGTTGTTTTTCTCTTCCCCTCCGGAGATGGAGTCAATTTAGCCGACAAGCTCACAGGAAGGACAGGAAGAGGAGTTGTCTACTTTTTGTTTTGACCTTCTCCTCCAATGGGATTTTTCAACTGTCCTCAATTGAGATTTTCCAACTGTCCTTTTTCCACTTACTATGTCCTTGTTAGTAGTTTCTCAATACTTAGGATAGCATTCATTATTAGTTGTACATAGATTGCAGGAAAATTKATTGAATTGAAACTGACACACCGGAGAATTCAGATGCTCTTGTTTTTCTTTTACAAGACTAAAGGTGAAATGTGTGTTTACCTGTATTGTGGCTACACATTCACTTTTAGTTCTTTCATACACACACCTCTCCTCCACTCCTCTCTGAACCTCAGATCTCCAGTGCCCTGCCCTCTCTCTCTTTATGGCCATGTCTGAAGTTCCCCTACTATGTCTAGKCTTTATGCGTAGTCCYTGTATCTGTCTGCAGTTGTGCCAAAAATACATGCTCTTGTTGTTCTCTTACAGATTAAAGGGTTCACATTATTTTTTGTATTTTTACATGCAAATTCATGCACACACCTTTACTCCCAAATWTCACTTAAATATAACTTCCAAATGAAGAGAGACAAGGAGACATAAAATAATTTGGGGGAAAATGCTATTTTATGGACAACGGTGGATGGTTCTTAAAATAACCTTAGTGTTAGGGGGCTCTAAAAAGAGCTGTTTCACTCCACGGCATAYTGCCATGGGACTTCACCTGCTGGCGATGACAAGTAGGTGGTCAGCTTCTCCCTCACCTGGAGTGCCTGTCTGGGGGCGTTGTTGGCACCTGCCCTGGTGACATCAGGTAGGTGACCATTTGGCGTGCCTGTCTCCATCTGGAGCGGCTCCTGGAATGACCTCCGCAGGTAGTTGTGGAGAACACATGTGGCCTTCATGCAGGCATCGATATTTGAGGGGCTGAGACCAAGCACTCTCTGATACATTCTCCACCGGGCTGCCAGAGTCCCAAAGGCGCATTTAACAACTAAYCTTGCCCTGGTTTGTTAAAGATCCTTACAGGCTTTGGCAATGGCAGCTGGCGTCCAGTCTCAAGAGGTTGGGTCTCAAGGGAAGGGAAGGAGTGATGCAGGTGGTGGAATCTCCAATGTGCCATCCTGAAGTGCCTGGCCAAAGGCAKAGTCCCACCATCACTTCCCTTGCCGTAAGCACCAACATCAATGACACAGAAACAGTAGAAGGCAGCTACCTAATTCCAACATGGCGTAGCAGTCAGACTGTCACGAATCCCGCTTCCTGAGTCTGTTTTTGCCTGTGTTCTGTCCTGGAGTGTTTTTTCCGGTGTCCTGGAACGCACCCTGTCTGGTTGCCGGGTGACGTAGCTAGTTAGAGGATCTCTGAGTACCCGCACCTGTATCCCATCAGCTATCTGCACACCTGGTCCTGATCATCACCCCTCCACTTCATAAGCGCTGACCTGACAACCATTCCCTGCAGGATCGTTAGCCATGAACAGTATGTTGTGCCAGCGTATCAGCCTCCAGTTTGATAGAGTTTGTTTTGTTGTTTTGTACGTCTTGCTTGCCTTGAACTTACCTCCGTTTTTTCTGTCTACAGTCATTCACCCGGAACACTCATCCCATCCCTACCTGGTCGTCGGTGACTTCAGTTACTTCCTTGGATCTGCTTACTCAATTCCATCAACTCACCTCCGCTGCCCGCTCCGCTACTTGGATTTTTCTATCACTACATTTAAACTTGTAAATAAATACTCACCTTCGTCTTACTCTCCTTGTCCTGGTCTGCTTCTGGGTTCTACTTTAGAGAACCGTGACACAGACATCTGTTTTTGTCTTGTCCCGTGTGTATATATTGTTTTCTTCATATATATTTCATGTTTATTTTTAATTTTAATTTCCATCTACAGACTGAACATACTTTCCCTCGCCTCACTCAATGTGGTACAGATCTGCTATTATGTTATAATGAATTTTTTACTGTTCCTTATTTTAACTAGGCAWTCCAGTTAAGAACAAATTCTTATTTTCAATGACAGCCTAGTAACAATGGGTTAACTGCCTTGTTCAGGGGCAGAACAACAGATGTGTACCTTGTCAGCTCGGGGATTCGATCTTGCAACCTTTCGGTTACTAGTCCAACATTCTAACCATTAGGCTACCTGCCGCCCCAGGTTGGTGGCATACTTTAGAACCGGAACCCCCATCAGAAACTAGCCAGCTAACTAGCTAGTAGTCAGTTAACCACTGCTAGTCGTCATCACCGTTAACTCGGGCCTCAGCCCGGTCAATTCCTGCCAGTCTGCACAGCGCGATATCAACCAAGAGCATATCGGACGGCTTTTTCTCTACCACATCTCCGGATTCCTACCGCAAGCTCTGCACCTTTACACCGGATCATCGCAGCTAGCTAGCTGCTATCCGAGTGGCTACTCCTAGATAACATCTCTGTCCCGAAGCAAGCACCAGTTAGCCTGGAGCTAGCCTCAAGCTAGAACCATCTCCCGGCTAGCCGCAGAGATCCATCGGCCAATTCCTGGGCTACAATACCTCTTTTKCCAATTGGCCTGGACTCCTTTACTGCCGACACRGAGCCCCGCCGATCCATCACGACTGGTCTGCCGACGTAACGGTCCGAGGGGGTTTCTACAGGCTCTTCCGTTGCGACGTCCCCCAGAGGCCCATCTGCTAGCCTGCTAGCCCCGGCCTGCTAGCTGTCTGAATCKYCKTGTCTCCAGCACGCCTAGCTACTCACTGGATCCTATGAWCACTYGGCTACACATGCCTCTCCCTAATGTCAATATGCCTTGTCTACTGCTGTTTTKGTTATTGATTATTGTCTTATTTCAAAGGGGGAGACACTCTGGACCCAAACTGTTAYAGACCTATATCCATCCTGCACTGCCTTTCTAAAATCTTTGAAAGCCAAGTTAGCAAACAGATCACCGTCCATTTCGAATCCTATCGTACCTTCTCCACTATGCAATCTGGTTTCCGAGCTAGTCAAGGGTGCACCTCAGCCAAACTCAAGGTCCTAAACAATATCATAACCRCCATCGATAAAAGACAGTACTGTGCAGCCGTCTTCATCGACCTGGCCAAGGCTTTCGACTCTGTCAATCACYGCATTCTTATCGGCAGACTCAATAGCCTTGGCGTCTCAAATAACTACTTCTCAGATACAGTTCAGTGTGTCAAATCGTGGGCGTGTTGTCCGGACCTCTGGCAGTCTCTATGGGGGTGCCACAGGGTTCAATTCCCGGGCCGACTCTTTTCTCTGTATATATCAATGATGTTGCTCTTGCTGCTGTTGATTCTCTGATCCACCTCTACGCAGACRACACCATTCTGTATACATCTGGCCCTTCTTTGGRCACTGTGCTAACAAACCTCCAAACGAGCTTCAACGCCATACAACACTCCTTCCGTGGCCTCCAACTGCTTTTAAATGCAAGTAAAACTAAGTGCATGCTCTTCAACCGATGGCTGCCTGCATCCTCCCGCCCGACTAGCATCACTACTCTGGACGGTTCTGACTTAGAGTACATGGACAACTACAAATACCTAGGTGTCTGGTTAGACTRTAAACTCTCCTTCCAGACTCGCATTAAGCATCTCCAATCCAAAGTTAAATCTAGAATTGGTTTCCTATTTTGCAACAAAGCCTCCTTYACTCATGCTCCCAAACATACCCTCGTAAAACTGAYTATCCTACCGATCCTTAACTTCGGCGATGTCATTTACAAAATAGCCTCCAACACTCTACTCAGCAAACTGGATGTAGTCTATCACAGTGCCATCCATTTTGTCACCAAAGCCCCATATACCACTGCGACCTGTATGCTCTCGTTGGCTGGCCCTCACTACATATTCGTCGCCAAATCCCACTGGCTCCAGGTCATCTATAAATCTTTGCTAGGTAAAGCCCCGCCTTATCTCAGCTCACTGGTCACCATAGCAACACCCACTCGTAGCATGTGCTCCAGCAGGTATATTTCACTGGTCATCTCCAAAGCCAACACTTCCTTTGGCCGCCTTTCCTTCCAGTTCTCTGCTGTCAATGACTGGAATGAATTGCAAAAATCACTGAAGCTGGAGTCTTATATCTCCCTCTCTATCTTTAAGCATCAGCTGTCAGAGCAGCTTACCGATCACTGTACCTGTACACAGCCAATCTGTAAATAGCACACCCAACTACCTCATCCCTATATTATTACTTACCCTCTTGCTCTTTTTCACCCCAGTATCTCTACTTGCACATCATCATCTATCACTTCAGTGTTAATGCTAAATTGTAATTATTTYGACTCTATGGCCTATCTATTGCCTTACCTCCCTACTCTTCTACATTTGCACACACTGTACATATATTTTTCTATTGTGTTATTGACTGTACGTTTGTTTATGTGTAACTCTGTGTTGTTGTTTTTGTCGCACTGATTTTGCTTTATCTTGACCAGGTCGCAGTTGTAAATGAGAACTTGTTCTCAACTGGCTTACCTGGTTAAAAAAAGGTCAAATAATATAAAAAATAAATCTACAACAGCACAACTGAATATTTATTTTTTTGTAATTTAACTAGGCAAGTCAGTTAAGAACAAATTCTTATTTACAATGACGGCCTAGKAACARTGGGTTAACTGCCTTGTWCAGGGGCAGAAGACAGATTTTTACCTTATYAGCTCGGGGATTCAATCTAGCAACCTTTTGGTTACTGGCCCAAAGCTCTAACCACTAGGGTACCTGCCGCCCGCAATATGTACCATTGCGAAACCGATCACGGTGGAGCCTGGATTACTACATGTTTCCCAGCAATGGAGCCAAGACAGTTGTGGAAATTCCACCTCTCCAGGAACTCGGCAACAATGGCCCTCCAGTCTTCCTCCTTGGGGACAGGCATGTATTCACCTACAAGACAGTCCCAAATGGCTTGTGCCACAGGGGTGACAATGCCTGCCACCGTGGACCATCCAACTCCGAAGCTGAATCTGATGGTCCTGTAGGAGTCCCCTGTCGCCAAGAATCTGAAATATAATTCAAAACAATTATCAATATTGTGTGTAACTTGATATTCCATCTACTCATATACCTACCTCATTACAGTTTATTATGCTCTACTAATTATATTGTTATACTCATCAACCATCATTATTAACAATGCCTTGAAACAGTACAATTCAGTCTATGACTGTATCAATAAACTGTAGCCCAGGCCAACTCTACTCTTAGAAAAAAAGGTGCTATCTAGAACCTAAAAGGGTTCTCCGGCTGTACCCATAGGAGAACCCTTTGAAGAACCCTTTTGGTTCCAGGTAGTACCCTTTTTGGTTCCAAGTAGAACCCTATTCGGTTCCATGTATAACMTTTTCCCCAAAGGGTTCTACCTCTATTATAACAGCTCCAACCATCTGGAGCAGGTGATCGAACTCGCTTCGGTCCAGACGAAAGTAACCTCGAAATAGTCGAAGCTCTTGAATGAGACGGTGGAACTCCCCACACAGACCTGCGCTTTCAGCGGGGCTGGTCCCAGCCCAACAGAGCGATCAAAACCATCTTCCTCAACGTTGGTCTCATTGTTGAAAGAGCCTACTCTCCGCTATCTTGACTATTTATTATTGCATTTCGCTCTGAAACTATGCATTTTGGAGGGAAATTATATTATAGGCTCTCACAATACATTTTTGGATGTCTTCGAATAAATAATATGTATGCTGCTTAGCAAATAAATGAATAAAATATGTAAAGAAATTACGCAATCAAACTGTTTTTATTATGTAAKCCTACATTTATTTACTGGATATGTGTGCAACAAAAATTCAACATTCACATTTTGCTACTTTCTGTCAAGTCTACGCATACAATTTGATGCATACATTCGATTTATCGAACGTATGCACCACACAGAACACACTGCAACGCAACGCTGCAAGGCAAACAAAGAGTTCSATTGGAAATTAAAGCACTTCTGGTGTCCAAAACGCAAAAAATACTGTCGGTGTGTTTGAAGCGTTACTCATCGGCTTTCCTCTGCAGTCGGTTGCTTCCGCCTAACCACGCAAACGAGCCCATTGATTGACAGTAGTGTGCAGGAGTGCACGTTTGTGTGTACAGGGCAACATCCTTGTTTTCCAGCATTTTCGTTAAAATGAGCGAATATTTTTCCCTTTCAGATTGTGATGTCATTGGTTTTGATTTGGACCACACTCTCTGTCGGTACCATTTGAAAGAGACCTCCAGGGTGAGTTTATTTGTAGTTCACGAGCTAAAGCTAACGTTAACGTTGCGTGCTGTTTTTCGCATTTCTAACAGTACGATACAGTAACAATGTAGCCGGCTATTGCTACCAAGTAGCCTAACGATTGCATGCAACATCACCATCCTTTCCAACTCGCAGTGTCAAGTCAGACATTCACGGTTCGCTGCATGTCATCAATAGCTACTACTCGTAATGTATTACTAAACGAATGGAATATAAAATACTTCCTATAGCTACTACTCGTAATGTATTACTAAACGAATGGAATATAAAATACTTCCTACATGGTGTTCATATGTTAAACGTTGCAGTCGTATTGCACGCGCCAAAACCTAAAACGATATTGTTGTAGTGCAGGGGATTCTTTCTCTTTTGCAACATGAAATAGCTAACATGACATGTATAAGCAATATGTTAGCAACAATAGATTAGCCAGCAGGCCCTTAAGGTGTCTGGTATGAGTCACAGCTGTGTCTGTGTGACATCTGACTGCCAGCTGCAGAAAACCAATGGTATCCTCTGTGTGGAACGTAAATGACATTGAAGCCATGATTTTACAAATAGGTTTAATGCATACGAGGCAGCTGCATCGTGGTAGCTTTCAGTACAGTGTATATGTATTGTACAGTAATACATGTTCAGTGTCACTGAATGTTCACCCCACCTGTGGATAGATTATAACAGTGACCCTTTTGTGCCTCTGCAGCTGATCTATGAGAGCTTTACCAGGTATCTGGTGGAGCATAAAGACTATGACAAGGACCTGCTCACACTGACCCCTGCTACCTGGGATTTCTGGTGAGTCACTAGCAGCAGCAGAATGACTGAATACAATCATCCCTTCCTCTCTATGCTGTAATGAGTAATGACCGTGGTGTGCCCTTGTAAATTCAGACTACCCCATTTTCAGGTTGGATAAAGGGCACTTTTTAAGCAAAAAGGAAGATGCTGAATAATGCTCACAGGTTCTTGTTGTTATTGCCTAGCATAGGACATGGATCAACATGTGTTTTCTTTGCCAATGACCACTATGAAATGTGTATTCTGTATGTCCAGTTTCAAGGGCTTAGTGGTAGACCTTGAGGATGGAAACTTGGTTAAATTGGCGGAAGATGGAACTGTYTTACGGTAGGATTACAGTTAATGATACAGTTAAATGCWTGCCTTGATATTGGTTTCTGTTTATATTGATAGGAAAAATGCCTGTTTTGAAGTGTTGGTACAGTATAAATGTACAGTATTTGGGCACGCATGTCTTTTTGTTACTCCTCTTTCCACCCAAAATAAATAAAATGCCTGACTTTAAACCTGTTTGTTTTCATCAGAGCAACCCATGGGACCAATAACCTCAGAACAGAAGAGATCATTAAGCATTACGGTCCAAAAAGGGAATGGAAGCACTTCAATAGCCTCAATACCACATTTACCAGATCTAGTAAGTCTTATATCTTKAATCTGTGTGACCCCTCCCCTCGCTTTTTGTTAGTGCTTTTTTTTTTTGTAATGCAGTTGAATTTTCATGATAATGCAATCTCCTGAAAACATGGACTTTTTTCTTCTCACTTTATTTCCAATGTACAGAGTGGTGAATGATTGGATTGTTTCTCATAATAAATATATTCTGTTTTATTCTCCGCAGCAAAGTACTATTTTTATGACAACTATTTCGATCTACCTGGGGCTCTTCTCTGTGGAAGAGTTGTGGATATGTTGCGCAAGGTAAAATCTATTAAAATCAATCTTCATTATGATAGTTAATGTTTACACATTTGTTTAAATAAAACATAAAAACAACATTTAAAGCACTTMATTTCAATAACATTATTTTGTTTTGGTCAACAGCGTGGGAATGAGGTGAATTCAGACTTTTGGAAAGACATGGTCGCTGCTATCGATCACAATTACAACACATCAGCATTTAAAGGTAGGTTGATCACTTATTTTAGAATCAATCACTTTCCGTTGTTGAACCAGTGCACCATATTAGAATCACTCATTTAATTGGCCATATCAGTGGGCTCAAAATCAAACAATATTTTAAATTTCCTACCGTACTGTCACAAAAAAACAAGAGAAAAGCATCAGTTTCAGAACTTCGACTTTATTCTTTACTTTGGTCAGTAAGTTAAACACAGCATAATGCATCCTCAGGCATAACGTTGTTGTTGACATAGTACATATTTGAATGACTTTTTTTCATAATGCGTGTAACAATAATACACTGCTGGTTTGTCAAAGGTTTGTTACAGCATTGCAAAAAAAACAACATGATTTCCTTTGCATGTATATTACAAGACATTTATTAAACACTTTGAAAACAAAAAATCTGCTGTAAATGTTACAGGCAGTCAAAGAGCACCATTTTGTGTATTTTCAAACTTTTTAATCGTTGTTTGCTGAATACTTGTGCAAATACTGGGAGAGGGAATAGTGATTAAAAAAACCATTTAATTCCTAATTTATATTCTTCCCCTGAATTTATTTTAATGCCTCCATGAACTGAATGCCCGTCTCAATGGAATACTTCAGAAAATTGCTGCTCTTGCTTTTTTGGCCTTTTGAAAGACAAATTAACTTGTAGAATATTACATACATTTTTTATTCTACAATGACATTTTTTATTCAACAATGACAACCAAATTTCAATGGAAGTTGTAAACTGATCGGTTCTTTAAGGTTTCAAGGTTTTATTAGTGTCTGTATCACGTTGAAGCAATCAGGAACCCAGAGAAAGAGCAGTGAACATTGTCGGCAGCGAAGACACCATTGGTCTCCTCATCAGGGACCTGAATGTAGACTTGGTCATGGGCATTCAGCATAAGGACAGTGCTGCCAGACAGCTGATCCAAGAAGCCCTTATTGTACTCATCGTATGAGAACATGATTGGCTCACCATTTTTGTACAGTGCCACCAATGCATTAGCACCATTAACATGCATATGGTAGGAGAAATAATAGAGACCTGGTACCTGGCAGGAGAAGATGCCAGTCTGGGAATCGTAGTGCTGCTCACCATTGTAAATAATCTGGTTGAACTGAATAGGTGATCCTGCTGAAGGGTAAGCCCTAGTCAGAACAGCGCTGAAGGCAGACATAGGGGCCTTCATCATCTCATGAGGCATCATAATCTCATGGGACTTTATGGGCATGCTCTTCTCATGATGGTAGACCATCTCACCAGGGGGACCAGGTTGGCCAGGAGGTCCCATAGCACCTGGGTTACCATCGTGACCTCTGGAACCAGGAGCTCCAGGTGGACCCATGGGACCAGAAACTCCCTTCGCCATCTGGCCAGCTGGGCCGGGTGTACCGGGAAGACCTGGGTGACCCTTAAGACCTGGTTGACCTGCTGGACCTGAAGGCCCCACTGGTCCTCTTCCCCCTGAGATACCGTTCTCGCCTGGTTTCCCAGGTCCTCCAGGTGTGCCTGTGTGTCCCTTTGCTCCTGGAAGCCCATTTGCACCTGGAGTACCTGGAGCGCCAGTATCGCCCTGACCTCCCTTATTACCCTGATGTCCTGTAGCACCTGTTGCACCAGGAGGTCCTGCTGCCCCGGGGATACCTGACTTCCCTGCATAACCTTGATGTCCCTGATCTCCCTTGGTTCCCTTTGCCCCAGGAGCTCCCACCATGCCGACATCACCTTTAAGTCCCTGAATACCTGTCTCTCCCTGGAATCCTCTAGCACCCTGTGGCCCAGCTGGACCCATAAGGCCAGTAGCACCTGTTGCCCCAGTGTAACCTGTTGGCCCTGGCTCTCCTTTTTGACCAGTGGTTCCTGATGTACCTGGTGATCCTCTGTCTCCTGGCATGCCATTAGCTCCTGGTTTACCAACTCCTGGCATGCCAGGTTCACCTGGTTGTCCAGCATGTCCCTGGGGACCTTTAGGTCCCATATTTCCAGACATACCTGGACTGCCATTCTCACCTGGCTTTCCTGGTGATCCTGCCCCAGGGTTTCCATTGTGGCCCTTTGGCCCTGGCATACCCATGGCTCCTGGAGCTCCATCCCTACCTGGAGTACCTGACTTTCCAGGCTCCCCGGGGTATCCAGTGGCACCAGACTTACCAACTCCAGGTTGACCTGGCATACCAGATGGTCCCATTGGTCCCACTGCACCATTTGCACCTGGTGCCCCATGAATACCAACTCCCTTCTCTCCCCTTTGTCCTGGCAGACCAGGGATACCTGGATGTCCTTTAAGTCCGGACTCACCCCTTGGCCCCATGCCGCCGGGCAGACCGTGTGGGCCTGGTTTGCCAACAGAAGATTGTCCAGCAGGTCCTGGGCTTCCAGGGGAACCGGGAGATCCTCTTGGACCCATGGCGCCAGTTGCGCCAGTATGGCCCTTCTCACCAGGCATGCCATTACTACCTGGTTTCCCTGGACCACCTGGCTTGCCAGCCTTGCCAGCTGCAGAGTAGCCAGCAGGTCCGGGGGTCCCGGCTGGGCCCTTTGGTCCGGGATGTCCCATGCCACTCTTGCCGGGAGGCCCAGGGGGGCCCATAGGTCCTGGCTCACCAGGGGATCCTGGAATACCTGGCTCCCCTGCAACAGCTGGGTAAATGGATAAGTATAATTACTTAAAGGTGCAATAATCAGAAATCGCTCTTCAATTCTAATAGTTCGCCTAATTTCAGTGAAATATATTGAAATATATATATATATGAAATATATTTTCAATATCCCAAAATACTGTGTTTTCAGCTGTTTGAAGCTGATGTACAAAACCGAAAGAGAAGCATAGAAATAGCACACACACACATCTACCGCACACACACACACACACACACACACACACACACACACACACACACATCTCCCGCTTCTTAGACTTGACATAAATGAGAATGATCTATAACTCAAATTTTTATGTGAATTTGGTCAGGTCGCCCAAAAAGTTACATATTGTGGCTTTAAGATGCAGGTAACAACTACAGTCAACTGTAATTGGTTTAGATTCAGGATCTCTTTTTTTTTTTCATCTCAATAAGTTTGCCAGAGTTCATTAGATTTCAGTCAAAGTGAACTTAGACACTTAGTCCATTGTCTGCTATCAGAGTATTCTCAATTGAAGAGTTGAGTCCACTTTTTTATTCTTAATGCATCTGAATTATTTGTCTGTTTCATTTTATATGTTGATGTATTCTCAGTGAGGCCCCAAATGGATCTTAGATGTTTTAGAAAGCTGATGACTGATATCTGTGCCCTAATTGTATTGGTTTTGAGGAACATCATGCACCAGTCATGTTTGTTTTTTGCTATTGAGTCCTGTTGCAAACATGTAGTGGCAGAGGGGTTTCCCTCATCGGATTAAACTACCATCTCTCAGATGTCCATCCTGTGCAAAATAGAAGTCATAAAGCAAAGTATGAAATTATAATCTCTTCAATTTAGGCTTGAAAATCTAACATTTTGCCTCTGCTTGTCATTGCTTTATATACAGTACATGGTCAAAAGTATGTGGACATCTCTTAAAATTAGTGGATTTGGCTATTTCAGCCACACCTGTTGCTGACAGGTGCATAAAATCAAGCACACAGCCATGCGATCTCCATAGACAAACATTGGTAGTAAAATGGCCCGTACTGAAGAGCTCAGTGACTTTCAACATGGCACCGTCATACTGTAGAATGCCACCTTTCCAACAAATTTAGTCAAATTTCTGCCCTGCTTAAGCTTCCCTCGTCAACTGTAAGTGCTGTTATTGTGAMGTGGAAACATCTAGGAGCAACAACGTCTCAGCTGCGAAGTGGTAGGCCACACAARYTCACAGAATGGGACCGCAGAGTGCTGAAGTACGTAGCGGGTAAAAATCGTCTGTCCTCGGTTGCAAACTTCCTCTGGAAGCAAGGTCAGCACAATAACTATTTGTCGGGAGCTTCATGAAATGGGTTTCCATGGCCAAGCAGCCTCACACAAGCCTATGATCACCATGCGCAATAACAAGTGATGGCTGGAGTGGTGTAAAGCTTGCCGCCATTGGACTATGGAGCAATGGAAACACGTTCTTTCTAGTGATAAATCACACTTCAACATCTGACAGTCCGACGGACGAATCTGGGTTTGTCGGATGCCAGGTGAACACTACCTGCCCCATTGCATTGTGCCAACTGTAAGGTTTGGTGGAGGAGGAATAATGGTCTGGGGTTGTTTTTCATGGTTCGGGCTAGGCCCCTTAGGAAATCTTAACGCTACAGCATACAATGACATTCTAGACAATTCTGTGCTTCTAACTTTGTGGCAACAGTTTGGGGAAGGCCCTTTCCTGTTTCAGCATGACAATGCCCCCGTGCACAAAGAGAGGTCCATACAGAAATGGTTTGTCGAGATCGGTGTGGAAGAACTTGACTGGCCTGCACAAAGCCTTGACCTCAAACCCATCGAACACCTTTGGCATGAATTGGAACGCCGACTGCGAGCCAGGCCTAATCGCCCAACCTCACTAATGCTCTTGTGGCTGAATGAAAGCAAGTCCCCGCAGCAATGTTCCAACGTCTAGTGGAAAGCCTTCCCAGAAGAGTGGAGGCTGGTAGGCAGCAAAGGTGGGACCAATTCCATATTAATGCCCATGATTTTGGAATGAGATGTTCGACTAGCAGGTGTCCACATACCTTTGATCATGTAATGTATCATTGTTAAGTCAAGTCCATTTCTCCCTCTTTGACCACTTGCAGGTCAATTGGTTCCTTTGTCCTTGAGTTCTTTGCTTTGGTATTCCCCTCTGAAACACCACAATGCGATTTAAACAACAGAGTAGGCTCTGTGATTTATGGAGGGAGGTTGTGGGAACTGACTGCTTTTCCTAGGGTCATCTTGACAGCACCAGTGGTCTGAGGAGATGGTCACATAAACACTGGTGTACAATGCACAGCATGTTGAGACTATATTAGACTACTGTAACCAGTTATTTTAGTTTAATTTTCCCATACTATATTGAACCCTTTAATTTCCCAAGTTGTCTGTAGTGCATGGTATGGTTAGTGGTCCTCCAGTTGTTGATGAATGTGCTTCACCTTGAACCCTTTCCTCCTCTTTGTTAGTGTGGAATTTGTGAGGCAGTACAGGGTAGGTCATATTAGGGTACAATGCAGGCCATATTGGGATATAATGGTTGTTTAAATGTGTGGCATCTGGTCTAAGTCCTGAAATGCTGACAGGATACTTTTATCCCCGTCTTTGAGAGGTTAGCCCACAATACTTTAACAATTTCCTGAATCCATGTTGTTTGTATGCCCAAAAGTAATTAACTACCGAAAACACTACCAAGATTTGAACGTAGTTAAACTACCTCCAAGCTACTGCTAAATTTTATTAAATTACATGTAGTTCACTATTCCCCAACACTGTCCTCAAGTAATGTGTGGTGTTGTATTGCCATGGTGTAAAGTACTGATACAAAATCAGTGGGGAACATTTGGCTACAGTGAACAAAGTGGATTGGATGCACGATTTGTTGAAAAATGTGTTTGCCTTTTCCTGCTTTGGAATAGCACTTTGAGAACAAAATGGCGAGACAGGGCTGTAATTTGAAAGCCACTGAGGAGTAGGTTTGAAACCCCAGAAGAGCAGAATGTGTCAGAACTGGACACTTTGGCAGCCAAGTCATACCTCAGAAACTGGGAGGTGATGGTACTGACCACGGTCAGCACAGTGGCATAGCCAGCTGTTGAACCTTGACTTGTCTAGTCTGAATGGTTTAGGCCTAGATCATGTGTCTATTGTCAGTGTCAAACCCTATATATTTCTATATGTAGGCTATGCCATGGCTCTCACATTGTAACGTTATACAATCTGAGGATGCATATTTGAGATTATATGCAATTTTGTCTACTCTACTTTAGGGTGTTTGTTTTGAGAAGTCTTGAGACAATTTAAGCACACTACAAAGTGGTTTGTTTGGGAGTGCAATGTGGTAACATCTGTTTTCATTGTTGACTTGTGGAAAAGTATTCTATTTATATGTCAGAGGCCACCGGCCATAAAAACTGCATCAAAACATCTTCAACAAAGCTACTGAGTGCCGGAGTCTGGTTGAGCGGCAACACTTGACTCCGGACCATATTCTTGACAGAATGGTCTGATCTCTTCCATTTTGTCAAGCCCCACTGTCTTACCCTCTCTACTTTCCCCGCTGTCTTCTGAGCTTTCTCCTGAAGAGAAGATAGTAGGATATTTAGCAGGATATTTCAATATTTGTCAAGAGTGAGATATCTTGGAAGCAGTGTTATGTGGCAGCTGGTGCATGTTGGTGTTTTAACGAGGCATACAGAAGTGATAATTGCCCCTGGCTCTCACTTCTACAGAACCTCTGTGGTCTGACTGTCAGCGCCGTTGCAGCCAGGAGAATAGTTGTTATCCTAACTACTGTTTATTATCCACTTTCTGTTGATGAACGAGTGTGTCATGTCTTGGGAGCGTGGAAGGATGCATGGGCCCATGGTTTCCTATTGCCACCACAACTATGGTCAGGTGAAAACCCTCAACAATTTTGACTGAGACATTGCCTCAGGTCCCATCAATACATCTGTTACTGGTTCCCTTGTTAAGGATAATGTGCTATCAAATCTGTTTCATAAGATTACATGTTCTATGTAGAATGTTTTACTAGAAACTGTTGAATTCCACAGTGATGTATTGTTTTATGTAAATTAAAGTAATGCTGGATATTCTGCCATTTTAAATTAATTAATTGGCTAAATAACATTAATCAAGTTGGCTAATCAGTAACTTTTTAAAACATATATTTTAACAAACCATGCTTATTTGTCCATATTACATATACCTCTCACTATTCTGTACTTAAAGTCCCATTTGTTAAAACTATAAGGAATTCAAAACAGTCATGCATCTTCCAGGTTGAGTTTTTCCTAGTCAGGAGGTGAAGAAAAACTCCTGGTCCTCTGACAAACCTCTAGTACATGCTAGAATTGGAATGAAACCTTCCATAAGCTTTCCACCAAGAGAATGTACTGCAAAGCTGATGTACAAAATCCTTTTTACAACAATAACATGCTGATAGACATGAAGATGTTGAGACTTACTTTGGACATGGCTCTTGGTAGGATACTGCTGCTTGGCTACTTTCTGTACATGGTAATATCTCTCTGGTGTTGCCACGGCCAAGGCCACCAGGAGGAGGAGAACGCTTGTCACCCTGAGGTCCATCTTGTGACGTTAAACCTGCATGAAAGAAATGTAGAACATCAGAATCTTTTCAGACATTCTATCAGTTTGTTGAAATGTCAATGGTCTTCAACATAGAGACAGTGGCGAGACACACAGTACCATTCTATAGCAGGGCCTGCACAATAGCAAACTAACATTTCTGAGTCAGAATTACAAGAAACTAGCACAGTAGGGAAYATTGCGGACCCTCAATCTTCAGTCAGATTTCCAGAGCTACCTCAGATTCAGTCTGTCATGTATGGGTCGTCCCTTCCCCACCGTCAAGTGAACCATCTCATCACAATGATGATTAAGACCCGTGCTACGAGGAACACTTGAAGCTACACACCCCCAGTACCCTCTACTTACACCTGATCCTCAACCATGCACCCAACAGACTCCCCCAAGACCCCAACATCCTCCTCCATGGCCCCATGCACAATGTACACCTCACAGCACCAGAAACAGAGGGCCACACAAGAGTCACACACACATACACCCAGAGAGCAGACCAGAGAGAGCAGGCAGGGTACACCTACCAGCAGAGAAGACTTAGGCTCCAAAAGATCAGTGGGGGTCGGGAGGCTGCTGTCCCGGCAAGTTGCTGTATAGTCCTTAAGTCTGGAGGTTAAGTCTGAGCTGGCTGCTGCTACCCAGGCCACTGGGCTCGGGGTATTTATACCAAATCTGTCTCTAACATCACCCACAATCGACCTAGTATAAGCGTCCCACCCCGTTGTGATGTCAGCTTTAATGAAGGGTGCCATGTCTTCAGAGAGAGAAGGCATGTCACTTCAGGATGATAGTCCTCTCATAGCATTTAAAAACCCCACAGCTCCCTCCCTCCCTCCCTCCCCTCCCTTACCCCATTCTCAATGGAGCGGAACGGAAAGAGATTTAGCTCGGTGTAGGAGACATTGATATTTTTGAGGGTATATGTGGTTGTAAGTTCAAGTCATATACAGAGCTATATGGGTATAACTTTTTTCTGGGATGTCTTTGACATCTTAATTGCTGTGTTTTTGATGAATTCTAATAATTACATAAGTGTTCCCCTCTTTTACCCATTGATGCGTATTTTTGACTGCTCAGAAACAGGTGCTGGGGAATGGCTTTAGTACATTACATGTTTACAAAATAATTTGATTGACAAAGTGAGTGAGCATTTTAACCAGGAAAAACATCTATACTTGAGCTTTTTCCCGGTCACCCCATGCAGTCCCTCTGTCAGGGTAAATAACAACGTGAATGGCCCAGACCATTGAGTCCTTATGGCAGGAATTTCCAGGCAACAGTGTAGTTTCTGCCTTGTGCACGCAAACAAATATTAATATATTGCTCCCTTGCAGGATTTTAATGTCAGATAGTGTATGAATTGTGGTAACAAAATCAATATGGTATGTCAGCTTAGTGAACTCTGGTAAACATTAGTTACATTTATAGCCATGCTATTTTATTCACTGGAGAGCTAGATTGTTTTAACTGTGTGTGGTGTAGAGTGCATACAGCGGTACTATGCCTCCACTGAGCCGCAGTGCAAGATGGGTACATCAGAGGGCAGAGTTGAGTTTCTGTCTTCAGACCTCTTGTGGTCGGGTGTCATCGAAGGTCCACCATGGTCTTATTTGTGTAATTTTCTTTACTTCTACTTCTTTTTCCTATCTTGTTAACTGATTTGATTATGTGCAGTACTCTTATGTGCAGTACCTACCTTTGGTTTTCCCAAGAGTCTCAACTGTGTTTTGTGATGTCACCACGGGCTAAATATTAACATTCGTATTACACACAATGTCATGTGGGACAGTCATATGCAGTGGACAAATATACTTAAAGGTGCAATATGCAGAAATCGATCAGCCATTTCCTGATTTCTAAAATTCTAATTGTTCGCCTAATTTCAGTTTATATGACAAAACAAGCCGAATCATTGTACCATCTAAACCGCTGTGAAATATATTTTCATGTATCCAAAAACATTGTATTTTCAGCTGTTTGATGCAGGTGTACAAAACTGGAAGTAAATTAAACAAAAACAAAACTTAAGAACTGGAAACATAGAAATAGAGCACATAGAACAGTTTCTTAGACTTGCTTTCAATGAGAATGGCAGATCTATAACTCACACTTCTATGTGAATTTGGTCGGGTAGCAGCTTTACATTTTGTATAAAGAAGCTCTGCCTCACATTGCTACTAGTGTGTGTGTGTGTGTGGACGTGTTTAACTATTCTTGTGTGGACCAGAAGTCCCCACAAGAATAGTAAACAAACTAAAATTTGACCAACTGGGGACAATTYGTTGGTCCCCACAAGGTCAAATGCTATTTCTAGGGGGTTTAGGGTTAAGGTTGGAATTAGGGTTAGAATCAAATTTATGGTTAGGAGCTAGGGTTAAGGTTATGTTTTTGGGTTAGGGTAAGAGTACGGTTTAGGGTCAGGGGTTAGGGAAAATAGGATTTTGAATGGGACTGAAGTGTGTGTCCCCACAAGGTTAGCTGACTGTGGTTGTCTCCTTATCGGCAGTATTTATCTTTGTTCTTCTTTGAGCTGTTTTGCACCTGTTAATCCATGCCAGCTCAAGTTTTACTGTAGTTATGACTGAAATGGACTCTAGGATGTGTTTAGGTTTCAGAAAACCTAAACTGTGCTTTTTCGACATATTTTCAACTCTTAGTTTACAGCCCGCAGAAGAAAGCCAGTCGAGCCACCGGGCATCCTTGGTAAACCCCCTTTATTTAAATGACAGAGTCACAGGGGGTGGAGTCAACACTTAACTTCACATGTCCCAGTCCCTCATCACACTTTCACCATGAAAGCTACGTGGACCCCACAGTGGCAACATGTTTATTTTTGATTTGCGTCTATGATTTTTTTTGGTGTGTCCGGATTGTCTTAGACAGTTTTTGTGCAGGATAGAAGTTAAACACCTTCAAGACGACTCTATTGTATTAGTCATCAGAGTGTTGCATCATGACAATGGGGCCTGTTAAGAAATGCACAAACGTTGGCGTTTTTACAGTAAGCCTTTGTCACATCACTCCTGAACCACTTTATGATGTGGTGGCATTCTTGCTACTCTATTAGAATGGTAGGAGAGTCTATGAAAGGTTCTGACGTAACCTTTGTAATGCTACTGTTGAACAGTAATGCTTCTCTCCAGATGTGACTAATTCACTTTCATTGGGTTTAATTAGTATGCTGATGACTGGAATTCTGGGGCAGTCGTTTATCCCATTTATCTTAGTACAAGATACAGGCACACTGTAGAGATCAAATGTACACTCATATGTTTCTCAAATTAGTAAGCACTAGGCAGATGTCTTGAATCTAATTGAAAGCTGAATATATATTTATATATATATATATATATATACAATTAAAATAAGCCTTTTGCATTCGCCATGGTTTCATGCGTCTGGTGTGCAAAATACCCTGTCAAAACAGCAACTGCTTTTTGTAGTCTTATTTATTCTCATGGGTAAAGTTGGACTGGTGACTAGGACTACAAATAAGTAATTTTGGATGTTTAAATCCTATAATTGACAGATACAGATAAATATATATTTTATTCTTACAAAGCCCAATGATTTACAGCACTCTGTGTTAGATTTATGGAATGTATTATTTTGCCCAATAATTTTTTCCATCATAATTGCAGTACAGACCTTGCCATCATAACTGTCATAAAATGATCATCCCTGGGCTTGTCTTTGCTGCCTGGGTTATTTGAATCATTGTGGTGGTGGTTGCTTCTGTTTTAGATTGCTGGGAAGGCATAGGCTGGRTGAGACAGACACGTTTGTCTGTGTTTAGAATCTCTCTCCTCTGTTTGGTCCCAGTGATTTGAGGATGCCACACTGCCTGAGAGAAAGGAGAAAATAATTGCAGGTTGATGATGTAACTATGCCAGTTAAAGGAGTAGAACGTGGGAGTCTAAAGATAGCTTGTTTTAGCTGGGAAGTGACTGGGATACAGATATAACATTTTAATAAACCCAATATGCCACTAAGAGGCAGTTGCAGCTTTATGAATGGAAGGATTGATGTTGGCCCTCCAAGCTGAGTAAGGGTGCAATTACAGGGACCCAAAAGAAAAACATCTAGAAATCACAGTCAAAAGCAGAACTGACCAACCTGAGGAGGCTGAGGTTGTGTTTCAAATAGGAACCAGAAATCCAAAATGCACCCCTCCTGACTTTGTTGTCATTTTAAGATGAAAATACTTACATTAAAAAAGTACTGACGAGCTGGTAATCAGAGAAAGGGGGGGATTAAGGCCAAAAGCGCTGAATGTTTTATTTTTCACGCTAAAGTCTTGAGAATGTTCCAAATCAGATTTGGTTCCAATTTTAGGCTCTCCTTGAGGACCAGGTAATGGGAGGGGATTGTTGGAAGTCAATTATGTTCATTGAGGCAGTACAAAACACAAAGGAGAGCCTTAATGACTAGTGCCTTTCAGTCTAACTATGCCTTCCACAGCTCTTTAAGTGGAACAAACGGCTCACATGGGTGCCTGAGCCAATCCCATGGCTTTTTTCTGGTATTGAGACACCAGCACTGTTGCGCAATCTTCTTTAAAATATGTGTTTGAACTCTGACCAGGACAAAATAAGATGGAACATGTTGTCCAAGTGCATTATTTTTGAGTCTGAAATAATATTGTAATTTGCAGCATATTTTCTACTAGGTATGGATCTAAGAGTATGCTGTACAAGAAGTCTGCCTCTGGATTGAAATCTGCAAACTATATACAGTACCAGTCAAAAGTTTGGAAAAACCTACTTCTTTATTTTTACTATTTTCTACATTGTAGAATAATATTGAAGACATCAAAACTATGACATAACACATACAGAATCATGTAGTAACCAAGAAAGTGTTAAATAAAAATAGATTTTACATTTGAGATTCTTCAAAGTAGCCATCCTTTGCCTTGATGACAGCTTTGCACATTCTTGGCATTCTCATTATCTTAAAAGCATTCATGAGGTAGGCTTTTCCAAAAGTCTTGAAGGAGTTCCCACATATGCTGAGCAATTGTTGGCTGCTTTTCCTTCACTCTGCGGTCCAACTCATCCCAAACCATATCAATTGGGTAGAGTTCGGGTGATTGTGGAGGCCAGGTCATCTGATGATGCACTCCATCACTCTCTTTATTGGTCAAATATCGCTTAATCAGCCTGGAGGTGTGTTTTGGGTCATTGTGCGGTTGAAAAACAAATGATAGTCCCACTAAGCGCAAACCAGATGGGATGGTGTATCGCTGCAGAATGCTGTGGTAGCCATGCTGGTTAACTGTGTCTTGAATTCTAAATAAATCACTGACAGTGTCACCAGCGACGCATCCCCACACCATCACACCACCTCCTCCATGCTTCACGGTGGGAACCACACATGCGGAGATCATCCGTTCACCTACTCTGCGTCTCACAAAGACACGGCGGTTGGAACCAAAAATCTCAAATTTGAACTCATCAAGCCAAAGGACTGATTTCCACCGGTCTTTATGTCCATTGCTCTTGTTTCTTGACACAAGCTAGTGTCTTCTTATTGGTGTCCTTTAGTAGTGGTTTCTTTGCAGTAGTTCGACCATGAAGGCCTGATTCACGGTAGCTCCTCTGAGCAGTTGATGTTGAGATGTGTCTGTTACTTGAACTCTGTGAAGCATTTATTTGGGCTGCAATCTGAGGTGCAGTTAACTCTAACTTATCCTCTGCAGCAGAGGTAACTCTGTCTTCCTTTTCTGTGGCAGTCCTCTTGAGAGACAATTTCATCATAGTGCTTGATGGTTTTTGCGACTGCACTTGAAGAAACTTTCAAAGTTCTTTAAATGTTCCGCATTGACTGACCATGTCTTAACTTTTACTGCCTCAGAAACCCGGATCCGGGAGCACCCCCCACTGACTAGCATAGCTAGCATAGCGTCACAAGTAAATTGTAGCATCTAAATATCATTAAATCACAAGTCCAAGACACCAGATGAAAGATACACTTCTTGTGAATCTAGCCACCATTTCTGATTTTTTAAATGTTTTACAGGGAAGACACAATATGTAAATCTATTAGCTAACCACGTTAGCAAAAGACACCATTTTTTTTACTCCTATTTTTCCACTCCATCACTAGCTATCACCAATTCGACCAAATAAAGAAATAAATAGCCACTAACCAAGAAAAAACCTCATCAGATGACAGTCTGATAACATATTTATTGTATAGCATAGGTTTTGTTAGAAAAATGTGCATATTTCAGGTATAAATCATAGTTTGCCATTGCAGCCACCATCACAAATCTCCCCAAAGCGACTAGAATTACTACAGAGAGCAACGTGTATTACCAATTTACTCATCATAAAACATTTCATAAAAATAGACAAAGAATAGCAATGGAAAGACACAGATCTTGTGAATTCAGACAATATTTCAGATTTTCTAAGCGTTTTACAGCGAAAACACAATAAATCGTTATATTAGCATACCACATGTGCAAACGTTACCCCAGCATGAATTCAAGGCAAAGGGAGCGATAACGTTATCATCACCAAAATATATTAATTTTTTCACTAACCTTCTCAGAATTCTTCCGATGACACTCCTGTAACATCATATTACAACATACATATAGAGTTTGTTCGAAAATGTGCATATTTAGCCACAAAAAACCGTGGTTATACAATGAGAATAGTAGCAAAACTGGCCTGAAAATGTCGGGCGCCATCTTTGAGAGTGATCTAGTCTAATCGATAACTAATCATAAACTTGACAAAAAAATACAGGGTTGACAGGAATCGAAAGACAAATTAGTTCTTAATGCAATCGCTGAATTACATTTCTAAAATTATCCTTACTGTGCAATACCGGGTCCGCCAAAGCGAAGCTACACAAAACAAAATGGCGATATATGCGTTTAACATTTTTCAACAGAACAGCGATTTATCATCATAAATAGTTCTTACTATGAGCTGTTCTTCCATCAGAATGTCTGTCTCTTATACACATCTAGATGTGTATAAGAGACAGCCTATAACGAGTAAAAACATGACCGGCGATATATTACTGGCTAAACCAAGGCTTGGAAAGAGGCCAGTCCGACGTCCATCGTGCGTCGAGCGCAGGGTCCAAAAGAAAGCTCCTTCCGGTCTTTGGTGTTTTATACAGGCCCTGATTGCGCAATCGACTCCATTCAAATTGTCACCACTTACTGACATCTAGAGGAAGGCGTAGGCAGTGTTTGTATCCTCATAGCATTCACAGGGACATTAAAACTGACCTGGGACCAGAGGCCAAGATTTCTGAAATCTCACTCCCTGTCAGGAAAAGTGCTGTAGAATGAGTTCTGTTCCACTCAGAGACATAATTCCAACGGTTATAGAAACTAGAGTGTTTTCTATCCAATAATAACAATAATATGCATATTGTACGAGCAAGAATTGAGTACTAGGCAGTTTAATTTGGCAATGTCAAAAAAAAAAAGTGCTAACAGCTCCCCCTATTGACAAAAGTAAAAGTAATGATGGACTGTCCTTTCTCTTTGCTTATTTGAGTTGTTCTTGCCATAATATGGTCTTTTACCAAATAGGGCTATCTTCTGTATACCACCCCTACCTTGTCACAACACAACTGATTGTCTCAAATGCATTAAGAAGGAAAGAAATTCCACAAATTAATTTAACAAGGCACACCTGTTAATTGAAATGCATTTCAGGTGACTACCTCATGAAGCTGGTTGAGAGAATGGCAAGAGTGTGCAACGCTGTCATCAAGGCAAATGGCTACTTTGAAGAATCTCAAATATAAAATATATTTTGATTTAACACTTTTTTGGGGGGGGGGTTACTGYATGATTCCATGTGTTATTTCGTAGTTTGGATGTCTTCACTATTATTCTACAATGTAAAAAATAAATAACACTTGAATGAGTGGGTGTGTCCAAACTTTTGACTGGTACTGTATGTTTGACTGACTCTGATTTAAGCCTAAACCTGTATTGTACCGTATGACATGCATTTAACGTAGATTGACGTCTATTGCCATATTATCTAAGTTGGCTGTTTTTGTTAGGATTGTTTTAGACATTTTATAGAGAGATGTGACATGTAATTATCAGCAGTTACCGGGGAAAGCTGGTATCCTGTTTGGTTGGCTTGAGTTCCTGAAGAGGCCATGTATGCACTGACTGCATGTCTAATTCACATTACTTTAAACTTGATTAATGATCACAATAAAGCACAGCGAGTGCTTATATGGTTATATGCCTTTTATGGTTATATTCTCCAAAAGCATATAATTTGAGTCCATTGAAAGACTATGGGATGTTTTCCATGTTTTTTTCCCATTATCCCACTCTCTGCTTCCCATTCACTTCTGTGTTGTCAATCAGACAGTTGCTGTCTAGTTTGGCGTCCCCAACCCAGACCCAGAGTCCAGCAACTCATGACCAGGGGACGCTGGGGGTGTAGAGGGCTCTGGCCTGGGCTGGCTGTCGGCCTTCAGGTTTCCGCCTCTGGAGCTGGTGTAGGAGTTAGTGGTGAGATAGCAGTGTTTTCCCCTACCGCTGCTGCTAAATCGTGGCCGCCACAAAGACAAAACTAAAGATTATTTAATTTTTTTAACATATTTTTTTTTKGGGGGGGGATTGTAAAATGTTTTCAAAGTGAACTTAAAAGACTAAAACCAGATATAAACTATGTAGAAAAGATGATAGAGCTATATATATWTTTTTTTAAATAAGATCGTCTTTGTGAACGAACAATCACCAAAATAAAAACTAGACAGATTGGGAGAAACTAAAATGCAATAAATGTCATGGCATGGGGCCCCCATCGATTTTGATATAACGTTTGAGTCACTCAGATAGCATAAGAACATGGCATAAGCCATGGCAAAATGTTTTGAATAGCAGAAAATAGCACAATACGTTCTCTGCGGTCAAAAGGAGGGCCTCTAAAACCATGTCATTGGACACGCCCACTACTCCGAATTGACATATGTGCCCAGTAGGATGCACCATTTTTTGTTTTTGCTATTCTGGGAGGAGCTCCTGTGTTTACCAAATTATGAAGCTCTCAAAATAATTATGGTCAGATAAAAAAAAAAGAATAAGACATGCAAGCACTATTGAGAATCCAAGCCATTGCATGTTGGTAAACATCCCATAGCCATATTTTAGAGCTATCTTTGTATACTGCGTTTTCACTTTGGTCTTTTGACCAGGATTTGGTTAAAAGCCTTGACCTGAACTTAGAAGTGCCAAAGCTTGCAAACAGCATTCAAGAGTGAGCAGCTTTGTCTGAAACATTAGATCCACATTTTGGTTGAATATCCCTAATATGTTGTTCACAGTGGCCTTGAATCCTAATCTCTGCACACATTGTTTGTTTATAGTGTTTCTGAAGCTGCGACCTATCATTCTTAGTGGCCTGTAGTATGTCTTCATACAGTACTGTCAAACTTCTGGATTTCCCCTTTTAGAGTTTGTTATAGGTCAGGACTGTTTTTGTTTTTCTTGGTTGGATCTTTATTTTAGGTGTGTGGGTTAAGAATCTCTGAACACCACTCTCAGTACGGTGGGAAGAATGTTTGGTAGAGTTTAAGAGGTACTGTAGGCTAGCTACTTCCTCTTTGAACAGAAACCCAGGTCCAATGAATGAGGTAGAACTTCTGAATCAATCTTTTCTTGTGAATACTGTGGCGGAGTAGAAGGGGGGGGAAAGCTAAATGTTTATTTTGTTGGAAGTTAATTTACATTACTATGATTAGACTGGCTAAAAAAGGATTCCATTACTATATCTGTTCAACCAATTATTCTTGATGGTGCTAAATTGTCTGGATAAATGTTTAGTTTTCCTCTTATATTTTTTTGGTCCTTATGTTACAAAATGTCAATGTTTGGATCTTTGTAGTTCACCACCACATGTGTTCCCTCATTTTATGCAATTATTGTTGGCCATGTGTAGGCTTAGGGTGCTGTATGCGTGTAGCTATCATCAGCTGAGCTCTGTGAAATCCATATATTAAAGGCTGTTGACACGTGTTGTTTAGGTGTGTTTGAGAAAAGAAAGAATCTGTAATTCTCCTCCCACTCTCTCTGGCATGACAGGATTCTTAGTTGGAGCAGAAAGTACAGAACATTTAAAGATAGTGTCGGGTTCTCCTCTCTTCTCAAAATGGGTGCTTGTGTGTCCAACAGCTAGAACAAGACAGTTTTAGAAATGTGTGGAGTTATATTTGTAAACAAAGGTAAGGAGCAAGCTATTTGTAGAATCAAGCTTTTCACAATTTTTTTTCTTCTCCACATCCTTGGCCTCCTGCAGTCACAGGAGATGAATAAAATAGGTCTGCACAACACTGACTTTTGAAGCACTGTCTTACCAGGAAAAAAATCATATCGCCTATTTGAAATGCGTTMATTTGAGAATTTTGTCTCTGTGATCATTTGGTTTAATATGGCATCTAGCAGAAGACGCTGCTAGTGATGTGGCAGTCAGACAAAAACAATGACATGGAGTACCAGATTGTTTAGATGAGCTACTGTAATTGGCAGTGTTTAACAACTTTCACTCAGCTGAGGTGAAGTCAATTTCCCCCACTTCAAAAGACACAAGTTGTTCCTCCACAAATAATAAGCCAATAGCTGGTGAGGCCAAGGGTGCATGTGAGATATGAGTCAGGTTTAACTGCTTTGGGCTCTGTAACTGTCCTATAATGACCACTGGTGAGGGCTCGTTAACCATGCCCCCAACTTAATCACTATGAAACATCAATGTCAGGTTTGCGCAGTGGCCATATTTTTTATTTTGCAAAGGAAAGAAAAGTGATTTAATAGAACCCTCAATTTTCTTGTTTTTTCCCAGCAATTAAGTCAGAATTAACCAAACAGCATACCATCATCAGCAAGAATAGTTGTACTAAGACTGCTTATTTTGAAGTATTTTGGTGCCAAGGAAAAAGTGACTGAGTGGTAAATTGCTGATTTGGTAAAAGCCAGTAAGCTTACATTAGCCTTTCAAGATACTGGTGTTTACAATGGAGTATCACAATGTGAATGAAAATTGTCATCAAAGATATGTACTTGTTAGCCTATTTCACATGTTGTTGAAAGTGGATTAAAGCTAAAGCTGCATAGATAGCCACTATACTTATATTTTACTGCACATTTGGGACAAAAGCATATGTATAGCACTTTGCCTGAGTTTTGCTGAGAGAGGGAGGAGCACACAGGAGAAAATTCATGCTTAATTGTGCCAGTAAACACATAGATGGCAACACTGAAATGTGCTTTGTTGCCCGGGCAATCCTGCAGCTCTAAATAAGAAGTACTGTCACGCCCTGGCCATAGAGAGGCTTTTATTCTCTTTTTTTTAATTTTTTTTTCACCTTTATTTAACCAGGTAGGCTAGTTGAGAACAAGTTCTCATTTGCAACTGCGACCTGGCCAAGATAAAGCATAGCAGTGTGAACAGACAACAACACAGTTACACATGGAGTAAACAATAAACAAGTCAATAACATGGTAGAAAAAAAGAGAATCTAAATACAATGTGTGCAAAAGGCATGAGGAGGTAGGCAATAAATCAAATAATTACAATTTAGCAGATTAACACTGGAGTGATAAATCATCAGATGATCATGTGCAAGTAGAGATACTGGTGTGCAAAAGAGCAGAAAAGTAAATAAATAAGTACAGCTGCAGCGATCGGTTAGCTGCTCGGATAGCAGATGTTTAAAGTTGTTGAGGGAGATAAAAGTCCTCAACTTCAGAGATTTTTGCAATTCGTTCCAGTCGCAGGCAGCAGAGAACTGGAAGAAAGGTGTCCAAATGAGGTTTTGGCTTTAGGGATGATCAGTGAGATACACCTGCTGGAGCGCGTGCTACGGGTGGGTGTAGCCATCGTGACCAGTGAACTGAGATAAGGCGGCACTTTACCTAGCATAGCCTTGTAGATGACCTGGAGCCAGTGGGTCTGACGACGAACATGTAGCGAGGGCCAGCCGACTAGGGCATACAGGTCACAGTGGTGGGTCGTATAAGGTGCCTTAGTAACAAAACGGATGGCACTGTGATAAACTGCATCCAGTTTGCTGAGTAGAGTATTGGAAGCTATTTTGTAGATGACATCGCCGAAGTCGAGGATCGGTAGGATAGTCAGTTTTACTAGGGTAAGTTTGGCGGCGTGAGTGAAGGAGGCTTTGTTGCGAATAGAGAGCCGACTCTAAATTTGATTTTGGATTGGAGATGTTTGATATGAGTCTGGAAGGAGAGTTTGCAGTCTAGCCAGACACCTAGGTACTTATAGATGCCACATATTCTAGGTCGGAACGCGTCCAGGGTGGTGATGCTAGTCGGGCGTGCGGGTGCAGGCAGCGAACGGTTGAAAAGCATGCATTTGGTTTACTAGCGTTTAAGAGCAGTTGGAGGCCACGGAAGGAGTGTTGTATGGCATTGAAGCTCGTTTGGAGGTTAGATAGCACAGTGTCCAAGGAAGGGCCAGAAGTATACAGAATGGTGTCGTCTGCGTAGAGGTGGATCAGGGAATCGCCCGCAGCAAGAGCAACATCATTGATATATATACAGAGAAAAGAGTCGGCCCGAGAATTGAACCCTGAGGTACCCCCATAGAGACTGCCAGAGGACCGGACACATGCCTCCGATTTGACACACTGAACTCTGTCTGCAAAGTAGTTGGTGAACAGGCAAGGCATCATTAGAAAAACCGAGGCTACTGAGTCTGCCGATAAGAATATGGTGATTGACAGAGTCGAAAGCCTTGCCAGGTCGATGAAGACGGCTGCACAGTACTGTCTTTTATCGATGGGGTTATGATTCGTTTAGTACCTTGAGCGTGGCTGAGGTGCACCCGTGACCGGCTCGGAAACCGGATTGCACAGCGGAGAAGGTACGGTGGGATTCGAGATGGTCATGATCTGTTTGTTGACTTGGCTTTCGAAGACCTTAGATAGGCAGGGCAGGATGGATATAGGTCTGTAACAGTTTGGGTCCAGGGTGTCTCCCCCTTTGAAGAGGGGGATGACCGCGCAGCTTTCAATCCTTGGGGATCTCAGATGATACGAAGGAGAGGTTGAACAGGCTGGTAATAGGGGGTGCGACAATGGCGGCGGACAGTTTCAGAAATAGGGGGTCCAGATTGTCAAGCCCAGCTGATTTGTATGGGTCCAGGTTTTCAGCTCTTTCAGAACATCTGCTATCTGGATTTGGGTAAAGGAGAAGCTGGGGGGCTTGGGCGAGTAGCAGCGGGGGGGGGGGCGGTTTGGCCAGGTTGGAGTCGCAGGAGGAAGGCATGGCCAGCCGTTGAGAAATGCTTGTTGAAGTTTTCGATTATCACGGATTTATCGTGGTGACCGTGTTACCTAGCCTCAGTGCAGTGGGCAGCTGGGAGGAGGTGCTCTTGTTCTCCCATGGACTTTACAGTATCCCAGAACTTTTTGGAGTTAGAGCTACAGGATGCAAATTTCTGCTTGAAAAAGCTGGCCTTTGCTTTCCTGACTGACTGCGTGTATTGGTTCCTGATTCCCTGACCAGTTGCATATCGCGGGGGCTCTTCGATGCTATTGCAGTTCGCCACAGGATGTTTTTGTGCTGGTCGAGGGCAGTCAGGTCTGGAGTGAACCAAGGGCTATATCTGTTCTTGTTCTGCATTTTTTGAACGGAGCATGCTTGTCTAATATGGTGAGGAAGTAACTTTTAAAGAATGACCAGGCATCCTCAACTGACGGGATGAGGTCAATATCCTTCCAGGGTACCCGGGCCAGGTCGATTAGAAAGGCCTGCTCGCAGAAGGTTGTTTAGGGAGCGTTTGACAGTGATGAGGGGTGGTCGTTTGACCGCGGACCCGTAGCGGATACAGGCAATGAGGCAGTGATTGCTGAGATCTTGATTGAAGACAGCAGAGGTGTATTTGGAGGGCAAGTTGGTCAGGATAATGTCTATTAGGGTGCCCATGTTTACGGATTTAGGGTTGTACCTGGTGGGTTCCTTGATGATTTGTGTGAGATTGAGGGCATCTAGCTTAGATTGTAGGATTGCCGGGGTGTTAAGCATATCCCAGTTTAGGTCACCTAACAGAACAAATTCTGAAGCTAGATGGGGAGCGATCAATTCACAGATGGTGTCCAGGGCACAGCTGGGAGCTGAGGGGGGTCGGTAGCAGGCGGCAACAGTGAGAGACTTATTTCTGGAGAGATTCGAACTGAAGTTCGAACTGTTTGGGCATAGACCTGGAAAGTATGACAGAACTTTGCAGGCTATCTCTGCAGTAGATTGCAACTCTTTCCCCTTTGGCAGTTCTATCTTGACGGAAAGTGTTATAGTTGGGTATGGAAATCTCAGAATTTTTGGTGGCCTTCCTAAGCCAGGATTCAGACACGGCAAGAGGACATCAGGTTTGGCAGAGTGTGCTGAAGCGGTGAGTAAGACAAACTTAGGGAGGAGGCTTCTGATGTTGACATGCATGAGGCCAAGGCTTTTTCGATCACAGAAGTCAACAAATGAGGGTGCCTGGGGACATGCAGGGCCTGGGTTTACCTCCACATCACCYGAGGAACAGAGGAGTAGTAGGATGAGGGTGCGGCTAAAGGCTATCAAAACTGGTCGCCTAGAGCGTTGGGGACAARGAATAAAAGGAGCAGATTTATGGGCGTGGTAGAATAGATTCTGGGCATAATGTGCAGACAGGGGTATGGTGGGGCACGGGTACAGCGGAGGCAAGCCCAGGCACTGGGTGATGATAAGAGAGGTTGTATCTCTGGACATGCTGGTCTCAATGGGTGAGGTCACCGCATGTGTTGGGGGTGGGACAAAGGAGGTATCAGAGGTACGGAGAGTGGAACTACGGGGTCCATTGCAAACCAAAACAATGATAACTAGCCTGAACAACAGTATACAAGGCATATTGATATTTGAGAGAGACATACAGTAAGGCATAAAGTGATTGCAGGTCTTGATTGGGAGAGCTAGCTAAAACAACAGATGAGATAACAGCAGCTAGTCAGCTAACACAGCAACAGCAGGTAAAAATGGCGAAGACTAGGCAGAGAGGGTCGGATTAACTACACACAGAGCCTGAGTTAAAACACAGAGCCGACAGATAAAACACAAATAAACAAAATGGAGTACCGTGAATTAATGGACTGTCCGGCAGGCATCAGCTATGTAGCCAAGTGATCATAGTGTCCAGGGGGCAGCCGTAGATGGAGCAGGGAAGCCGCCACTACGCTAGCACGCGGCGTTTAAAGTTAGTAGCCCGGGGGGTGGTCTGCTCAGACGGAGGGGGTCTACTCAGACGGAGGCCGGTTGAGGGCACAGCGGATGGGGTATTCGTCTGCAGACCAGACGTGGTCGTGTCGACAGAGAATCTAAGCCGGATGGCGATGGCGAAAGAGGTATTGTAGAATTGTGTTTGCTAACTGGTGCTAGCTTCGTGGCAGTGGCGCTAGCTGCAGGCTAGCTGTGAGGATCAGAAGTAGTGGCTCAGGGATTACGGCAGGAATCCGGCGTTGTTGTGGAGAGACAGTCCGATGCTGGTAAATTGGTGAGTAATATCCAGGCTAATAACAGGGCTGGTGTCTGTGCAGAAGGTAAAAGCTGCTAGCAGCGGCTAAAAATGAGTAGCTGATTAGCTGGTTAGCTACTGGGGGTTCTTGAATGTGTTCCAAAGTTAAAAAATAATAGCGATTCCGTATCACATTGGGTGAGGTAGGTTACCGGAAGGTATAATCGAATTAAAAATCGAAAAGAGATAGAAAAAAAATTAAAATATATACAAGAAATACGAAAAATACAAACGTACACGAGAGGACGAAACAAAACACGTCTACACTGCTACGCCATCTTGGATTTCAGGTTAGGCCAGGGTGTGACTAAGGTGGGCATTCTAGTTTCTTTATTTCTATGTTTTCTGTTTCTATGTTTTGGCCGGGTATGGTTCTCAATCAGGGACAGCTGTCTATCGTTGTCTCTGATTGGGAATCATACTTAGGCAGCCTGTTTTGCCACCTTAGTTGTGGGTAGTTGTCTGTGGCCTGTATAGCCCTAGTCAGCTTCACGTTCGTTTTTGTTGGCGACATTCAAAATAAAAGGAAATGTACGCTCACCACGCTGCACCTTGGTCCGGTCATTTCCACCCTGACGTCGATCGTGACAAGTACTTTGTCAGTTAATGCTAATGTAGTATTTGAATATCAAACTGCTCTCATCAAACCAACCACTTCAAATGTTTCCATTGCTTATTAGTGCCTTTCAAAGTGAATAAACACCAGAGCAGTTGCTCAAAAATATCTAAAGCCTTTTTTATCTTCTTTAAAATACTTTATTCAACCAAACTGTTATAATTCACAAATAGTCTTACAAATACATGTAGCCATGGCACAAAGGTGCAATCTGTCAAGATTCTAACTGCTCTGGCCTGCAGGGTAGAGAAAATAAAGTTTATAGCATAGACTTGGCATATGCCTTCAAAATCAATCTAATGATATTTTCGCTCACTACAGTACACCGCAGCCATGATAAGTGAGCGACGTGGTTTACTAACCATTATCTCCTGCCTGAAATTTGATTTATTTTCTGAGTAATCAACATTTGTCTAAAACAAAAGGTCCAACTGATTGGAAGGACACTTGTTACAGAAGGTTTTATTTTTCTCAGCCCAGCTTATCTAAAGCCATCTGCTTGGCTCCAAGTCATCACTATCACTGTCATTGAAGTGTATTTTTGAACAGCTTGGTGGTCATCCTTCTCTATCCATTGGGACTCTCGGCAAAAATGTGTCAATGGATCTTGTCTGTACTGCTCTTGTTCAAGACAGTCGCCAAACTGGTGTACTGTACTCCTGTAAAATTAGACTTTGATGTATTGTGAAATTTAAATGAGCAGAACTTTTTTWAAATCTTCTGTGGTCTTTGGTTTTAATGAATCGTTTAAGCATGCATGGGCAATGGTTTAATCTTGCAAGCTGCTTGTCATGAATTGAGCATGTACATGCAGCTTGTGTGTTGACATAGCAACTGTATCCATGTTTTTGCAGCTTTGTAATGCTACATGTTAAACTTGGTACCATGATGTTATCCATGTCGTCGCACACTAACTTTATGTCATAAATGATACGACAGCTAGTCGAAAACTGGGCAGGAAAGGCAATTTGGCTGTCTGTTTACATTTACAGTGTACCCACAACCACTGTGAAATGAGTTGGCCAAACTAATTTGCAGAAACATGTAAGGAGTGAATCATTGAGGCATTATAGTAGAAGATCTCAGGCTTTGGTTTTTATTTATAGCAGTCATTGTGTCCTGACTGCTTTTCAGTTTTGTATCCATAACTCATAGTTTGTTTCAATGGCATGGCAGAAGTTAGCACAATGTTTTGCTTTTAAGTTATAAGGTTGCAGTGGTGACGTAAGTTGCATTTGAAATGTGGATGGGCTCTTAAGGTTGTGTCCACATACAGGAAGGGCACAATTTACCTTAGCTTGTCTCTGAGGAGAGGATATCTCTATTTGAGTGTCAACATTTTCACATGAGATACAGCTTCTTATTTTATCAATTAACACGAGAACTCCATATTGTTCAAACTTGTTTTGGTTCTTGAAAATGTGTATCTATTGTATGGTTCAGTTTATAGTAGGGTAGGGTGCAAGTAGGGTGGCCTGTGTAGCATAAGAAATTTACGTCTGTTTCCATACAACTTCTGGTAAGGCTTAACTCTTCGAAGGGTGGGAATGTCCACTGTTACGTCTGACACTTTAAATTGTGCCCTAGTTTTGTTTGTTCTCTGGTCTGTGCTAGATTAGTGAGATACAACAACCCACTGGGCACACCAGGTCATTTCAATGTGGATAATTAGGTAATAGTTGGTTGAAACATCAATGAGATTACAACCTACAGTATATTCACCCACTCAAAACGACAGACAAAAGTTAGCTAAATTTCGAATGTGTTATCACTATGCTTTCAACCATTTTAAAAGCATAACCAAATTCCAATGGAAAAACAATGTCTGATTTTTGGTTTAGTTGTCACCCAAATGTTTATCACTGCGCTTTCAACCATTTAAAAGCACAGCAAAGTTTAAATGGGAATACAATGTCAGATATTTTGATGATTTATACAACAGATTGTGTTATCACTGTGCTTCATCTAATAGCAGAACTAAATGACCTGGATTGCAGTTGAACTTACATTAAAAGTACATGGTGCAAGAGATCAATGCCGTTCGAGATTCTGCACAGATTATTAGAGCAATTGTGAAGATCTCCACAGACCTGCAACGACCTATGCATGATATCTTGAACATGTAGGCTTTATATGATTATGTGATAAGACATTTATAGTTACCATAACCTCAATGTGGCCATGGATGTGTTTCTCATTTTAAGGTTGAATGTTACATTAGTTTGTAAGATGGCCTTAACTGTAGGCTATTTACTGTATTACAAAGTAATATTGAATTGTGTTTAGTTGACAACTCAATATCAACATTTAAAGGAGATGTACAGTATATGAGTGATAAATGTGTGGTTACATTTAATTTGCTCTGTTAATGATAACAGAAGTACCTACTGTACAAAACCAAATATACCAGAAAGTCATTACAGACTAAGGTGGACATACTGTACACTACATGACATACACTACATGACCACTCTTCAGGGAAGGCTTTCCACTAGATGTTGGAACATTGCTACGGGGACTTGCTTCCATTCAGCCACGAGCATTAGTGAGGTCGGGCACTAATTAGGCCTGGCTCGCAGTCGGCGTTCCAATTCATCCCAAAGGTGTTCAATGGGGTTGAAGTTAGGGCTCTGTTAAGGCCAGTCAAGTTCTTCCACACCGATCTCGACAAACCATTTCTGTATGGAGCTTGCTTTATGCTGTCATGCTGAAACAGGAAAGGGCCWTCCCCAAACTATTGCCACACAGTTGGAAGCACAGAATCATCTAGAATGTCATTATCAAACTTTATTTGCCACATGCGCCGAATACAACAAGTGTAGACTTTACTGTGAAATACTTACTTACAAGCCCTTAACCAACAGTGCAGTTCAATAAGAAGAACATATTTACCAAGTAGGTTAAAATAAAAAGTTATAATAAAAATTAACACATTAACGATGCTATATACAGGGGGCACCGGTACCGGGTCAGTGTGCAGGGGTACAGGCTAGTTGAGGTAACCTGTACATGTAGGTGGGGGCGAAGTGACTATGCATAGGTAACAAACAAACAGCAAGCAGCAGCAGTGTACAAGAGGGGGAGGGGGGTGTCAATATAAATTGTCCGGTGCCAGTTTTATTGAATTGTTCAGCAGTCTAATGGCTTGGGGGTAGAAACTGTTGAGGAGCCTTTTGGTCCAAGACTTGGCGCTCTGGTACCGCTTGCCGTGCGGTAGCAGAGAAAACAGTCTATAACCTGGGTGACTGGAGTCTCTGACAATGTTATGGGCTTTCCTCTGACACCGCTTATTATATAGGTCCTGGATGGCAGGAAGCTTGGCCCCAGTGATGTACTGGGCCATTCACACTACCCTCCTTACGGTCGGATGTCGAGCAGTTGCCATACCAGGCGGTGATGCAACCGGTCAGGATGCTCTCGATGGTGCAGCTGTAGAACCTTTTGAGGATCTGAGGACCCATGCCAAATCTTTTCAGTCTCTTGAGGGGGAAAAGGTTTTGTCGTGCCCTCTTCTCGGCTGTCTTGGTATGTTTGGACCATGATAGTTTGTTGGTGATGTGGACACCACATCCTCAGCACTGAAACTCTCGACCCGCTCCACTACAGCCCCGTCGATGTTAATGGGGCCCTGTTCGGCCTGCCTTTTCCTGTAGTCCACGATCAGCTCCTTTGTCTTGCTCACATTGAGGGAGAGGTTGTTGTCCAGGCACCACACTGCCAGTTCTCTGACCTCCTCCCTATAGGCCGTATTATCGTTGTCGGTGATCAGGCCTACCACTGTTGTGTCGTCAGCAAACTTAATGATGGTGTTGGAGTCGTGTTTGGACACGCAGTCGTAGGTGAACAGGGAATATACGAGGGGACTAAATACACACCCCTGAGGGGCCCCAGTGTTAAGGATCAGCGTGGCAGACGTATTGTTGTCTACTCTTACCACCTGGGGGCAGCCCGTCAGGAAGTCCAGGATCCAGTTGCAGAGGGAGTTCTTTAGTCCCAGAGTCCTTAGCTTTGTGATGAGCTTTGTGGGCACTATGGTGTTGTAGTCAATGAACAGCATTCTCACATAGGTGTTCCTTTTGTCCAGATGAGAGAGGGCGGTGTGGAGTGCGATTGAGATTGCATCATCTGTGGATCTGTTGGGGTATGCGAATTGGAGTGGGTCTCCGGGAGGATGCTGTTGATGTGAGCCATGACCAGCCTTTCAAAGCACTTCATGGCTACCGACGTGAGTGCCACGGGGCGGTAATCATTTAGGCAGGTTACCTTCGCTTCCTTGGGCACAGGGACTATGGTGGTCTGCTTGAAACATGTAGGTATTAGACTCGGTCAGGGAGAGGTTGAAAATGTCAGTGATGACACGTCACAGTTGGTCCGCGCATGCGATGAGTACACATCCTGGTAATCCGTCTGGCCCAGCAGCTTTATGAATGTTGACCTGTTTAAGGTTTTGTTCACATAGCCTACGGAGAGCGTTATCACACAGTCACAGTCAGAACAGCTGGTGCTCTCGTGCATGCTTCAGTGTTGCTTACCTCGAAGCGAGCATAAAAGGCATTTAGCTCATCTGGTAGGTTAACGTCACGTCCCCAAAAAGTACAGTTGGGTGCTCAAAACAAACCCTCGACTCAGACGTTGCAAGAGGCTTTTGCCGGCGGCACACCATATGGCAAAGAATCACTAAGATGGAAGGAGATAACAGCTGCCTTTACAACTTACATCTGCAAAGACATGGCCCCAATTTACACGGTCTAGAAATGGGGATTTCGTGAATTGGTGCTGTAGTGTCTTAGCTCTTATTACTTATTTATATAATAAGAAAGACTCTGAATACAATAAATGGAACTGGAGCTTCACATTTTACTGGAATCAGTTAGAGCCAGAATAACATAGAACAACACTGCGCATGACCAAGGGTGCTCCATTCTTAAAGGGGACATCAGTAATTAACAGAACATAACAGGTGCTAACACTCGACCCAAGATACCAAATGCAAATTGATATGTGACATGTGTTAATGCCAAAGCAGCATGCAAAACAGGCAATCCCCCATAAAGATGTATATATTTTAACCCTATATTTATTATGTTTGCAACTATAGTTGAAGTGTTTTCTATTTACCTTTTTAGATTTTATACATTCATATTTTATATTTTTTGACATGCTTAATTGAAAATTCACAGGTTCTAAATAAATAATCAAATATGAGTAAGTACCTTTTTATTTGTAGAGTATAATTCAAAATGTAATAAGAAATAGGCCTTTACATCTGGTCATTTTATAGTTGAAATCGGAAGTTTACATACACTTAGGTTGGAGTCATTAAARCTCGTTTTTCAACCACTCCACAAATTTATTGTGAAGAAACTATAGTTTTGGCAAGTCGGTTAGGACATCTACTTTGTGCGTGACACAAGTACTTTTTCCAACAATTGTTTACAGACAGATTATTTCACTTATAATTCACTGTATCATAATTCCAGTGGGTCAGAAGTTTACATACACTAAGTTGACTGTGCCTTTAAACAGCTTGGAAAATTCCAGAAAACGATGTCATGGCTTCAGAAGCTTCTGATAGGCTAATTGACATCAATTGAAGGTGCACCTGTGGATGTGTTTCAAGGCCTACCTTCAAACTCAGTGCCTCTTTACTTGACATCATGGGAAAATCAAAAGAAATCAGCCAAGACCTCAGAAAAAATTGTAGATCTCCACAAGTCTGGTTCATCCTTGGGAGCAATTTCCAAATGCCTTAAGATACCACGTTCATCTGTACAAACAATAGTACGCAAGTATAAACACCATGGGACCTCGCAGCCGTCATACCGCTCAGGAAGGAGACGCGTTCTGTCTCTTAGAGATTAACGTACTTTGGTGCGAAAAGTGCAAATCAATCCCAGAACAACAGCAAAGGACCTTGTGAAGATGCTGGAGGAAACCGGTACAAAAGTATCTATATCCACAGTAAAACGAGTCCTATATCGACATAACCTGAAAGGCCGCTCAGCAAAGGAAGAAGCCATTGCTCCATAATAAAGCCAATCTACGGTTTGCAACTGCACATGGGGACAAAGATCATACTTTTTGGAGAAATGTCCTCTGGTCTGATGAAACAAAAATAGAACTGTTTTGCCATAATGACCATCGTTATGTTTGGAGGAAAAAGGGGGAGGCTTGCAAGCCGCAGCATCATGTTTTGGGGGTACTTTGCTGCAGGAAGGACTGGTGCACTTCACAAAATAGATGGCATCATGAGGTGGGAAAATTATGTGGATATATTGAAGCAACATCTTAAGACATCAGTCAGGAAGTTAAAGCTTGGTCGCAAATGGGTCTTCCAAATGGACAATGACCCCAAGCATACTTCCAAAGTTGTGGCAAAATGGCTTAAGAACAACAAAGTCAAGATATTGGAGTGGCCATCACAAAGCTCTGACCTCAATCCTATAGAAAATGTGTGGGCAAGGAGGCCTGTGCAAGCAAGGAGGCCTACAAACCTGACTCAGTTACACCAGCTCTGTCAGGAGGAATGGGCCAAAATTCACCCAACTTATTGTGGGAAGCTTGTGGAAGGCTACCCAAAATGTTTGACCCAAGGTAAACAATTTAAAGGCAATGCTACCAAATACTGAGTGTATGTAAACTTCTGACCCACTGGGAATGTGATGAAAGAAATTAAAGCTGAAATCAATCATTCACTCTTCAATTGTTCTGACATTTCACATTCTTAAAATAAAGTGGTGATCCCAACTGACATAAGACAGGGAATTTTTAGTAGGATTAAATGTCAGGAATTGTGAAAAACTGAGTTTAAATGTGTTTGACTAAGGTGTATGTAATCTTCTGACTTCAACTGTATATAAACTATTTATAAATTTAATTTACAGAAAACTTGCTATGTCTTGATATGTATCGTTATTAGGATATGAGATTTTGGCCATATAACCCAGCCCTACTCTCAGCAACGGGTGTGGCTGAAATAGCCAAATCCTTTAATTTGAAGGGCTGTCCACATACATATATATATATATATATAGTGTACTTCTAAAATGTTGGCAGGTTTGTTTGCAGAGGGTGTGAGGGACGCCACGTTTCTTTGATCAGAAAGTGTATTTTAGTCATCAAGACTCAATGTTTCACTGACATGCAACCATTATGTGGCCTTTTTAGGGGTGTGAAATGTCAAAGTGAGTTATGTCAGCCACAGAAAACACCAGATAGTCAAACACGCTATTCAACAAGTGACCCCCTCTCATAGAATGAGATAGCCTATTGGCATAAACTATATGTATTTTACCACACTAATATAGAGTCACTTTGGATATAAGCATCTGCTAAATGGCATATATTAGATTTGACTTGTTTTGGTCAACATTTTGTACTATTCCTTAATTAGAAAAACAATCGTCTCTCCCTGTAGTTTATGAGCAGATATCGCGTCTCTGAACCACATTAAAACTGATAATGAAGTATGCGTTACTGATGTGTAATATTTGTGACATTTGGAGTGGGATGAAAGATTGATGGCAGAAATTAGTTAATGTGTTTAACGTGTTAATATTGTCACTGCAGAGTTTCGTGTCTCGAACTGTGGTTGGGGATCTTAGCTTCATTATGAGATTTGAATAGACCTTCCCCAGTAGTGGCAAATGTGGGTGTGTTCAGAACTATGCTTAGATTTGAATGACATGTGAGTTGGTTGCCCTCTAGGTCTACATATATGCGTACAATGGTCAGTTTTCCATTAGAATACAACACACTAGAGCACAGTTTTCAAACTGTCTATTGAACATATGTAACCTAATGTTGAATCTCACATCTTCAGGTGTATCTTAACCCATTGAAGCATCATTCAGAAGTATTCAATGTGAATGTTACCAACCCTTCCACTGTTGTGGTGTACTGTAGCACCTTGATGTTGCCATAAATCAGATGATGAAATGAAGATGAATCCCATAAATCCCACTTATAGTGTCTAGCACTACTGTAGCTATAAATAACTGTCTGTTTTGGGGCTATAACGTGCCCAGCAGCAGGTCTGAATGCATTGTTTATGGGGATTGTACCCATTAGTGTAATAATCCTCTATCGTTAAAACAGAACCGGGCTAGACTTGCTGCTTGCTGGGATTTTTCACTTTCTGTCTGTCTGTTTTTTCTCCTTTCCCCCTGTATTCCCACTCAATAGCCTAATATTAGACAATTAGGGTTATCTTTTGCAATATTGGGCTATGTAATGACACAATAATGGAGATTTTTCTCCCTGATGATGGGGAATTTAAGATGAGGCTTCACTTGACTGAAGATCAGATCCTGAAATACAATTCCACCCAACTTTTATTTTCCTAAGATGTCCATGCTAAATATAACTTTGGTTTTATATAATGACAGATTTCAATGTCCACACTTTTCCTTTTAGGGGAGAGTGACTATGTAACTGGCGTCAGTGTCCCCAGAGTTAACTGCACATTGGTGTCCCAAAACCACCATCCCATTCATCTGAATTGCCATCCATTGTTCTTTGTGTATCACTGTCTGTCTCTTTCTTTTTTTGAAACATGTCAATATATCATCAGGAGAGACTTGGTGAGCTGGTGAGTGTCCTTTTGAAAATAGTTTTTCGCTGGGGATTTTATCTCTGTAGCCATCATGATGCTAGTGGTAACAGGTGGCAGACATCAGCCCGAGGTCTTCAGTTTTCCCATGCTCTCTTGGAGTCTTAATCACATGTAGAGGACCGTTTCGCAGCATCTTTCTTAACCCAGACACTAAAGGATACTCTCTGCTGATGACAGACTGCATCCAATCCTGAAGACGCAAATATGTGTTGAACCATCTTACAAATATTTGTGTCCATTCAGTAGGACAAACAGATAACATAAGAGTCTGTGGCTTTGGCTTTGTTGAACCATGCCACTATTGTTACCATGGGTCACAAATTAAGACGCCCCTTGTCTTTTCACTGACCTCAAAAAGATAGAAAAAATCATCATAGGTGATCCGATGCAGCAATTTGTGGTCATTCGTCTAAAAATGGCCCATGCTCGGCCGCTGGTGGCTGTGCAAATGTTTTCCCAGGGTTCACGCAGGTGCAGGCAAAAATATCCCCATGCTATGTAAGGTTACTCTGTTTTGTATCTTCAGAGAAAAGAAAACAACATGTTTTCCTAGATTATAGCTTTCCTCAAAATAGATAGCGCTCCATATTATTTATTTATACTTGGCCATGTAGTTATCTATCAACTTCAATTAGGACTACATAAATGCACAGTTTATTTTCATTTCCATAACCTATATCTTCCCTCCCTGTTGATTCTGTAGATGATAAGGAAAATGTTTGTTTGACTTAAGCTCCTTTCCCTTCACTTATGATGCAGCTGTTTGTGAACTTGTGCTGTGCTCTGCCTTAATTTTCATTCTGTTGATTTGTGCATCCTGTCGCCACTCTTTGATGTGAGGAGAGAGTTGGCCTGTCGGACGTGGTTCTCGCCTCACCACAGATGCTGGGCAGTGCTCCAGTCAGGCCCTGCCCCCTCCTGTTACTGTGCCAACGTGTAGGAGCTGTAGTAGCACCCCACATATTCACTTTAAAGCCACGTACACACGCACACATACAGACACACATATGTATGCCACACATACACACACAGATAGTCCAAAGTGTCCTCTTTTCTGTGCACCTCTGCTGCTAAATTTGTAACTCACACGGTTCCATAGTTTCTTGATATGTGTATAGGCTTTGGGCTCCGCCCCTGGTCACTCCCTGCACACCCATTGTCACTTCCAGGTTTACGGTGATATAGGAAGTGGTGTGTCAGGATATAGGGGGCCGATGTGGTTTTTAGAAGAGAATGGCTGATGAACCTTGAGGGAGCATGGCAGCACCGGGCGGCTCAATATTGAGTCGTCATGTCGGAGGACCGGGCGAGGAAAAGGGCGGATTGTGAGAAGAAGCGAGGCAGAAAGAAGGGCATGAGGTGCAAACCCGAACCGACTGCAAAATACAAGCTGAGTACTTTCTTGTTGGGGTCAAGTACAGGAGAGAGAAATGCACGTTACGGCCCTGAAGGCCTTGAATAGTCGACAGATAGTGAACTTTTCATCCTGATAAAAGTGAGGAGAAAGAACCTGTGTCGTCAGGTGATATGAAGGCTTTCCAAGCCTCACCCCAATGATCAGGAAAATGCTCGATGACACTGGCCCAGTGTGAGTACGATTCATGAAGAAAGTGGATCCATGCCTTGTGGTATCAGGTTGGGTTCAGTCATTTCGATCAAAGTATCCAGAGGGAGACTTGTGTTGATTTTTTTTGTGTGTGTGCTGCTCAGAGGGAGAGGGCGCTGCGCGTTTCGAGACTCGGGGCGAAAGCGGCTTTGCTCTCCGGAGCAGAGCGCCACTGAAAGAGTGATAACTGGGGTGGGGTTGAGTGTTAAGGTGGATCAACTGAAGTTGGGGATCCCCGGTGTCTGTGATGCATGCCGTTTGATGCGACGCAGACCCGGTGTTGAGTGCGAGACTGAGGAGACACTGTCTGTTCTTTTGAGTTTTGGTGCAGCATGTTTGCAGAATAAAGTCATGCTAGTTAATTATCCTGTGAGAGCTTTTGTTCCGAACCCATTATGGTGTTTCAGGTGCCAAGTAGTTTGGTCATGTTGCAGCAGTATGTAGGAGGGAGATTCCAAGGTGTGAAAAGTGTGCAGGAGGGCATGGGAGAAAAAAGTGTGTAGTTTCGGTGGAAAAAGTGGAGGGTTTTAATTGTGGAGGTTGGCATTGTTGCTGGGGATAAGACATGTCCTATGCGAGTGATACAGGTTGAAGTTTCCAGGGTGAGAGCAGGGCAGAAAGGGTCATATGCTGAGGCAGTGAGGAAAGTAGAGGATGGTGGACAAAGAGTGAGGGAGCCTGAGAGGATCAGGCCAGTACAGAGTGACCCCAACTGTTTGCTTTAGTAAGGTTGGCTTCTTGCTGTTTATTGCAAGGATCATTCATTTGAAACCCACAGATGGAAAGGAAATCTCAGGAGATTGAATTGGTAGTAGCAGCAGCAGAGACATTTTTGGTTATCAGAGATTTTAGTGCAGAAGAACTACAAGGGGTTTTAAGAGAAGGATTTCCAGCCTGCCAGGGATAGTGGTATATAGAATGAGTGTACAAAACATTTTAAGAACACCTTCCTAATATTTAGTTGCACCCCCCCACCCCGTTTGCCCCCAGAACAGCCTCAATTCGTCAGGGCATGGACTCTACAAGGTGTCAAGTGTTCCACAGGAATGCTGGCCCATGTTAACTCCAATGCTTCCCACAGTTGTGTCAAGTTGGCTGGATGTTCTTTGGGTGGTGGACCATTCTTGGTACACACGGGAAACTGTTGAGCATGAAAAACCCAGCATCATTGCAGTTCTTGACACCTGGCATCTACTACCATATCCTGCTCGAAGGCACTTAATTTTTTTGTCTTGCCCATTCACCTTCTAAATTGCACACATACACAATCCATGCCTAAAATGTATTAAGGCTTAAAAATACGTATTTAGCCTGTCTCCTTCCCTTCATCTACACTGATTTTGAAGTTGATTTAACAAGTGACATCAATGACGGATCATAGCTTTCACCTGTATTCACCTGGTAAGTCTGTGTCATGGAAAGAGCAGGTGTCCATAATGGTTTGTACACTCGGTGTATATAGGGTTAGAAGGCAGTGAATTTGCAACCCAAGGCTGGCATGCCATCTTAGGGGAGTGGTTACATTCAGTGGAGGAGCTGGTCAGAGTGGGAACTCTCATAGAAAGGGACTTGCAGGCCTCCAATACATACGGGTCCCAAGTCAATACGACAGTGAGCAGCAGAAGAACTCCAAACCTCCCTCTTTCCCTCATTTTGGAGGAAGGTAACCTCCAGGGAACATTACCATCTTTCAGCCTGCCAATGAAGGGACTGCACTCTCCAATCCAATCATGCTGCTGTGTTAGAGGTATTAGTTTCCTATGTGTTCGTTAACCAATTCAATTATAACAAAGCAAACATTCTGTCCGTTTCTAAGAATTTGTAAGGTTCTTATTTGCATAAAATAGACAAAGACCAGCCACCAAATTAATCAATAGCGTTTATTCTCGAGAGCTCTCCCGTGCATATACACAACAGTTATTTTTATCCCTTCTCTTAAACTAACGCACGTACATTACACACTATATTTGGATTATCTCCTGAAGTCTCACCACAGTTTATTACCACTTAGCTGACAGTTCCAGTCCCCCCCAGATACGGAAAACCTGGAGGGGCTCTCGCTGTCCTATTTTATCTCCCCAGAGTTATAGCTGTGTCGGTTCAAACATAGTTTAACGAGTCTCTTTGCTTTCTTTCGGCACACACATACATTCCTTTCTTCCACAATGGTTATCATTTTTAATTACCCCTTGTCCATGCTACATAACCTATTTCTCATGAAATAACATTATTAATCACTAAAGTAAAAACAGGGTAGAATTCATATAGTTATAGTTAAATGTATACATTGTTTAGTTATTATTCATAAAATTCATAACATGCTGTTACTGTTGAGGTCATTCCATGCCATGTTCTTCTTGATACTGGATGCACATACACCCTTGTACAGGAATCATTGGGTTGGTGGGTGAGAGAGCCCAAAGAGGAGTTGAAACCATGCCTTGACTGTTCTTTTGTCTTAGCGAATGGCCAAGCCATGTGTCTACAGTTGAAGTCAGAAGTTTACATACACCTTAGCCAAATACATTTTAAGCTCAGTTTTTCACAATTCTTCACATTTAATCCTAGTAAATGTTCCCTGTCTTACGTCAGTTAGGATCACCACTTTATTTTAAGAATGTGAAATGTCAGAACAATTGAAGAGAGACTGATTTATTTCAGCTTTTATTTCTTTCATCACATTCCCAGTGGGTCAGAAGTTTACATACACTCAATTTGTATATGGTAGCATTGCCTTCAAAGTGTTTAACTTGGGTCAAACGTTTCAGGTAGCCTTCCACAAGCTTCCCACAACAAGTTGGGTGAATTTTGGCCCCTTCTTCCTGATAGAGCTGGTGTAACTGAATCAGGTTTGTAGGCCTCCTTGCTCGCACACGCTTTTTCAGTTCTGCCCACACATTTTCTATATGATTGACGTCAGGACTTTGTTGTCCTTAAGCCATTTTGCCACAACTTTGGAAGTATGCTTGGGATCATTGTCCATTTGGAAGACCCATTTGCRACCAAGCTTTAACTTCCTGACTGATGTCTTGAGATGTTGCTTCAATATATCCACATAATTTTCCCACCTCATGATGCCATCTATTTTGTGAAGTGCACCAGTCCCTCCTGCAGCAAAGCAGCCCCACAACATGATGCTGCCACCCCAGTGCTTCACGGTTGGGATGGTGTTCTTCGGCTTGCAAGCCTCCCCCTTTTTCCTCCAAACATAACGATGGTCATTATGGCAAAACAGTTCTATTTTTGACTAGAGACTAGAGGACATTTCTCCAAAAAAGTACGATCTTTGTCCCCATGTGCAGTGGCAAACGGTATTGTCGTGTCTTTGGAATCAATAAATTGAAGACTGTTTAGTTTATCAAATCAATTCTCTGTAATTATTATTACGTGATTAACTTCTCTAGGGTAGGGGGCAGCATTTTCACGTTTGGATGAAACACATACCCAAATTCAACTGCCAGCTACTCATCCCCAGAAGATAAGATATGCATATTATTAGTAGATTTGGATAGAAAACACTCTGACGTTTCTAAAACTGTTTGAATCATGTCTGTGAGTATAACAGAACTTATTTAGCAGGCGAAACCGAGGACAAACCATTCTGATTTTTTTGTTTTTGAAGTCACTCTTTTCAATGGGWTTTCATTGGGAAACCAGATTTCTWAGCGAATTGCTTGCTGTTCCTACGGCTTCCACTGGATGTCAACAGTCCTGAGAAATTGGTTGAGGTTATTCCTTTGTGTAATGAAGAAATACGGCCATATTGAAGTCGAGTCACTCTAGGTGTCCTGTTTGATTGAAGCACATGACCAGAAGGCATGCTACATTTGGTTTTAATCCTGTATTGAACACAGATCATCCCGTCTTCAATTTTATCGATTATTAACGTTAAAATATACCTAAAGTTGTATTACAAAAGTAGTTTGACATTTTTTGGCAAAGTTTACAGGTAACCTTTGAGATATTTTGTCGTCACKTTTGAGCAAGTTGGAACCTGTGTTTTTCTGGATCAAACGCGCCAAATAAATGGACATTTTGGATATCGACAGAATTAATCGAACAAAAGGACCATTTGTGATGTTTATGGGACATATTGGAGTGCCAACAACAGAAGCTCGTCAAAGGTAAGGCATGAATTATATTTTTATTTCTGCTATACTCAGATAATAGCATCGTATGCTTTCGCCGAAAAGCCTATTTGAATTCTGACATGTTGGCTGGATTCACAAACAGTGTAGCTTTAATTTGGTATCTTTCATGTATATTTCATGTGTGATTTAATGAAAGGTTTAATGAAAGTGAAAGTTTGATTTTATAGTAATTTTCATAGTAATTAATTTGAATATGGCGCTCTGCATTTTCTCAGGCTTTTTGCCAAGTGAGACAGTAGCGTCCTGCCTAAACTCAGATTGAACAAAACATACATGTATTGTGTAACATGAAGTCCTATGAGTGTCATCTGATGAAGATCATCAAAGGTTAGTGACTAATTTTATCTCTATTTCTGCTTTTTGTTACTGCTCTCTTTGGCTGGAAAAATGGCTGTCTTTTTCTGTGACTTGGCTCATACCTAACATAATCGTTTGGTGTGCTTTCGTCGCAAAACCTTTTTGAAATCGGACACTTTTGGCTGGATTTACAACAAGTGTAAGCTTTAAAATGGTGTAAAATACTTGTATGTTTGAGGAATTTAAATTATGGGATTTCTGTTGTTTTGAATTTGGCCCCCTGCAGTTTCACTGGCTGTTGACGAGGTGGGACGCTACCGTCCCACATACCCTAGAGAAGTTAACTAATTAGGTAGATGTAATTAACTAGGAAGTTGGGGCACCAAGGAAAATATTCAGATTTCAAAGTTATAATTTTCCTAATATAACTTTCAGATATTTTAATATCTGATTAATTAGTCTTCTAATTAATGAATTATTCTTTACCTCACATTAGTCTCATTCCAAATGTCATATATTGTTGGTTATCTGCACGAACCCAGTCTTCATTATGAGTCAACCATACATCAATTGTCTCAATCATTTATTTATTAACTAACCAAATCATCATAGAAATGCACACACAAACAAACAAGTAGATATGGTTACAAGGCAATTATAGGGGAATGTGCCCTAGTGGGCTAAACCGGCATGCCGGCTTGTTAGACAAAGGGACTGAGAAGGGCGCGAAAGATAAGACACTACAAAGTTGATAATTCTAACAATTGAAATGCTAATCCTTTGCACATGTCGTCTCACTCATTCGGGAATAATTGCAATCAATATATTTATTTACGCTCAGTGTGTCATCGTGATCTCTGTTGGAAAGTTTGTTTCTGTTGGAGAGTTTGTCCGTCCTCTCTCTCTCTCTCTGCCGTGGTTGGATTTTTTATTTTTTTTGTTATAGATAGATGTTTCGGCAGTTGTTGGACTTCGCGTTTACGGGTACATAATTCCTAGCTGCAGACTAGTAATTAGTATCAAAGATTTGTTCTTATTCTGTCAGTATCAATAGTCTCAGAGTCTCCAAGCTGTTTAAAGGCACAGTCAACTTAGTGTATGTAATCTTCTGAATTGTGATACAGTGAAATAATCTGTCTAAACAATTGTTGGAAAAATGACTTGTGTCATGCACAATGTACATGTCCTAACCGACTTGCCAAAACTATAGTTTGTTAACAAGAAATTTGTAGAGTGGTTGAAAAACTAGTTTTAATGACTCCAACATAAGTGTATGTAAACTTCCGACTTCAACTGTATGTCATGAGGGATGATCACCTGGCCTTTCCTGTTATTGTTGGGCTAGATTTTCTGTCCATGACTGGCCTCAGTCTTGACATCAAGAACTCATGTAATGGTCTACCAGTAGTCCCAGGACTTTCCTACTTCCCTTTTTACCAGCAGGGGTCAACAGCCGGCAACCCAAGCTGACCACAGTGTCTAGCCATCCCAACACCACTGGGTAGCGTAGCTAAGGCTCTCAAGAGATCGAGAGAAGGAGGCCAATGTCTCCACGTCAACCAGTGGGTAATCTGAAGCCCTAATACAGCAGCTAGTTAGTGGGATGGACACCAGCCCGCAGCTTGACAGTCTTTTGCATGAGTGGCCCACTGTTTGCACAAATTCTGTTGGACGCACTACTGTTGTCTCTCACCGCAACATAACAACTGATGAGGTCCCAATAAATAAGAAGGCCTACCGAGTGTCTTTGCAGAAGCAGGAGTTTATCGACAGACACGTCAAGGACATTTTGAGCGACAGACACGTCAAGGACATTTTGAGCGACGGCAAGATCAGACGATCAACATCCCCCTCGGCCTCACCTCTAGTGCATGTGAAGAAAAGGGATGAAGGAACAAGGCCCTGTGTTAATTGTAGAGGCATCAATGTGAAGACCCCTCTTGACGCCATCTCCATGCCTCAAATTCAGGAAATACTGGAGTCCTTACAGTATTCAGAATTTTGAGCAGGTGGGCATGGACCCTGACAGCATCCAGAATACGGCATTTGTTACTCCGGTGGGCTTATTTGAGGTTTTCGTTCTTCCCTTTTGTTTGAAAAATGCTGGAGCATCATTCCAAATGCTCATCGAAATAGCCCTTGAAGATGTGAAGGGGAAGTGTTTCTTTGTAAACATTGACAACATGCAGTGTTCTCCCGCTCAGAGCAACACCTGGGAGACCTGAGAGCTGTGTTCAGCAGGTTGCACAAAGCCGGGCTCATGGTGAACCTGAAGAAGTGTAGCCTGTTCCAGAGGAGCATTTCTGTCTCTGGGCATGTGGTGTCGACTGTGGGCATCGTGACACAGGCAAAGAAGGTTGAGGCTATCAAGTTTTTTCCCAACGCTTCATTTAGTCAAGAATGTGGAGAGATTTCTCAGTATGGCAGGATGGTATCATCGCTTTATCCCTCACTATGCAGACGGCTCTGCTCCTCTCAATGCTTGAAGAGGTAGGATGTGTCTTGGGCTTGAACATCAGAATGCCAGAGGGCTTTCTAGGACTTGAAGTAAGCCCTAACCAAAGCACCAGTGCTCCTCTCCCCTGACATCTAACTATCCTTCAAAATAAAAGCAGATGCCTGTGACATCGGTCTTGTTGCTGTTTTGACACGAGATTGGCGGTGAGTGAGTTATCACCTATGGATCAAGACTGCTGAACTCTGCTGAGAAGAACTACGGTGTCTCTGAGCAAGAGTGCCTAGCAGGCATTTAGGCGGTGAAAAAGTGTCAGGCTTTCCTTGAAGGTAGGAAGTTCAAGGTCATTACTGACCACTCAGCCCTGGTCTAGGTGTTCAACCATCCAAAGCCCAATTCAAGACTGGTAAAATGGATGATCAGACTACAGGAGTTTTCCTTCAATATCACCTACAGAAAATTACAGTGCAACATTGTCCCGGATGCTCTCTCCTGTGCCCCGGTTGGGATACAGAAGCAATCCACGGTCTGCGTCAGCCAAGCTTCCAGCAGTCACAAATGTCCACTCCCCGTGGAGTAGTCTGAAATACCTTCATCCCAACAGTACGACCCCGAGGTGCAGACCATAATGAAGGAAGTCCAGGGCGAGATACCAAGACATGGAAGCATCAATTAGGCCATTGAAAATAGGTATCTGTTCCGGGTCGTCCCTGTTGGACAAGGGATGTATAGAAGTTTCAACTGTTTGTGCCACAGGGGATGAGAGAGCAGTTCTTGAGACACTTCCACGACAGTCCACTTGGTGGACATCTAGGAAGCAAAAACCCTACTGAAGGTGCTGGAAGTTACCTACTGGCCAGATGTTTGGAAGGATGTATTAGGAATACACCAAGAGGTGCATTACTTTTCAGAAGAACAAGCCTCAACTGACTAAGCTGTCGGGTCATCTACAGTCTACTACAATCTAGGAGCAGAAGGCAACATCAGCACCTCCTAGTGGTCGTTGACTACTGAAGCAAGTGGGTTGAATTGTTCCTCATGAGAGAGGCGAAGACCCCAAAGATCGTCTCCATTTTCACTGATGAAATATTCACCAGAAAGGGAACAACAGCCTGTCTCGTACAGAGGAGCTCAGTTCACCTCCCTTCTCAATCAGATTTGCCAGCAATGGAGTGGCGTACAAAAGCTCACTACAGCATGCCATCCACAAACAATTCTGACAGAACATATCAATTGCACGCTGAAGACCATAATCGCATCCTTTGCTAAGGACAAGCACAACACTGATCTGGTGTGGATCAGAGCCCACCCACTGTCCAAAGCTGATGCTGGTTTCATGGCCAAACTAGCTCCTAAGTGGAAAGGCCCAGCCAAGATTCAGTGATGTGTATCATGTTCAAAACTTTAAACTGTATTTCCGCCTCTCTGAGCCTCGTTTGAAGGGGGTGTACAGTATATGTAACCCACACGGTTCTTGACATGTGTATAGGCTTTGGGCTCCGCCCTGGTCACTCCCTAGACACACCCATTGTCACTTCCTGGTTTAAGGTGATATAGGACGTGTGTGTGTCAGGATGTAGGGGGGGGGGGGGGTGCATTTTGAGTGCATGTTGGTTGGAGAAAATGTTTGGTGAATAGGAAATGTTTGAATGCCTAGTTTCCATGATGATATACAGTGCGCTCAGAAAGTATTCATACCCCTTGACTTCTTCCACATTTTGTTGTTACAAAGTGGGATTCAAATGGATTTAATTTGTTTTTGTAAACCATCTACACAAAATCCTCTGTCAAAGTGGAAGATAAATGTATATAAAAAAAAACATCTTGATTAGATAAGTATTCAACCCCCTGAGTCAATATATGTTAGAATCACCTTTGGCAGCGATTACAGCTGTGAGTCTTTCTAGGTAAGTCTCTAAGAGCTTTGCACACCTGGATTGTGAAACATTTGCCCTTTTATTTTCAGAATTCTTCAAGCTCTGTCAAATTRGTTCTTGATCATTGCGAGACAACCATTTTCAGGTCTTTCCATAGATTTTCAAGCATTTACGTCAAAAACTGTAACTTGGCCACTCAGGAACATTGAGTCTTTGGTTCGATTTTTTTCACTAGTTGAATTTTCTATGCAATCTGCTTTATTTGTGAAATACACATCTTCCTTTCATGACATGCGTGCCCTCCCATTTTCTTCTATTAGTGGTGTTGGGTTTAGTGACCATTATTAATGTAGGGGAAACACTGAGAGCCCTAAGGGCCCTGGTCAAAAGTAGTGCACTACATAGGTAATATGGTCTCATTTAGGATGCAGGCTGGGTGTCTTACTGTAGCAGGGTGACATCCAGAGGGACAACCGGGTCCTTGGCCCTCGGTCCATAGGTTGTCAGGCAGGCCAGGCAGCCACTCTGGCCAGGCTGTTCTGTTTATCTAGAGATGAAATGAAGTGTGAGAAAAACAGTGGAGGCGACAGCAGGGCTGGAGATCACAGCCAGGTGTTTGTTTATTTCCTAAAACTACTGATATTTCAAAAAGAGAAACAAAGTTAATCAGTTTTTGCCTAATGTTTAGGTTATGTAACCTTTCATTAGGACACATTATCATGTCACACTGGGGAGTTGGTTGTGAGACTGATGGGTGCTTTTCTGTATCAGTTTGTTTCTCGTCCAATGCTGACCTCTGCTGTTAAAGTGATGCTAGTTTTGAAAATAGCGCTTATGATCCAAAACTGGTCCTGAATTCCAATTCATACAATATGTTTTGTAGGTGGTTAAGATCCCGTTCAGTCTGTTTAAGAATGTTAGCATGATGGATAACATGATTAAAACTTCCAGTACAAATCTGTATTTCAAATTAAAATAACAAAAATTACTTTGGCTTTACTAAATAGATTATTTTCTTTGCAATGCATAGCTTGTCATTGATGAAATATTCAAGAGATTCTCATCTGATATCAGTCTCCCCTCTTCTGCTGAGGTGTATGAATAGGGTTGGACTTCTTGGTTCTTGGTAAATGCAATGTTGCTTTTGTACCACATGATGGCAGTATGCTCAAATCTTTTACAGCCTCTAGAAAGTCCTGTTTAGTTTGAAAGTAGAGGGTCCTTAGTGGCGGTTGAAATAAGGTTTATTTTCTTTACAGTATGTTGGAGCTGTAACAGATGTCCTTTATCATGTCACCCKTATATACATGTTGCATATGGAAGCACTTGCAACTCCTACATAGTAGGCTACGTAGATGTGAGTCAATGTTTGTGTTTAGCCCTTTGCTAGCTACAGAAGACATTCCCATTGCATACACGGAACGYTATATAGCTATTTATCATTTGCAGATGGGCCTCTGGTGTCTGGAGCTTGTGAACTGCCTAGGATCAGATCTAGGATCAGCTTTCTCTTCCCCAATCCTAACCTCAACCATTAGTGGGGGAAATGTCTAGGGGCGACTTCGCCCTACTCCCATGCTATGCAGCTAGCTAGCTATTTATCATTTACCCATGCAACTTCTGGTGTCTGTAGCTTATTACCTTTGTTGAGGTAAGGACTCTGGGCTGTTGCCTTGAGAGAAGGAGTGGAAAAGTAGAATAGAAGGGTGAGTGTCTTCTCCTCTCCCTGCTATCTGTAGTGTGTGCACTGTGATGCTCCCTCCCTGAGAGCTCCTCTCCTCCCCTCTCTCTGTGCCAGGATAAACACCTGGCCTGATGAATACACTCCACTCATTTGCACCCGGGATGTTTCCCTATGCCTTCTTTTCTCTTACTCGTCAGAAGTGGCACTGCTTTTTTTCACATATTGGTCACGTTCTTTTGCTCCGGTGCAAATACAACTCTACAAGTCCTGTTTTTAATAAGGCCTGTTTTAATAAGCTTGCTAATGTTATTGTTCATTTTAAATTTGGCCTTTGTCTCCTGTTTATATGACAAGCATATCAATTGCATTCCAGTGAGGGTATGGTACTATGCAATATTTTCCCTGGTTTCCTCTTTAAAAAAAACAAGTAGTAGAAAAGCATGTGTTGCTGCTGCAAATAACTCCCTCCCATTATAATGCATTCAGATTGCTTTCGATGCTGCATTTTAGCAGGCTGTTTTCAGTACAGCAGGTTAAGTGGGATATTTTGACTGCCTGTTTTTATAACAGAGATCAGAGGATTGTACCAAATTTAGCCCGGCTGGAGGTGCCTTGGAGCAGCCAGTGGGTCTTTGAAGAACAGGCTGCCCGTACTGCTGTCTGAGTGGGGGTGGGACGTGACCCATTCATCCCCCTAACCTCCTGCTGTTTCCTGTGATATAGCTCAGGGAGTGAGCTGTCCACTCTGTGGTTAATTCTACATAAGTCAGTCTTGTCCTTCAGTCCAGTCAGTGTCACAGGGCACCATCTCATCATCCTGGCCAGACTGAGGATGCATCCCAAATGCCACCCTWTTCCCTTTGTAGTACACTACTTTTGACTAAGGCCCAAAGGGTTCTGGTATTAAAAAGGCGCACTTTATAGGGAATAGGGTGCCGTTTGAGTGAGTCTGGGGCTCATTATCCTCTAATGAAAACCATATACTGGTTGAGAGCCTTCTAACTTCAAACAGACAGTCCACTGGTTTTGAAGGGGAGTTGTGCCTGTCTTCTGACCTGGCCTGCCAGGATGGCACACAGCCGTATTGAATAGTATTCATCCACTTGGTTAGGGCTGTCTGCCAGATGACATTTGTAATACGCCAACTGTACATGGAAAATAGAACGACCAGAAGATCATCCTTGGCTAAGCTTACTGACTCACACGTTAATGAGAAAATAGATGTTCTGTGTCCCATGATTGTCTCTCAAATCCATTACAACTCTTCGTGTATAGGACAAGGCTATACTTCTTTGACAGGAACAGCTTTTTGGAAAGAGAGAGGAGTGTGGTCATCATGGAATTCTTGTAATGAAATTGCTTTGTTCTCCATCCAGGGATAGTTACCCTGTGTGTGTATGTGTATATATATTTATTTATATTTGGGGGGGTTGAGTTGGGCTGAAGACATATTTGTTTTGCAAATGGAAAAWAAAGTACACTACATGACCAGAAGTATGTGGACAACTGCTCGTCGAACATTCCAAAATCATGGGCATTTAATATGGAGTTTGTTCGAGCTTTACCTAGTTTAACTAGCTTTGCCTAGTTAAATAAAGTTATTGTGCTGACGTTGCTTCCAGAGGCAGTTTGGAACTCGGCAGTGAGTGCTGCAATCGAGGACAGATGATTTTTACACGCTTCAGCGCTCGGCGGTCCCGTTCTGTGAGCTTGTGTGGCCTACCACTTTGCGGCTGAGCCGTTGTTGCTCCTAGACCTTTCCACTTCACGATAAAAGTATTTACAATTGACCAGGGGACCTCCTAGGAGGGCAGAMATTTGATGAACTTACTTTTTGGAAAGGTGTTATCCTATGACTGTGCCACTTTGAAAGTCACTGAGCTCTTCATTAAGGCCATTCTACTGCCAATGTTTGTCTATCGAGATTACGTGGCTGTGTGCTTGATTGTATACACCTGTCAGCAACGGCTGGGGCTGAAATAGCCTAATCCACAGATTTGATGGGGTGTCCACATACTTTTGTGTATCTACAGGTGCAGCTAGGATCATAATTTGATCAATTTCTCACAGGAGGAAAATAATCCTGTAGCAACAGGAAATGTTAGTTATTCTGTGGACTATAATTAATGGACATTTTTCCAGTGGTTGATACATTTTTAGTTAGGGCAAATCAAGTCTGATATTTTAAAGTGGTAACCTTTTTTAAACCTTGAATAGGCTACATGTTTGCATTTCATGCAACAGCATGATCAAATGAAGATCCTACATCTGTATTCTACATCTCAAATATTAGCTACTATGCAAGTTATGGGTCTCTAAGTTTAGTAATGGGTGTTTTGTTTGTCTGCCCCTCAGAGGATGCTGGGTGGTACTTTCCCAGTGTGAAGAGGGACCCTGGTCGTTACCTGCAGCCCTGCTCTGAGTCTGTCAAGACCTGGCTGAGGAGCATGAAGAGTGCAGGGAAGGTCCTCCTGCTCATCACCAGCTCCCACAGCGACTACTGCAGGCTCATCTGTGACCAAATCCTGGGGTGAGTTAGTAGTGCACAATATGTCATTTGGGACGCAGATCATAAAACACACCTGATAGGGGCCAGGCACTAACCATATTGGTTTAGCCCCAGTATGTGAGATGGGAGAGCAGAACCAGTCGGGCTAAAGTCAATATTTATTTTATGGTTTTATGATGAGCCACTAATGCAGGGCTACTTAACTCCAGTCCAGAAGGGTCTAACACTTCTGGTTTTCTTCCTCTCCTTCAAATAAGGGACCGTTTTAGACCTGGGACACCAGGTGAGTGCAATTAACTACCAGGTATAAACACAATCCAGAAGTATTTTCGGCTTTCCAGGACCAGAGTTGAATAGCCCTGCCCTACTGGCTCATCTCTCCCAACCCACATTGCGTACAGCTCTCACATGCCATTACACCTCATTCCTTCAGTCACCAGAGCATCTGCTGACCAGCTAGCAAGTGTCTTCACTGATATTTTCAAACTCTCCCTGACCCAGTCTGTAATACCTACATGTTTCAAGCAGACCACCATCGTCCCTGTGCCCAAGAATGCCAAGGTAACCTGTCTAAATGATTACCGCCCGTAGCACTCACATATGTAGCCATGAAATGCTTGAAAGGCTGGTCATGGCTCTCATCAATGCCGTCATCCCAGACACCCTGGACCCACTCCAATTCGCATACCAACCAAACAGATCCACAGATGAGGCAATGTCTATTGCACTCCACACTGCCCTCTCCCACCTGGACTAGAGAAACACCTATGTGAGAATGCTTTTCTTTTGACTATATTTCAGCATTCAACACCATAGTGCCCTCCAAGCTCATCACCCCCTCTCAACACCGTGCACTGTCAGCTCTCATTCCCACTCAGCCCAGCAGAAATATAACAGAAGACTAGAGTGAAACTTACAATGGCTGAGCCTGACCATTATGTAGTGGTGCTGTTTGTGCTAGCAGACTCTCCATAGACTCATTATTACTAGCCAGCTGCAGCTGTGGACTGACCTAGACCAGGGGACTGGACTGTGTCAGTATCACTGTTCTCTCTCTCTCTCTCCAGTGTACACTATGTGGTCTAGGGTTATTATTCTAGCCTAAAACCTCTTACACGTTCGGTCAGACAGCAAGGGGAAGTCTTGCGGACTGGTGCTGTGGCTGGTCTTGCTGGTGGCAAAGTGTGTTTAATAGAATGCCTTCGTGAAGTGTCTCTGCACATTATCTAAACAGACACAATCACACATCACCAGTATTACTTCACAGTGGAGAACTTAGTCGTGAGTTTTAATCCAACCAATGCCATAGCCTAGCTACAGTAACGTTTGATGCTCATCTGGTAAGTAACCAACCACACATCCAGATAATCTATTCTTCTGTCCCACTCTGCTAGTGTAGCTGGCTGTTATGATGGACAGTCAGACTTAGGGGAGAGCGGCTGAAAGTGAACCGTTTGTTCTGGATGCCTGCTAGGTCTTCAGGGACCTCTGTGGCCCAGGCTTTCCCCACAGATAACTGAAGCCAGGAAATTATGCAGGCTGTGTCTTGTCCGTGTGGTGGCTCAGGGATAAGCTTTGCTTTGTTCTGCTGTACGGGTTGGCCTGCATGTGAACCTCCTGTGTGAGGCAACATTTGGCTCCACAAGAAACTCAGATTAGTTCCAGTCTGGAGTCTATAAACAATATGCATTTCAACACCTCTCTAATGCATAGACACTCCCCAGTGAAGAATGCCCCCTCGTGATCTGACTTTGGTTTCTGTTGGGAAGAAATAATGTCACCTCTTTTTAAAGCCCATGCTTCTCTCAGGAACACCACAGAGGCGTGCAGGATGTGGACCAGGGACAGACAGCTGTCAGAAGTCGCACAACAAGACCAGGGATGCCAGACAGGCCCCTACGTGCCAAGTGTAGCTAGGTGTCTCCTGGCCTCTCCTGCCGTTGGACACAGCAAGATGAAACCATAGCAGTCTACATTACAGCTTCATTTATACACTCACCGGGGAGTTTATTAGTTACAACACCCCATACACTAAATTGAAGAAGCCGCTCCATTGGGCACTCAATCACCAACACTGGACAATTGAGGAGCGGAAAAAACGTTGCATCATGCTGATGGCAGAGTCAGGATTTGGCGTTAGCAGTCCATGGCACCATCCTGCCTGGTGTCAATGGTACAGGCTAGTGGCGGTGGTGTAATGGTGTGGGGAATGTTTTCCTGTCACACGTTAGATCCCTTGATACCAATTGAGCAACAAAGGTTTCCGACACCTTGTAAAATCAATACCCCGAATAATTCWGGCTGTTCTGGAGGCAAAGGGGGGTCTGACCCAGTACTAGATGGGTGTACCCAATAAACTGGACAGTGAGTATGTTTGCTCTGACTAGTAGTTTTAGACCTCCCTGTAATACTTTTTGCTGGCTAGAAATGGATGTATCTATAATGTTATGTCAGGAATATATTTGACTAGCTCCTAATGCTGTAGAATGTGGATTTTCACCAGTGGAGGCTCCTCAGAGGAGGATATGGAGGACCATCCTCCTCAGTGAATTTCAGAAAATGTTTAATATTGAAACATTTTAAAAGTTTGCCTTTTTAGATAAAACGAAATATATTCACTTTACCAAATAATTAAAACATACTGTTTTGCAATGAAGGCCCAGCAGCACTGTAGGGTAGCACAGTGGTGTAGCCAGAGGACAGCTAGCTTGTGTCATCCACTGGGTACATTGACTTCAATACAAAACCTAGGAGGCTCATGGTTCTTACCCCCCTCCATAGACTTACACAGTAATTATGACAACTTCCGGAGGACGTCCTCCAACCTCTCAGAGAATGATTCTAGTACTGAAAGCACTGCAGTGCATAACATGTGGTGAGTAGTTGACTCAAAGAGAAAGACAATAGTAGAACAAATTWATTTCTTCCAAAATTAAGGAGCAGTGAAAGAGAGCAATATTTCATTGTGTGTGTGTGTGTGTACACAGTACCAGTCAAAAGTTTGGACACCTACTCATTCAAGGGTTTTTCTTAATTTTTACTATTTTCCACATTGTAGAATAATAGTGAAGACATCAAAACTATGAAATAACACACATGGAAACATGTAGTAAACAAAAAACTGTTAAACAAATCAAAATATATTTGAGATTCTTCAAATAGCCACCCTTTGCCTTGACAGCTTTGCACACACTTGGCATTCTCTCAACCAGCGTCACCTGGAATGCTTTTCCCACATATGCTGAGCACTTGTCGGCTGCTTTTCCTTCACTCCCCGCCCGACTCATCCCAAACCATCTCAATTTGGTTGAGGTCGGGGGATTGTGGAGGCCAGGTCATCTGATGCAGCACTCAATCACTCTCCTTCGTAAAATCGCCCTTACATAGCCTGTAGGTGTGTTAGGTTATTTTCCTGTTGAAAAACAAATGATAGTCCCACTAAGCCAAAACCAGATGGGATGGCGTATCGCTGCAGAATGCTGCGGTAACCATGCTGGTTTAGTGTGCCTTGAATTCTAAATAAATCACAGATCACATCATTATTTGGGATGCAATTTCTGAGGCTGGTGACTCTAATGAACTTATCCTCTGTAGCAGAGGTAACTCTGGGTCTTCCATTCCTGTAGTAGTCCTCATGAGAGCCAGTTYCATCACAGCACTTGATGGTTTTTGCGACTGCACTTAAACTTTCAAGGTTCTTGAAATGTTCCTTATTGACTGACCTACATGTCTTAAATTAATGATTGGCTGTCATTTCTCTTTGCTTATTTGAGCTGTTCTTGCCATAATATGGACTTGGTCTTTTACCAAATAGGGCTGTCTTCTGTATACCCCCCTACCTTGTCACAACACAACTGATTGGCTCAAATGCATTGAGGAAAGAAATTCCACAAATTAACTTTGAAGGCACACCTGTTAATTGAAATGCATTCCAGGTGACTACCTCATTAAGCTGGTTGAGAGAATGACAAGAGTGTGCAAAGCTGTCATCAAGGCAAAGGGTGGCTGTTTGAAGAATCTCAAATATGAAATATATTTTGATTTAACACTTTTGTGGTTACTACATGATTCCATAGGTGTTATTTCATAGTTTTAATGTCTTTACTATTATTCTTCAACGTAGAAAATAGTAAAAATAAAGAAAAACCTTTGAATGATTAGGTGTTCTAAAACTTTTGTGTACAGTACATGTCAAAAGTTTGTACACACCTACTCATTCAGGGGTTTTTCTTTATTTTTACTATTTTCTACATTGTTGAAAATTATTTTTCCATCTTCAACATAGAAATGCTACCAATTTTTTTTATTGAAACTTGTTACAAATGATGGAGTAACGCATGATTCACCGGACAATATTTTGAAAGAGGAARTAAAGTTCTTTAAGAATATGTTTTCATTTCAGTCTCCTCCATCTCCACTAACTGAAGCTAATTGTATGGATTTTTTCCCTATTAATAATGAAACATTTACATCTACAGAAAGACTCATGTGAAGGCCAAATTACAGAGGAGGAACTTGATGCAATTAAAGCCTTTAAGTCTGGGGAAACTCCAGGGCTGGATGTCATACCAGTGAAAGTATACCAAACTTTTTTTATATACTCAGAGGACCATTATTAGCATGTTTTAAACACTCCTTTATAAACAGTAGATTATCGGACACGCAATAAGGTCTGATTTCATTATTACTGAAACAGGATCCAAGTGGTATATATAAAGATCCAGTCCATTTAAAAAAAACTGGAGGCCTCTTACACTTCAGTGTTGTGATGCAAATTTCTAGCTAAATGTTTGGCGCATAGAATTGAAAAGGTATTGTCAGATATTATTCATCCTAATCAGACAGGTTTTTTACATGGACGATACATTGGCGATAATATAAGACAAGTACTGGAAACAATAGAATACTATGAAATATCGTGGAAACCAGGCCTTGTTATCATGGCTGATTTTGAAAAGGCTTTTGATAAAGTACGACTGGAGTTTACATATAAATGCCTAGAATATTTCCATTTTGGAGAATCTCTTATAAAAKGGGTTAAAGTTATGTACAGTAACCCTAGGTGTAAAATACTAAATAATGGTTACATCTCAGAAAGTTTTAAATAACTGCAGTTATTTGTTTTTAAGTATTATTTTTTACATTGTCACCCCAGAATATCTCAAGTGTTATTACATACAGCAGGGAAGAACTATTGGATATAAAAGCGATGTCAACTTACCATCATTACGAACAGGAATACGTCTTTCCCGAAGTGGATTCTTTGTTTGGACCTCCACCCTGGACATGGGATCTTATGCCAGAGGCCGACCCAAAACAACGCGGTCACCGCAGGAGAGGCAGACGGCCTACTGGTCAGACTCAGAAGGCTAGCACACCATCCTCCGCTTCCGAGCATATTACTCGCCAATATCCAATCTCTAGATAACAAGGTGGACGAAGTTAGGGCACGAGTTGCCTTCCAGAGAGACATCAGAGATTGTAACAGTCTCTGTTTCACGGAAACATGGCTCACTCGGGATATGTTGTCAGAGTCGGTACAGCCACCCGGTTTCTTCATGCATCGCGCCGACTGAAACAAACATCTCTGGTAAGAAGAATGGCAGGGGTGTATGCCTTTATGATTAACGACTCATGGTGTAATCACAACAACTCACAGGAACTCAAGTCATTTTGTTCACCTGACCTACAAAACCTTACAATCAAATGCCGACTGTTATCTTCCAAGAGAATTCTCTTCGATTATAATCACAGCCATGTATACCCCGCCCCACAAGCAGATACCTCGTCGGCCCTGAAAGAACTTCACTGGACTAACTGGAAACATACATCCTGAGGCTGCATTTATTGTAGCTGGGGATTTTATCAAAGCTAACCTGAGAACAAGACTTCCTAAAATTCTATCAGCATATGGAATGCATGACACGAGCAGGTAGCATTCTGGATCATTGCTACTCTAACTTCTGCAATGCATACAAAGCCCCCCCAAGCCCCCCTCATGCCCTGCCTTCGGCAAATCTGACCATGACTCCATTTTGTTGCTCCCAGCTTATAGACAGAAACTAAAACAGGAAACGCCAGTGCTCAGGTCTATCCAACGCTGGGCTGACCACGCTTCAAGATTGCTTCGATCACGTGGACTGGGATATGTTCCGGATAGCCTCAGACAATAACATTGATGTATACGCTGACTCGGTGAGCGAGTTTATTAGCAAGTTCATCGGAGATGTAGTACCCACTGTGACTATTAAAACCTTTCCTAACCAGAAACTGTGGATTGATGGCAGCATTCACGCAAAACTGAAAGTGCGAACCACCGCCTTTAATTATGGCAAGGCAACTGGAAACATAACCGAATACAAACAGTGCAGCTATTCCTTTCGCAAGGCAATCAAACAAGCAAAGCGTCAGTATAGAGACAAAGTAGAGTCACAATTCAACTGCTCAAACACAAGACGCATGTGGCAGGGTCTACAGTCAATCACGGATTACAAAAAGAAAACCAGCCCCGTCGTGGACATCGACGTCCTGCTCCCAGACAAATTAAACAACTTCTTTGCTCACTTTGAGGATAATACAGTGCCACTGACACGGCCCGCTACCAAAGCCTGTGGGCTCTCCTTCTCCGTGGCCAACGTGAGTAAAACATTCAAACGTGTTAACCCTCGCAAGGCTGCCGGCTCAGACGGCATTAATAGCCGCGTCCYCAGAGCATGCGCAGACCAGCTGGCTGGTGTGTTTACAGACATATTCAATCAATCCCTATCCCAGTCTGCTGTCCCCACATGCTTCAAGATGGCCACCATTGTTCCTGTTCCCAAGAAAGCTAAGGTAACTGAACTAAATGACTATCGCCCCGTAGCATTCACTTCTGTCATCATGAAGTGCTTTGAGAGACTAGTCAAAGATCATATCACCTCCACCTACCTGATACCCTAGACCCACTTCAATTTGCTTACCTTCCCAATAGGTCACTGGCGACGCAATCGCCTGCACACTGCCCTATCCCATCTGGACAAGAGGAATACCTATGTAAGAATGCTGTTCATTGACTAGAGCTCAGCATTTAACACCATAGTACCCTCCAAACTCGTCATTAAGCTCGAGACCCTGGGTCTCGACTAGAGGTCGACCGATTAATCGGAATGGCCGATTTTAATTAGGGCCAATTTCAAGTTTTCATAACAATCGATAATCGGCATTTTTGGACACATTAAACTTATCTTAGAAAAAACAATCAATCTTAACAATCACTAGTTAACTACACATGGTTGATGATATTACTAGTTTATCTAGCTTGTCCTGCGATGCATATAATCGATGCGGTGCCTGTTCATTTATCATCGAATCACAGCCTACTTAACGGGTGATGATTTAACAAGCAAATTCATGAAAAAAGCACTGTCGTTGCACCAATGTGTACCTAACCATAAACATCAATGCCTTTCTTAATTAAAATCAATACACATGTGTATATATTTTGAAACCTGCATATTAAGTTAATATTGCCTGCTAACATGAATTTATTTTAACTTGGGAAATTGTCACTTCTCTTGCATTCTGTGCAAGCAGAGTCAGGGTATATGCAGCAGTTTGGGCCACCTGGCTCGTAGCGAACTGTGTGAAGACCATTTCTTCCTAACAAAGACCGTAATTAATTTGCCAGAATTGTACATAATTATGACATAACATTGAAGGTTGTGCAATGTAACAGCAGTATTTAGTCTTAGGGATGCCACCCATTAGATAAAATACGGTTCCGTATTTCACTGAAAGAATAAACGTTTTGTTTTCGAAATGATAGTTTTCGGATTTGACCGTATTAACGATCTAAGGCTCGTATTTCTGTGTGTTATTATAATTAAGTCTATGATTTGATATTTGATAGAGCAGTCTGACTGAGCGGTGGTAGGCAGCAGCAGGCTCGTAGCATTCATTCAAACAGCACTTTCATGCATTTGCCAGCAGCTCTTCGCTGTGCTTCAAGCATTGCGCTGTTTYATGACTTCAAGCCTATCAACTCCCGAGATTAGGCTGGCAATACTATAGTGCCTATAAGAACATCCAATAGTCAAAGGTAAATGAAATAGAAATGGTATAGAGAGAAATAGTCCTATAATTCCTATAATAACTACAACCTAAAACTTCTTACCTGGGAATATTGAAGACAAGGAACCACCAGCTTTAAAAGGAACCACCAGCTTTCATATGTTCTCATGTTCTGAGCAAGGAACTTAAACGTTAGCTCTCTTACATGGCACATATTGCACTTTTACTTTCTTCTCCAACACTTTGTTTTTGCATTATTTAAACCAAATTGAACATGTTTCATTATTTATTTGAGACTAAATTGATTCTGTTGATGTATTATATTAAGTTAAAATAAAAGTGATCATTCAGTATTGTTGTAATTGTCATTATTACAAATATATATATAAAAATCAGGCGATTAATCGGTATCTGATTTTTTTGGTCCTTCAATAATCGGTATCGGAAGAATCATAATCGGTCGACCTCTAGTCTCGACCCCGCCCTGTGCAACTGAGTCCTGAACTTTCTGACAGGACGCTCCCAGGTGGGGAAGGTAGGAAACAACATCTCCACCCCGCTGATCCTCAGCACTGGGGCCCCACAAGGGTGCGTTCTCAGCCCTCTCCTGTACTCCCTGTTCATCCATGACTGTGTGGCCATGCACGCTTCCAAGTTAATCATCAAGTTTGCAGACGACACTACAGTGGTAGGCTTGATTACCAACAACGACGAGACGGTCTACAGGGAGGAGGTGATGGCCCTCGGAGTGTGGTGTCAGGAAAATAACCTCTTACTCAACGTCAACAAAACAAAGGAGATGATCGTGGACTTCAGGAAACAGCAGACGCTAACGTCCCACTTGGCCAAAAGCCAGTAAGTCACMGAAAAAGACAGCCATTTTTCCAGCCAAAGAGAGCAGTAACAAAAAGCAGAAATAGAGATAAAATTAATCACTAACCTTTGATGATCTTCAACAGATGACACTCATAGGACTTCATGTTACACAATACATGTATGTTTTGTTCAGTAAAGTTCATATTTAGATCCAAAAATCTGAGTTTAGGCGGGATCTACTGTCTCACTTGGCCAAAAGTCAGAGAAAATGCAGAGCGCCAAATTCAAATAAATTACTATAAAAATCAAACTTTCATGAAATCACACATGAAAGATACCAAATTAAAGCTACACTTGTTGTGAATCCAGCCAACATGTCAAAATAGGCTTTTCGGCGAAAGCAAACAAATCTATTGCAACAGAGTAAACAAGCATATTTCAATCCTGCAGGCGCGACACAAAACGCAGAAATAAAAATATAATTCATGCCTTACCTTTGACGAGCTTCTGTTGTTGGCACTCCAATATGTCCCATAAACATCACAAATGGTCCTTTTGTTCGATTAATTCYGTCGATATATATCCAAAATGTCCATTTATTTGGCGCGTTTGATCCAGAAAAACACCGGTTCCAACTTGTGCAACGTGTCTACAAATTATCTCAAAAGTTACCTGTAAACTTTGCCAAAACATTTCAAACTACTTTTGTAATACAACTTTAGGTATTTTTTTATGTAAATAATCGATAAAATTGAAGACTGCATGATCTGKGTTCAATACAGGATTAAAACAAACTGTAGCTAGCTTTCTGGTCACGCGCCTCTAACAAACAGTACACTTCAAGTGACCCTCGTTCAATATGGCCGTACTTCTTCATTACACAAAGGAAAAAACCTCAACCAATTTCTAAAGACTGACATCCAGTGGAAGTGGTAGGAACTGTAAGAAGGTCCCTTAGAATTCTGGATTCCCAATGAAAACCCATTGAAAAGAGTGACCTCTATAAAAAAGAGGTCCTCGGGGTTTCGCCTGCTAAATAAGTTCTGTTATACTCACAGACATGATTCAAACAGTTTTTTAGAAACTTCAGTGTTTTCTATCCAAATCTACTAATAATATGCATATCTTATCTTCTGGGGAGGAGTAGCTGGCAGTTGAATTTTGGTATGCTTTTCATCCAAACGTGAAATTGCTGCCCCCTATCCTAGAGAAGTTAAACAAGCCTAAGAAAGTTGGTTGCAATTTCAGTTTAATCCACCTGAAAAGACAGAACAAATAATACAACAAATATTGTGGTTAAACTCAAATATACTAATTGATAAAAAAAATGGATTTTTTGATTAACATAAAAAATAAAAAAAAGTTTCATTTTTGTAAGTGATATCATAAATAGGACCGATGGCGTTATGTCACACATGCAGCTAACACAGACATTAGGAAATGTCTGCTCTACCAAAAATTACAACCAATTAATTGCAGCATTACCACAAAATAGGCAAGTAGAAGGGGAAAAAAGTAAGGAACTTGTCTGTTGGCCCTGCAATAATGACCAAAAATGGTTAAAGAAAATTGTGATGAATAAAAATATATTACAATTTCATTTAAGGCCAAAAAATTGACAGCTGTGCCATATGAATTGCAAAATAGTTGGGAAGAGATTTTCGATGTACAGATTCCATGGCACATGGTTTATGAATTGACACGCAAAACGACGCCTGATTCAAAACTTTGAATTTTTCAATTTAAATGATTATACAAAATTCTTGCAACCAATACAATGTTATATATATGGTGGATACAATCTTCCCAGCTCTGCAGATTTTGCTACGAGGAGGCAGTCATTAGATCATTTATTTTGGTACTGTCCATATGTAGCTCGTTTTTGGTCACAGGTTCAGGAATGGCTGAAGAATTGCAACATTTTCCTAGAACTAATGCTGCATATAGCAATACTGGTAGATAGGGCTGGGCGATATGGCCATAATCTCATATCCCAATATAGGTCATTTCATATCCCGATAACGATACATATCACGATATATTTTCTGTAAATTCCATTTATAAATTGTTTATATAAAATGACCACATGTAAAGGCCTATTTCTTATTACATTTTGAATTATACTCAACAAATAAAAAGGTTCTTACTCATATTTGATTATTTATTTTATTTAGAACCTGTACAAATTTTCAATTAAGCATGTAACAAAATATAAAATATGAATGTATAAAATCTAAAAAGGAAAATAAAAAACACTTCAACTATAGTTGCAAACAAAATAAATATAGGGTTAAAATATATACATCTTTTTGGGGGCTTGCCTGTTTTGCATGTAATTTTGGCATTAATACGTGTCACATATCAATTTGCATTTAGTACCTTGGGTCGAGTGTGAGCACCATCTCACGAAACCCTTGTTTCTGGACCGTGTAAATTGGGGCCATGTCTTTGCAGATGTAAGTTGTAAGGGCATCTGTTATCTCCTTCCATCTTAGTGATTCTTTGCCATATGGTGTGCCGCAGGCAAAAGCCTCTTGCAACGTCTGAGTCGGGGGTTTGTTTTGAGCACTCGACTGTACTTTTTGGGGTCTCATTCGTAGACTCTCTCCGTACTGTTTCACATGATTCTTGCGTAGGTGGTAAAATAGGTTAGTGGTGTTTGTGGTGTTTGAGCCTGTTGTTGGTACCGGCCTGCGGCATATTTYGAAGTGGACAGTTTTCTGGTCCGTGTCAGACTTTTCATACCCAAACCACATGCATGCAACCGAAGTTGCCCCTCTTTTAGGTACGAGCTCAGTGTCTCCGTGCTCTGTGTCACGTTCACTCTCTTCCATGTTTGTTTGTGTTGCAAATTTCCTTTCAAACGGCACGTGTTGAAGAACTCAAAGCGTTGTCCAATTGACAAAAAATATTGCCGTAAAGAGTGTGATTTGCAACACAACGAAATAAATGATAGAGCACAATATGAAACGGTAGATGTTTTTCTATCGTCAAACGATATATATCTTCATATCGCCCAGCCCTACTGGGTGATTTGAAAAGTCATAGTCAATCGATCAATAATATAATAATTATTTTGACAAAAATGTTTATCTTTAATTTACAATCTGTAGAATCTGAGAATAGAAAGGTTCCGTACTTTTGCGATGCATGACAGCACATTTGAAAAATATATGGCAAATAGAAATCCAAAATGGATGGTGTTAAGAGATAGATGGGAGGGGTTGAATGGAGCTGAAGGGTGGAACTAATAACAACAAGATAACCAATGTAAAACATACGGGGTCTGTAAAATGTATATAGGTTCAGAAATGTTGTAAAATAGCAGTTACAAATAGAAATCAAACTGGATGGACATCAGAAATAGAGGAAGGACTAAAAACAAACGAAATCTAACTATTGTAAAATAGATTGTCTTTAAAATGTGTATAGTATGTATAAACTGAAGGTAGAAGCCTAAGTGTTATGGTTTATTAGTTTACTCCAATTGGGGGAGGGGTGGTAGGGTTTGCGGGGAATAATAAAGGTACAGTGCCTTGCAAAAGTAWTCATCCCYCTTGGCGTTTTTTCTATTTTGTTGCATTACTACCTGTAATTTAAATTGATTTTTATTTGGATTTCATGTAATGGACATACACAAAATAGTCCAAATTGGTGAAGTGAAATGGAAAAAAATAACTTGTTTAAAAATATATATATATATTAAAAACAGAAAAGTGGTGCGTGCATATAAGTGCATCACTGTACGTACATACCCCAACCAGAAGCCATGGATTACAGGCAACATTCGCACTGAGCTAAAGGGTAGAGCTGCCGCTTTCAAGGTGCGGGACTCTAACCCGGAAGATTACAAGAAATCCTGCTATGCCCTGCGACAAACTATCAAACAGGCAAAGCATCAATACAGGGCTAAGATTGAATCATACTACACCGGCTCTGACGCTCGTCTTATGTGGCAGGGCTTGCAAACTATTACAGACTACAAAGGGAAGCACAGCCGCGAGCTGCCCAGTGACACGAGCCTACCAGACCAGCTAAATCACTTCTCTGCTCGCTTCGAGGCAAGCAACACTGAGTCATGCATGAGAGCATCAGCTGTTCCGGACGACTGTGTGATCACGCTCTCCGTAGCCGACGTGAGTAAGACCTTTAAACAGGTCAACATACACAAGGCTGCGRGGCCAGACGGATTACCAGGACGTGTGCTCCGGGCATGTGCTGACCAACTGGCAGGTGTCTTCACTGACATTATCAACATGTCCCTGATTGAGTCTGTTATACCAACATGTTTCAAGCAGACCACCATAGTACCTATGTCCAAGAACACAAAGGCAACCTGCCTAAATGACTACAGACCTGTAGCACTCACGTCCGTAGCCATGAAGTGCTTTGAAAGGCTGTTAATGGCTCACATCAACACCATTATCCCAGAAACCCTAGACCCACTCCAATTTGCATACCCCCCAAACAGATCCACAGATGATCCAATCTCTATTGCACTCCACACTGCCCTTTCCTGTCTGAACAAAAGGAACACCTATGTGAGAATGCTATTCATTGACTACAGGTCAGCGTTCAACACCATAGTACCCTCAAAGCTCATCACTAAGCTAAGGAACCTGTGACTTAACACCTCCCTCTGCAACTGGATCCTGGACTTCCTGATGGGCCGCACCCAGGTGGTGAGGGTAGGTAGCAACACATCTGCCATGCTGATCCTCAACACTGGAGCTCCCAGGGGTGCGTGCTCAGTCCCCTCCTGTACTCGCTGTTCACCCACGACTGCATGGCCAGGCACGACTCCAACACCATCATTAAGTTTGCAGACGACACACAGTGGTAGGCCTGATCACCGACAACGACGAGACTTTCTATAGGGAGGAGGTCAGAGACCTGCATAATCACTTGAACCATATCTACATGTACATACTACCTCAATCAGCCTGACTAACCGGTGTCTGTATATAGCCTCGCTGCTGTATATAGCCTCGCTACTGTTATTTTTCACTGTCTTTTTACTGTTGTTTTATTTCTTTAATTKAAGTAAGCATTTCACTGTAAGGTCTACACATGTTGTTTTCGGCGCACGTGACAAATAAACTTTGATTTGATATGTATTCACCCTCTTTGCTATGAAGCCCCTATGAAGCCCCTAAATAAGATCTGGTGCAACCAATTACCTTCAGAAATCACATATTTAGTTTATTAAAGTCCACCTGTGTGCAATCTAAGTGTCACATGATCTGTCGATCTGCAAGCAGCACCATGAAGACAAAGGAGCTCTCCAAACAGGTCAGGGACAAAGTTGTGGAGAAGTACAGATCAGGGTTGGGTTATAAAAAAAATATCAGAAACTTTGAACATCCCACGGAGCACCATTTAAATCCATTATTAAAAAATGGAAAGAATATGGCACCACACCAAACCTGACAAGAGAGGGCCGCACACCAAAACTCACGGACCAGGCAAGGAGGTCATTAATCAGAAAGGCAACAAAGAGACCAAAGATAAGCCTGAAGGAGCTGCAAAACTCCACAGCAGAGATTGGAGTATCTGTCCATAGGACCACTTTAAGCCATACACTCCACAGATCTGGGCTTCACAGAAGTGGCCAGAAAAATGCCATTGCTTAAAGTGTTCACCAAAAGTCATGTGGGATAGTCACCAAACATATGGAAGAAGGTACTCTGGTCAGATGAGACTAAAATGTAGCTTTTTGGCCATCAAGAAAAAYGCTATGTCTGGCGCAAACCCAACACCTCTCATCACCCCAAGAACACAATCCCCACAGTGAAGCATGGTGATGTTTTTAATCGGCAGGGACTGGGAAACTGGTCAGAATTGAAGGAATGCTGGATGGCGCTGAATACAGAGAAATAATTGAGGGAAACCTGTTTGTCTTCCAGAGATTTGAGACTGGGACGGAGGTTCACCTTCCAGCAGTACAATGACCCTAAGCATACTGCTAAAGCAACAATCGAGTGGTTTAAAGGGAAACATTTAAATGTCTTGGAATAGCCTAGTCAAAGCCCAGACCTCAGTCTTATTGAGAATCTGTGGTATGACTTAAAGATTGCTGTACACCAGCGGAACCCATCCAACTTGAATGAGCTGGAGCTGTTTTGCCTTGAAGAAAAGGCAAAATCCCAGTGGCGAGATGTGCCAAGCTTATAGAGACATACCCCAAGAGACTTGCAGCTGTAATTGCTGCAAAAGGTGGCTCTACAAAGTATTGACTTTGGGGGGGTGAATAATTATGCACGCTCAAGTTTTCCGTTTTTTTTTTCTTATTTCTTGTTTGTTTCACAATAAAAAATATTTTGCATCTTCAAAGTGCAATGTTGTGTAAATCAAATGATACAATCCCCCCCAAAAATCTATTTTAATTCCAGGTTGTAAGGCAACAAAACAGGAAAAATGTCAAGTGGGTTGAATACTTTCACGAGCCACTGTATATTCTAAAGAAAGTGTGTATATGTATGCATGTACACTGCTGTTCAAAAGTTTGGGGTCACTTAGAAATGTCCTTGTTTTTGAAAGAAAAGCACATTATTTGTCAATTTTAAAATACCATCAAATTGATCAGAAATACAGTGTAGACATTGTTAATGTTGTAAATGACTATTATAGCTGGAAACGGCAGATTTTTTATGGAATATCTACATAGACGTACATAGGCCCATTATCAGCAACCATCACTCCTGTGTTCCAATGGCAGGTTGTGTTAGCTAATCTAAGTTTATCATTTTAAAAGGCTAATTGAGTATTAGTAAACCATTTTGCAATTATGTTAACACAGCTGAAAACTGATTTAAAGAAGCAATACAACTGGTCTTCTTTAGACGAGTTGAGTATCTGGAGCATCAGCATTTGTGGGTTCGATTACAGGCTCAAAATGGCCAGAAACAAAGTACTTTCTTCTGAAAATCGTCAGTCTGTTCTTGTTCTGAGAAATAAAGGCTATTCCATGCGAAAAATTGCCAAGAAACTGAAGATCTTGTACAACACAGACACCTCACAAGTCCTCAACTGGCAGCTTCATTAAATAGTACCCGCAAAACACCGGTCTCAACGTCAACAGTGAAGAGGCGACTCCGGGATGCTGTCCTTCAAGGCAGAGTTCCTCTGTCCAGTGTCTGTGTTCTTTTGCCCATCTTAATATTTTATTTTTATTGGCCAGTTTGAGGTATGGCTTTTTCTTTGCAACTCTGCCTAGAAGCCCAGCATCATGGAGTCGCCTCTTCACTATTGACATTGAGACTGGTGTTTTGCGGGTACTATTTAATGAAGCTGCCAGGGTGTATGACTCTGAGACGGATGAGGTCCTGCATGCCCATGACCTAGCTTTAGAATTGTGAGTTTTATATCAAAAGGCAGTGCTCTGAATGATCTTGGGCCTCCACTCAGGGTAGGTACTGTATCTGCCCACGTAGGGCTGCAGTTAGAGGTCTCTCTCATAGTGTAATCCCAGTCAGCTCTAGCCAGGTCAGAGAACAGCAAACACCAGTCCACCCACCCACATGGCTCTGCTCTGGAGAGGAGGTCCAGGTAAACTCCTGGAGACAGGATGCAACCCTGGTCTGAATGTCTGCTAGTGCTTGGAGCATGATGCTAACACTAAGCCAGTGTTAATAATTACCATGTGTGTATGTCTTTTTTGGCTGTTGTATGTCTTTTTTGGCCTGAGTTTGTTTCTCTCAACAAAAAAAATATTGTTCCTTAACCGCTACAGGATTGATGGGTCCCACTCAGGACAGTCGAGCTTACGTAGGCTCATGCAATTAGCATGAGGTTGTAAGTAACAAGAACATTTCCAGGACATAGACATATCTGATATTGGCAGAAAGCTTAAAATCTTGTTAATCTAACTGCACTGTCCAATTTACAGTAGCTATTACAGTGAAAGAATACCATGCTATTGTTTGAGGAGAGTGCACAGTTATGAATTTTATTAATAGTTATTTAACCAATTAGGCACATTTGGGCAGTCTTGATACAATATTTTGAACAGAAATACAATGGTTCATTGGATCAGTCTAAAACATTGCACATACACTGCTGCCATCTAGTGGCCAAAATCTAAATTGTGCCTGGGCTGGAATAATACATTATGGCTTTTCTCTTGCATTTCAAAGATGATGGTACAAAAAAACACGTATTTTTCTTTGTATTGTCCTACATGCATTTCACATTTCCACAAACTTCAAAGTGTTTCCTTTCAAATGGTATCAAAAATATGCATATTCTTGCTTCAGGTCCTGAGCTACAGGCAGTTAGATTTGGGTATGTCATTTTAGGCGAAAATTGAAAAAAAGGGTCCGATCCTTAAGAGGTTCCTTAACATTTTCCTCATGCTCTTTTCATAAATACACTGTTTATGGTTCATGTTTTTCATCAACTCGCCAATGTTTAGTTCAAGTAAGTGTTTTTGTGTRCAACACAAATCCAGTTGGATGGCGGCCAGGTTTTGATCTCACAGTATTTGCTGATGTATTTTCATAATCAGGGGTTTGTTTCTCACTGGCTGTTGCAGGAAGGACTGGGAGGAGCTGTTTGACATCATCATCACCAACGCCTTGAAGCCTGGGTTCTTCTCACTGGTGCCCCAACAGAGGCCATTCAGGACCCTGGGTGAGTACCTGCTTCCCTGCCTGTCTGTATGTCTGCCTGTCCATACAGGATCCCACTTCCCAGAAAACCATCAGTACCCTACGTACAGTACACTCCAGCTTTCTGCCAACATCAAAAAGAACATTACAGGGCTGTGGACTTTATAGCCTAGTGGAATCTCATGATGGTGATTACTGCAAATTATTTCCTTTTTTAGGATGAGAAAAGCACTACTAGTGGAGTTGTCTTCCAGAAGATAAAACCCAAGCATCAAATCAAATCTCTTCTGAAACCAGTAAGATAAACTAGCATCAAGACAGGTGGTGACGATCACACCACCTCTACTTGCAGACATAGTAGGGTTTAAACTAGGTTCATATTAGCTGTCAGTATTTCTAATTTGATCTGTTATCCACACGTGATCGTAGTTTTCCTGCTCAGGCAGCTGATATTTAATCACGGTCGGTTCCTAAAGGTGTGCACAAAMTCTGGAATGCTCCCCCATCTGGACTGCGTTCCTGCCAGGAATGGATGCGGTATGTATGAAACAATGACCCAGTCACTCAAATATTCATACCTCCTCCAGCCCTCGCCACGTTGGCAGATATAGCCACAGTCAGTGACTGCTGCTATTCCATACTATAGCAGAGATATTGGGAGAGATCTTATTCCATAATGTAGCAGAGATACTGTATGCCTTGGGKCTTTTTTGGATACAGCATCACTGTCACTTATTTTGCCTCAGTTATTATGTTCTAATGATGTTGCTGTATTTGCCTGTCAAGTTGATCAGATAAAGAACTCACAAGTTCAGCTCAAAGCTAAGCTAGTTGACTATCAGCAGGTTGCTATCATGTCAGCACAACAGTTTTGTGTGTGCAGTTTTATGTCCATCAATATTCAACAAGTTATCGATAATTCAAATCTCACTAATTCTGTACTTACCGAAAAAATGTAAAACCCCATTTTAGATTTTTTTCAACATGAGCTTCAAGTTGATGGACTGGGTCACATACTGTAAGTCAATGGGCTCTAGTCTTATACAGGACATAATAACATTATCTACTCCTTAAAAACTTCTTATGGCTGCAATCCCGGTAACGGGATGATATGACAACAGCCAGTGAAAGTGCAGGGCGCCAAATTCAAAACAACAGAAATCTCATAATTAAAATTCCTCAGACATGTGTTTTATACCGTTTTAAAGGTAATCTTGTTGTTAATCCCACCAAAGTGTCCGATTTCAAATATGCTTTTCAGCGAAGCACCACAAACGATTATGTTAGGTCACCACCAAGCCACAGAATAGGCACAGCCATTTTCCCAGCCAAAGATAGCAGTCACAAAAAGCACAAATAGAGATACAATTAATCACTAACCTTTGATGATCATTATCAGATGACACTCATAGGACTTCATGTTACACAATACATGTATGTTTTGTTTGATAAAGTTCATATTTATATAAAAAAATCTGAGTTTACATTGGCGTGTTACGTTCACTAGTTCCAAAAACATCCAGTGATAGTGCATAGCCACATCTATTCAACAGAAATACTCATCATAAATGTAGATGATAATACAAGTTATACACATGGAATTATAGATATACCTCTCCTTAACTTCTACTTGGTCACCATCCGGGAGCATCCTCATCAGTAAAAAAGCTGACTAGCATAGCCTAGCATAGCGCCACAAGTAAATACTAGCATATAAATATCATGAAATCACAAGTCCAAGACACCAAATGAAAGATACACATCTTGTGAATCCAGCCATCGTTTCCGATTTTTAAAATGTTTTACAGCGAAAACACAATATGTATTTCTATTAGCTAACCACAATAGCAAAAGACTCAACCGCATATTTTCACCATTTTTTTACCGCATAGGTAGCTATCACAAAACCGACCAAATAGAGATATAATTAGTCACTAACCAAGAAACAACTTCATCAGATGACAGTCTTATAACATGTTGTACAATAAATCTATGTTTTGTTCGAAAATGTGCATATTTGAGGTATAAATCATAGTTTTACATTGCAGCTACCATAAAAAATATCACCAAAGCAGCCGGAATAATTACAGAGAGCAACGTGAAATACCTAAATACTCATCATAAAACATTTATGAAAAATACATGGCGTACAGCAAATNGCATTTATCAGCAGCAAAATGTAGCGATTGCAAAAACCAGTAAAAGATATTAAATTATTCACTAACCTTGACAAACTTCATCAGATGACAGTCCTATAACATCATGTTACACAATACATATATGTTTTGTTCGAAAATGTGCATATTTAGAGCTACAAATCCTGGTTTTACAATGTGAATACGTAGCCAAACTGCACAAAATTGTCCGGAGATATTTTGGACAGTCATCTAATCAAAGAACTCATCATAAACTTTACTAAAAAATACATGTTGTACAGCAAATGAAAGATACACTAGTTCTTAATGCAATCGCCGTGTTAGATTTTTTTTAATAACTTTAGTGCGACATACAGCTTACGTTATAGCGAGACAGCGCCTGCAATGAGGGCGGAAAATAGAACTAAACATTTTCCACAGAAATACGAAATAACATCATAAATGGTTCCTACTTTTGCTGAGCTTCCATCAGAATCTTGTACAAGGAGTCCTTTGTCCAGAATAAATCGTTGTTTGGTTTTAGAATGTCCTCTTCGCCTGTCGAATTAGCAACCATGGCTAGCCATGTGGCGCAAACGTGCCCAACTTCACCTCACGCAAAGAAAAKAAATTCCAAAACTCGCAATTAACGTTCAATAAACTGATACAACTCGGTTGAAAAAAACTACTTTATGATGTTTTTATCACATCTATCAAATAAAATCAGAGCAGGAGATATCTACCGTGTATACCGAAAGCTTTTCAGAAGGCAATCTGGGTTTCCTTCTCGCGCCTTTGAAGACAATGAAATTTCCAGTCACGTCATTCCAAAAGCTCTTGTTCGGCCTCAGATCAAGCTAGACACCCCATTCCACCTCCCACTGCCTGTTGACATTTGTGGAATTCCCTTTGATGATCTTCATCAGAATGCACTCCTAGGATTCCCAGGTCCACAATAAATGCTTGATTTGTTCGATAATGTCTGTTATTTATGTCCAATTAGCTACTTTGGTTAGCGCGTTTGGTAAACAATTCCAAAGTCACAAAGCGCGTTCACTAAAACGTGACGAAATGTCCAAAAGTTCCATAACAGTCAGTAGAAACATGTCAAACGATGTATTGAATCAATCTTTAGAATGTTGTTAACATAAATCTTGAATAACGTTCCAACCGGAGAATTACATTGACTTCAGATGAGCGATGGAACGGAGCTCCCTCTTATGTGAACGCGCATGGTCAAAGAATGGTCACCTCATGGCAGTGGTGACTAATTCTCCTTTCATCCGGCCCCCCTTCACAGTAGAGTCATCAGACAAAGTTCTACAGACTGTTGACATCTAGTGGAAGCCATAGGAAGTGAAAACTCATCCATATCTCGCTGGGATTTCAATGGGAGCGTGGTTGAAAATCCTCCAGCCTCAGAATTTCCACTTCCTGTTTGGATTTTTTCTCAGGTTTTTGCCTGCCATATGAGTTCTCTTATACTCACAGACATAATTCAAACAGTTTTAGCAACTTCAGAGTGTTTTCTATCCAATACTAATAATAATATGCATATATATACAACTATTACTGAGGAGCAGGCCATTTACTCTGGGCTCCTCTGTGCACCTTTCATCCAAGCTACTCAATACTGCCCCTGCAGCCATAAGAAGTTAAGAAGAGCCCAGTTCCTGCCAGGAACGATCCTTTACTTTGGCTGCTGGTGTCAGACTCCTCCCAGTCTCGTATTAAGCATGACCTTCCTTCAGCGGTCATTTGTCCAAAGGATGTCAGCCAGGCCAGGTCTCTCTAAATATTTGCCTGGTTACAGTGAAAATGCCACCGGATTTCACATTCTAATATGGGGAGGGGGGCTCAGATAGAAATGTGTGTGTGTTTTTGTGCTCAGTTGTGGTCTTCCAGAGACCACATACTTCTCATTCCATCTTCTGTCAAGGTCCTTACGTCCTCACAGCTGTGTGTGTGTGCGTGYGAGCGAGAGAGTCCGCACCCCCAAGTCTCTTCTTTCTATCTTCTGACACAATATTTATATCACATTGAACGTATCAACAACAGTGTCTAAAAGATGGTGCCGAAGAACATGGCTGACGTTTTACATTCTCCCAACCAATTGTGCTATTTTGTTATTTTTTGCTTTTTGTGTAAATTATTTTTTTACTTATTGTGTACATAATGTTGCTGCTACCGTCTCTTATGACCGAAAATAAATTCTGTACATCAGAAAAGCTATTACTCACCGTGGACTAGAGGTCGACCAGTCATGATTTTTCAACGCCAATACCGATACCGGTTATTGGAGGACCAAAAAAAGCTGATACCGATTAATCGGCCTATTTATTTATTTGTAATAATGACAATTACAACAATACTGAATGAACACTATTATTTTAACTTCATATAATACATCAATAAAATCAATTTAGCCTCAAATAAATAATGAAACATGTTCAATTTGGTTTAAATAATGCAAAAACAAAGTGTTGGAGAAGAAAGTAAAAGTGCAATATGTGCCATGTAAAAAAAGCTAACGTTTAAGTTCCTTGCTCAGAACATGAGAACATATGAAAGCTGGTGGTTCCTTTTAAAGCTGGTGGTTCCTTGTCTTCAATATTCCCAGGTAAGAAGTTTTAGGTTGTAGTTATTATAGGAATTATAGGACTATTTCTCTCTATACCATTTGTATTTCATATACCTTTGACTATTGGATGTTCTTATAGGTACTATAGTATTGCCAGTGTAACAGAATAGCTTCCGTCCCTCTCCTTGCCCCAAACCAGGGACACATCGACAACAGCCACCCTCGAAGCATCATTACCCATCGCTCCACAAAAGCTGTGGCCCTTGCGGAGCAAGGGGAACAACTACTTCAGGTCTCAGTGCGAGTGACGTCACCGATTGAAACGCTATTAGCGCGCACCCCACTAACTAGCTAGCCATTTCACATCGGTTACACCAGCCTAATCTCGGGAGTTGATAGGCTTGAAGTCATAAACAGCTCAATGCTTGAAGAGCTGCTGGCAAATGCACGAAAGTGCTGTTTGAATGAATGCTTACGAGCCTGCTGCTGCCTACACCGTTCAGTCAGACTACTCTATCAAATATCAAATCATAGACTTAATTATAATAACACACAGAAATACGAGCCTTAGGTCATTAATATGGTCAAATCCGGAAACTATCATTTCGAAAACAAAACGTTTATTCTTTCAGTGAAATACGGAACCGTTCCGTATTTTATCTAACGGGTGGCATCCCTAAGTCTAAATATTCCTGTTACATTGCACAACCTTCAATGTTATGTCATAATTATGTACAATTCTGGCAAATTAATTACGGTCTTTGTTAGGAAGAAATGGTCTTCACACAGTTAGCAACGAGCCAGGCGGCCCAAACTGCTGCATATACCCTGACTCTGTTTGCACAGAATGCAAGAGAAGTGACACAATTTCCCTAGTTAAAATAAATTCATGTTAGCAGGCAATATTAACTAAATATGCATGTTTAAAAATATATACTTGTGTATTGATTTTAAGAAAGGCGTTGATGTTTACGGTTAGGTACACATTGGTGCAACGACAGTGTTATTTTTTGCGAATGCGCTTGTTAAATCATCACTCGTTTGGCGAAGTAGGCTGTGATTCGATGATAAATTAACAGGCACTGCATCGATTATATGCAATGCAGGACAAACTAGATAAACTAGTAATATCGTCAACCATGTGTAGTTAACTAGTGATTATGTTAAGATTGATTGATTGTTTTTTATAAGATAAGTTTAATGCTAGCTAGCAACTTACCTTGGCTTCTTGCTACACTCGCATAACAGGTAGTCAGCCTGCCACGCAGTCTCCTCGTGGAGTGCAATGTAATCGACCACAATTGGTGTCCAAAAATGCCGAATACCGATTGTTATGAAAACTTGAAATTGGCCCTGATTAATCGGTCGACCTCTACCGTGGACTAGAGGAAATGTTTTCCTTTAACGAATCCGACGAGAAGTATATCCTGCTTTCACTGGAACAGGCCAAGATCCACGCCTTTTGCGTGAATAAAAGATGCCGGAAAAGGGGCCGCAGATCGGAATCCTGAGAATCCGGAGGCGAGCGAGTAAACTCCCACTGCCTTCCATTCTTCTTGTTAATGTGCAATCATTGGAAAATAAAATTGATGACCTACGATTAAGATTATCCTACCAACGGGACATTAAAAACTGTGACATCTTATGTTTCAACGAGACGTGGCTGAACGAAGATACGGACAATATGGAGCTAGCGGGATTTTCCATGCACCGGCAGAACAGAGACGCTACCTCTGGTAAGACGAGGTGTGGGTGTGTGTGTCTTTTTGTCAATAATAGCTGGTGCGTGATGTCTAATATTAACCTCTCTGGGGCAGGTGGGACGCAATCGTCCCACCGGCCAATAGCCAGGGAAAATACAGCGCGCCAAATTCAAATAAAATGATATAAAAATCTAACTTTCATTAAATCACACATGTAAGATACCAAATTAAAGCTACACTCGTTGTGAATCCAGCCAACATGTCAGATTTCAAAAAGGCTTTTCGGCGAAAGCATAAGATGCTAGTATCTGATGATAGCACAACAGTAAACAAAGAGAGTAGCATAATTCAACACTGCAAGCACGACACAAAACGCAAAAATAAAATATAAATCATGCCTTACCTTTGAGGAAATTCTTTGTTGGCACTCCAATATGTCCCATAAACATCACAAATGGTCCTTTTGTTCGATTAATTCCGTCGATATATATCCAAAATGTCAATTTATTTGGACCGTTTCATCCAGAAAAACACCGGTTCCAACTTTCGCCATGTCACTACAAAATATATCAAAAGTTACATGTAAACTTTACCAAAACATTTCAAACTACTTTTGTAATACAACATTAGGTATTTCTAAACGTTAATAATCGATCAATTTGAAGACTGGATGATCTGTGTTCAATACAAAAAGAAAACAAACTGACGCAACTTTTTTCATAACGTGCCTCTCTCAAAAGATGTACTTCATGTGACCCTCATTTACGATAGCCCTACTTCTTCATTACACAAAGGAATAACCTCAACCGATTTCCAAGGACTGGTGACATCCAGTGGAAGCGGTAGGAACTGCAAGCAAGTCCATTAGAAATCTGGTGTCTCTAAGAAAACTCATTGAAAAGACAGTGACATCAAAAAAATAACAATTCTGAATGGTTTGTCCTCAGGGTTTTGCCTGCTACATAAGTTCTGTTATTCTCACAGACATGATTCAAACAGTTTTAGAAACTTCGGAGTGTTTTCTATTTCAATCTACTAATAATATGCATATCTTATATTCTGGGGATGAGTAGCAGGCAGTTGAATTTTGGCATGCTATTTATCCGAAAGTGAAAATGCTGCCCCCTGCCCACAAGAAGTTAAAGAAGTCTCGAGGTATTGCTYGCTTGAGGTAGAGTACCTTATGATAAGCTGTAGACCACACTATCTACCAAGAGTTCTCATCTGTATTATTCATAGCTGTCTATTTACCACCACAAAACAAAGCTGGCACTAAGACCGCTCTCAACCAAATCTATCAGGCCATAAGCAAAGAAGAAAATGCTCACCCAGAAGCGACGCTCCCAGTGGCYGGGGACTTTAATGCAGGCAAATTTTAAATCAGTGTTACCAAATTTTTACCAGCATATCACATGTGCAGCCAGGGGGAAAATATCATAGACCACCTTTACTTCACACACAGAGATGCATACAAAGCTCTACCCCGCCCTCCATTTGGCAAATCTGACCATAATTTTATCCTCCTGATTCCTACTTACAATAAAAAACTAAAGCAGGAAGTACCAGTGAATCTCTCAATACGGAAGTGGTCAGATGACGCGGATGCTACGCTACAGAACTGTTTTGCTAGCACAGACTGGAAAATGTTCCGGGATTCATCCAATGGCATTGAGGAATACACCACCTCAGTCATCGGCTTCATCAATAAGTGCATCGATGACGTTGTCCCCACAGTGACTGTAAGTACATATCCCAAGCAGAAGCCATGGATTACAGGCAACATCTGCATAAAGCTAAAGGCTAGAGCTGCCGCTTTCAAGGAGTGGGAGACTAATCCGGACGCTTATAGGAAATCCCGCTATGCCCTCAGACAAACCATCAAACAAGCAAAGCGTCAATACAGGATTAAGATTGAATCCTACTACACCGGCTCTGCTGATCGTCAGATGTGGCAGGGCTTAAACTATTACGGACTACAAAGGGAAACCCAGACACCAGCTGCCCAGTGACGCGAGTCTACCAGACGAGCTTAATGCCTTTTATGCTCGCTTCGAGGCAAGCAACACGGAATCATGCACGAGAGAACCAGCTGTTCCTGATGACTGTGTGATAACGCTCTTGGTAGTCGATGTGAACAAAACCTTTAAACAGGTCAACATTCACAAAGCTGCTGGGCCAGATGATTTACCGGGACGTGTACTCAAAGCATGCGTGGACCAACTGAAGTGTCTTCACTGACATTTTCAACCTCTCCCTGACCGAGTCTGTAATACCTACATGTTTCAAGCAGACCACCATAGTCCCTGTGCCCAAGGAAGCGAAGATAACCTGCCTAAATGATTACCGCCCCGTGGCACTCACGTCGGTAGCCATGAAGTGCTTTAAAAGGCTGGTCATGGCTCACATCAACAGCATCCTCCCGGACACCCTAGACCCACTCCAGTTCGCATACCGCCCCAACAGATCCACAGATGACACAATCTCAATCGCACTCCACACTGCCCTTTCTCACCTGGACAAAAGGAACACCTATGTSAGAATGCTGTTCATTGACTACAACACCATAGTACCCTCAAAGCTCATCACTAAGCTAAGGACTCTGGGACTCAACACCTCCCTCTGCAACTGGATCCTGGACTTCCTGACGGGCCGCCCCCAGGTGGTAAGAGTAGGCAACAACACGTCTGCTACGCTGATCCTTAACACTGGGGCCCCTCAGGTGTGTGTATTTAGTCCCCTCGTATATTCCCTGTTCACCTACGACTGCGTGGCCAAACACGATTCCAATTCCAACACCATCATTAAGTTTGCTGAYGACAAAACAGTTGTAGGCCTGATCACTGACAACGATGAGATGGCCTACAGGGAGGTCAGAGAACTGGCAGTGTGGTGCCAGGACAACTGCCTCTCCCTCAATGTGAGCAAGACAAAGGAGCTGATCGTGGACTACAGGAAAAGGCGAGCCGAACAGGCCCCCATTAACATCGACGGGGCTGTAGTGGAGCGGGTCGAGAGATTCAAGTTCCTTGGTGTCCACATCACAAACAAACTATCATGGTCCAAACACACCAAGACAGTAGTGAAGAGGGCACGATAACAACTTTTCCCCCTCAGGAGACTGAAAAGATTTGGCATGGGTCCCCAGATCCTCAAAAGGTTCTACAGCTGCACCATCGAGAGCATCCTGACCGGTTGCATCACCACCTGGTATGGAAACTGCTCGGCATCTGACCGTAAGGCGCTACAGAGGGTGGTGCGTCCGGCCCAGTACATCACTGGGGCCAAGCTGCCATCCAGGACCTATATAATAGGCGTGTCAGAGGAAAGCCCATAAAATGGTCAGAGACTCCAGGTTATAGACTATTTTCTCTGCTACCGCACGGCAAGCGGTACCGGAGCGCCAAGTCTAGGACCAAAAGGCTCCTCAACAGCTTTTACCCCCAAGCCATTAGACTGCTGAACAATTTTTTAAATCGCCACCGGACAATTTACATTGAACCCCCCCCTTTTGTACACTGCTGCTACTCGCTGTTTGTTTGTTGCCAATGCATAGTCACTTCGCCCCCACCTAGATGTACAGATTACCTCAACTAGCCTGTAACCCCGCACACTGACTCGGTACCGGTGCCCCCAGTATATAGTGTTACTATTTATTTTAGTCTACTTGGTAAATATTTTCTTCTTCTTGAACTGCACTGTTGGTTAAGGGCTTGTAAGTAAGCATTTCACAGTAAAGTCTACACTTGTTGAATTCAGCGCATGTGACAAAAAAGTCTGATTTGATTTGAACCTGCAGCCCACTTTGTCAAGGGCTGTGGTTTTAACAAATGAAAGTAGAGGTTTTCCTGCTGCTGGTCTTAAGCACCAATCAGTTAAGCCAGGCACAAAGACTTTGAAGATGAAACACAATATGAATAACAAAGTTTATACAGTTATATTTACTCAATGGAGATTCCCGGTAGGCCTAAGCTCTTTTACTGAGTTCAGCTAAACATTCCATTTGTTTTCAAGGAACTTTCTGGGGCCTCCCTCCCAGCAGTTACTATTGTGTGAGTAATGCTGTGAGAATTGTGTGGTGCAGTTTAGATTCCAGCTTCTCTGTATCTTATATTGGCTTTGCTCCACTACCCCCTTGCACAAACTGAAACAGACTGTGGTTATTGCTAACCAGCAGCAGCCCAATCAAGCAAGCCAAAAACCCCTCCAGTCAATCAGGAATGACTATAGATACAGACTTTTTCTCTTAGTGAAAAGTACTTGGCTGTTGTTGAGCAATAAGACATAAACCACGTGGTTCCTGAAGTCTGGAAAGATCATTGGGTGTTATTTATGAACTGTAAATGCTTCCATGAGGTCATTGACACACTTTCCTGTATAATGTGTGACTTCTGTGAGTGAGTGCCTGAAAAAGGAGGAAGTAGACGAGCCTCCATGGGTCTGTCCCAAATGGCACCCTAGTGTACATAGGGTGCCATTTGGTTAAAAGAAGTACATAGTGTACTTCTTTTAACCAGAGCCCTATATGCCCTGTTCAAAAGTAGTGCACTATATCTGTTTAGTAAACATAGTCATGGAAGTACAGTAGCTCCAATTAGGCACCTGTGAAAAATCTATTTTAAATGAGTTACTTTTATCCCTCACAAATTATGTATATGAAAGTATCCATATATTATTAGAATCCATATTTTTTACCGACTGGCTCAATTCGGTCTTATGTAGCAAAATTTGAAATTGTGTTTTTTACATCGGAAAAGTAAAGACTGAGCTCGAAAATTGTATATCATACACTACAGTTGAGTAACAATTGGAAAGTAATTCTGCTTTGAAAGTTGATGAACTTGTAACCTCACTTTTGAGAAAATAGCCCTTGAATGTTTTGGTAAACCTACTGGAGAGCTCATCTTAGTCTACACCCATTTAGCACCGTACACACTCTCTTAAGCCTTAGCCCCACCCATCTCTTTAAGGATTCACATGTGAGGCCATGTACTAAACACAAAAAGTACATGCTGCATGACATCAGCGGCCTCGTGGACCAAAATAGTCAATAAATCCACCCATTTTAAAAATGAATTTAGGATATGTCAATCAAGCAAACTAGGCACCTAAAAGCTACTTTCTAAACAATATTTTGGGTCGTTTCTAGCTTGTTAGCTAGCTATCTAATGTTAAATTAGCTGGCTAGCCAGTTCAAATAATGACCATATCATATAGCTTGACACGGTCTTCATTATTACAGGAAAATAAACTCACAACAAGATCATTATTTGCAAGGTAATGGCGAGCCAATTACAGAAAATAGCTTATGGTTGTAAGTGTGTCGAAATATAAGCAGGGCATTCTACCAAAGAAATCTTAGAATGTGGACACTGTCTCAGTGGCCTAACGTTATATCCTAATTTGACTTTGGTGCAGGTCTCATTACCATCTCTGGTAAACACATACTATATCAAATAAAATCAAAGTTAATTTGTCACATGCACAGGATACAGAAGGTGTAGTGAAATGGTTACTTGCATAGTAGAGTATTTTGTTTAGACATGTAGCTAGCTAGCTAAACAAAGAACCATAATCCCAACTCCTAACGTTACTACTCTGCATGAATCTGCAGGTAGCTAACCAACCAGTTTCAATGTTAGCTAGCTAGCTAATATTAGGCTATAACTAGCAATGTAAATGGCTCTGAGATACTTATAATATTACTACACAGATCATACACGTAACGTTAGCTAGCGAGCCAGCCAGCTAACAGTATCTAAACCTAAACTACCAAAATTAGAAACATATAACATCTGAAAATGTAGCTAGCTAGACTATTTTACCCATATACATGGATGGACGCTTCTCCCTATCTGTCACGGATGCCATGGTTCCCCTTAGTTTGAAGATGTAATCTGGATACAGGTGTTTTATACAACAGCCTTCTGTGTGTTCTTTTTTCAACTCCCTCTRCGTATTTGCAATCAAACAACAGAATTTTCTCCATCTCCTTAGCTATCGTACTCTAATTCCACCGGGCATTCCACTGATTTCAAAACTCGGTCCTCCAGAAAGTGGAGAACAACACTTTTGCAGTTCTACATTATATCTTTCAAAAAATCTGCGTTATAAAAGATTACCTACACATACTGACCAGCTCATGTTATAGACAGAAGTGTGCTACATGGTAGACAAATCCGAACTAATCTCTCGGCATGTCCAGCCCATCCAATATCTCAGCCAGTCATGGCTAGTGGAAAGGTTCATGCCTTTTTCCGTGGCTAAACCAACTAGGCTTGTAAAATCACAATTTTATTCATATTTACAGATGGCATACACGTTTGTTGTTAAGGCACATGAAATGTTCCAGAATGCATTTCTGCCCCCCMAAAAATGCATTTGATTTAAAAAAAGTTTACGTACAAATGCCTCTCCTGTGAAGTAGGGACACGCGACATACGCCTAGTTTCCTGAAGTGAGTCACATTTGCTTGTGGGGCCCAGTGTTGAGTTATGTTGTGGAGAGGTAGAGAGGTGTTGTAGTTGTGTGCTAAGCGGTGTGGTCGTGTATGTTCATGTCGTTGAACGGTGTAATCGATCTGTGTGGTGACTTTGTGGTTGTTGTCTTTTTCCTGGCTGTAGTGAATGATGTGGAGGAGAACGAAGGGCTGCCATCCCTGGACAAGCCTGGCTGGTACTCTCAAGGCAACTGGCCCCACCTCCACCAGCTGCTCAAGACCATGACTGGCAATCCTGAGCCCAAGGTAAGATTGATAGATTGGTTAGTTGGTTTAATCTTTTCTTATCCTTCAAGAGGAAATTCTACTGATCATGTTTTGAAATAACTAACGAGCTGTGTAATAAATACACTGATGTGTGTAAATGCAACATGTAACAATTTCTAAGATTCTACTGAATTACAGTTCATATAAGGAAATCAGTCAATTGAAATGAATTAATTCGCCCCTAATCTATGGATTCATATGACTGGGAATAGAGATATGCATCTGTTGGTCACAGATACCTTAAAAAAAGGTAGGAGCTGGGATCAGAAAACCAGTCAGTATTTGGTGTGACCACAATTTGCCTCATGCAGCGTGAGACATCTCCTTCGCATAGAATTAATCATGCTGCTGATTGTGGCCTGTGGAATGTTGTCCAACTCCTCTTGAACTTCTTACGGCTGAGATCACGTTAACGGGATCGACTTGACAACAGCCAGTCAAAGTGCAGGGCGCCAAATTCAAACAACAGAAATATCATAATTAAAATCCTCAATCATACAAGTATTTTACACCATTTTATAGATAMACTTGTTGTTAATCCCACCACATTGTCCGATTTCAAAAAGGCTTTACGACGAAAGCACAGCATCTGATTATGTTAGGTCAGTACCTAGTCACAGAAAAACACAGCCATTTTTCCAGCCAAAGAGAGGAGTGACAAAAAGCAGAAATAGAGATAAAATGTATCACTAACCTTTGATGATCTTCATCAGATGACACTCATGGGACTTCATGTTACACAATACATGTATGTTTTGTTCGATAAAGTTCATATTTATATCCAAAAATCTGAGTTTACATTGGCGCGTTATGTTCAGCCTCCAAAACAWCCGGTGATTTTGCAGAGAGCCACATCAATTTACAGTAATACTCATAATAAACATTGATAAAAGATAAGTGTTTTACATGGAACTTTAGATAAACTTCTCCTTAATGCAACAGCTGTGTCAGATTTCAATAAAACTTTACGGAAAAAGCACACCATGCCATAATCTGAGTACGGCGCTCAGACACAAAAACAAGCCATACAGGTATCCGCCATGTTGTGGATCAACAAAAGTCAGAAATAGCATTATAAATATTCACTTACCTTTGATGATCTTCATCAGAATGCACTCCCAGGAATCCCAGTTCCACAATAACTGTTTGTTTTGTTCGATAAAGTCCATAATTTATGTCCAAATACCTTATTTTTGTTCGCGCGTTTAGTTCAAAAATCCAAATTCATGACGCGCAGGCCAAACGAAAAGTAAAAAAAATCCATTACAGTTTGTAGAAACATGTCAAACGATGTATAGAATCAATCTTTAGGATGTTTTTAACATAAATCTTCAATAATGTTTCAACCGGAGAATTCCTTAGAAACGAAAAGGAACTTAGCTACATCTCACGGGGGCGCGCCTGAGTGAGCTCATGTCACTCTGCCAGACACCTGGTTGAAACAGCTCTCATTCCCTCATCCTTCACAGTAGAAGCCTGAAAAGGTTCTAAAGACTGTTGACATCTAGTGGAAGCCTTAGGAAGTGCAATATGACCCCATAGACACTGTATATTGGATAGGCAAACCTACAAACCTCAGATTTCCCACTTCCTGGTTGGATTTYTTCTCAGGTTTTTGCCTGCCATATGAGTTCTGTTATACTCACAGACATCATTCAAACAGTTTTAGAAACTTCAGAGTGTTTTCTATCMAAATCTACTAATAATATGCATATCTTAGCTTCTGGGCCTGAGTAGCAGGCAGTTTACTCTGGACACCTTATTCATCCAAGCTACTCAATACTGCCCCCAGCCATAAGAAGTTAATGGCTGTGCGAAGTTGCTGGCGGGAACTGCAACACACTGTCATACACGTCGATCCAGAGCATCCCAAACATGCTCAATGGGTGACATGTCTGGTGAGTATGCTGGACGTGAAGGAACTGGGACATTTTCAGCTTCCAGAAATTGTGTACATATCCTTGTGACATGGGGCCATGCGTTATCATGCTGAAACATGAGGTGATGGTGGTGGATGAATGGCACGACAATGGGCCTCAGGATCTCGTCATGGTATCTCTGTGCATTCAAATTGCCATCGATAAAATGCAATTGTGTTTGTTGTCCTTAGCTTAAGCCTGCCCATACCATAACCCCACCGCCACCATGGGGCACTCTGTTCACAACGTTGACATCAGCAAACCGCTCACCCACACGACGCTATCTGTCCGGTACAGTTGAAACCGGGATTCATCCGTGAAGTGCACACTTCTCCAGCATTACAGTGGCCATCGAAGGTGAGCATTTGCCCACTGAAGTCGGTTACGACGCCGAACTGCAGTCAGGTCAAGACCCTGGTGAGGATGAAGAGCATGCAGATGAGCTTCCCAGAGATGGTTTCTGACAGTTTGTGCAGAAATTCTTTGGTTGTGCAAACYCAGTTATCAGCTGTGTCGGGTGGCTGGTCCCAAACAATCCCACAGGTGAAGAAGCCGGATGTGGAGGTCCTGGGCTGGCTCATTTACACGTGGTCTGCAGTTGTGAGGCCGGTTGGACATACTGCCAAATTCTCTAAAATGATGTTGGAGGCGGCTTATGATAGAGAAATGAACATTAAATTATCTGGCAACAGCTCTGGTGGACATTATTGCAGTCAGCATACCAATTGCACGCTCCCTCAAAACTTGACTCTGGCATTGTGTTGTTTCAAAACTGCACATTTTAAAGGAGCCTTTTATTGTCCCCAGCACAAGGTGCATCTGTGTAATTATCATGTTGTTTAATCAAGTTATTGATATGCTATACCTGTCAGGTGGATGGATTATCTTGGTAAAGGAAAAATCCTCACTAACAGGGATGTAAACAAATTTGTGCACACAATTTGAGAGAAATACACTTTGTGCATATGGAACATTTCTGGGATCTTTTATTTCAGCTCATGAAACATGACCAACACTTTACATGTTGTSTTTGTATTTTTGTTCAGTATATATCCAAGTAACCACATCACTTCCATATTATCCTGGGATTTTTGTCAAAATGTTTATCCACAAAGCAGTGTAGGTTTGCTTTGAGCTTCCATTCCTGGCAGAAGCACAGAGATCTGATGTCCTCTATAAATCAGCTCGGGGTTATTCACACCGGTGTGAAGGAGAGGGAAACATGGCCGTGCACACCTTGGCATAAGTGTCAACAGGGCTAGAGTGCCAGCCCAGAGAGCTGCCTGTCCTGCTGAGAGGGTCTGTGATTAACAGGCCCTTACTGTAGAGTACACAGCCTATACGATTTCTAACAAGCAGGCAGCCAGCTCTTCTCACTCTGAGACCCTGTTTGAGCCCTCTCTCAGCTTTAAGGAAAGGCTCCGGCTCACGGACTTGTGCACCCAGGGACGCCCATCATCCACGTCCTCAGCCTCCCCTCCCTCTCCCCCTCCACCCCTCCCACCCGGCCAGGAGTGCTCAATGCCCCCTCTGTTCTCGGGCCACGTGGAGAAAGCGCTCGAGGAATGCCGTGTCAACCTCCACAACCTGCACTTATGGCAGCTTTAAGGCAGCCCCTCTGGGGTAACCAGAGGGTAATTGCTATCCGGGATCCTTGGGATGTCCATACCCCCATTGAAGTTGAGATTTAAAATGGTTATGGTAAGGGTTAGGTTGGGGTTTATGGGTAGGGGTTCCAGTTCCGGTTCCGGTTCCGGTTCCGGTTCAGGGTAGGGATGTCCCAAGCATCCCGGATAGCACTAACCGTGATCTGAGGCAGTCTGATTTGGGTTCTCCTCACTTTCACCTGACAGGACTTAATGCCGGCCGGCTGAATGGGAGGCATTCAGGGCAGATTACAGTCCCCTGTAGCAGTGAGCACAGGTCTGGCTGCGACATGGAGGATCAAAGCTTAGACACTGAGCTGCTCTGCTCATACAGACTCAATGATTCAAATGGCACTCATTTTCCTCTCTGAGTCATTTTGTTGTAGTAAGCGTACTCCACTCACTTCTCTCTATCTGGAATCTCAGACCTTTTTCTGCCCCCAGACACATTTAACCATTCTAAAAGTTCTGTTGTGTCGTTACAATTTCATGTATGAGCAAAGCTGCTGTAATGATCGGATTGGGGACTAAGTAACATGGATATAGTCCTTATATCCCTGGCCCTCTCATGTCAGATATGCGATCTCCCCTTCCCTCCTCTCTGTCTGCGTCCCAAATGGCACCCCTAAGGGCCGTGGTCAAAAGTAGTGCACTACATAAGGAACAAGGTGGCATTTGGGAGGCTCTGTCTGTCCCAGCCAGGCACCACACAGTGGAGCACAATGGGCTCTGGTCACCCTGTTTCCTCCCCAGGGGAAAGGCCATGCTGTCAGGCTGACATTAATTTTCTCCTAGGGAGAAGGAGGGAGCTGCAGACTGTAGCAAGTTATATCTTCAGGGGAAAGAGTCCTCAGAAGAGCAGTCTTGTTGTAGCTGAAACCTAAATTACGTTGCGTTTTTCGTCCCAGCCTTATGAAACTGTGTTTTGCATCTAGCGAGCCCCATGAAAGTCTCTCTATAATGTTTTGCCGCTGTGTTGGAATTGGCCTGTAAATATTTATCGTACTGATCCAATGCCTCTGCCTGCAGTGGGGAGATGAAAAACGATTGGTGCACTGCAAGACCTGGTCACAGACACTGTAAAGGGCCTGAGAAGAGGAGGGGGTTTGCGGAGTGAGTCCAGCAGCCCACATGAACAGAGACCCTCCACTCCTCCCTCACCACCTTCTCTTAGTGGGTGTCTGCCTGCCTCCAAAACAAACACATACGCACCACTCTGCATTCCACACAGATAGCTGTGTGAAGGACTCTTTAAGTGTGTGTCTTAAGCACCAAAATAGTATCATCCTTATAGAACACTGGCCTCAGTGGCCTGGTGTAATAACCTTTATTCTCTCCTTAAAATAACCCCTCAAGAAGTCAGGGTTTGATGATGTGCTGAAGCTGATTCCATTATGGCAGAAGTCTTGTTTGTTTTTCCTAGTGGTTCTCTAATCCCTCTGACACTCTTCTTAACCCTTAGGTTCCATTGGAGTTGCAAAGCATACAACTATATACATTTGTTGCAATGGGTTTTGAATGTCAGGAAAGGGGTTGCCAGTCAGTTTAGGTATGCCGTTCAGCTAAGCCTGTCTTAACGTGTTTTTCTTTCCAGCCATAGCAAAAGTACAAAAGAGACATGATGAGTTTTGCAGCCACATCGTGTCTGGTCTAGTTTGCCCTAGGGGCAGTAAGACATGTCAGCGTTATTGAATTCGACTACGACTGAATGCCCCCTTTGAAACAAATCCAGCCAAATTGCTATTTTATCAGCACTTTACAACTGAACCTTTACAAATCTCATAAAGAAGTAGTTACTCTATGAAACGTCTACTTAATTTACAGAGCAGCTGCTCAGATAMTGGCCTCATTCTTTGTCTATGTCATGTCTCCTACCCTCTATAGGTGGTGTACTTTGGGGATAGCATGCGGTCGGACATGTTCCCTGCTAGCACGTTTGGGAAGTGGGAGACTGTGATGATCGTGGAGGAAATGGAGGGAGAGGGCGTCCCGAGGACCGACGCAGCAGAGACCAACGAGGCCCAAGTGGAGCCTCAGGAGAAGAAGGGAAAGTTTGAGGTAAGTTCACACCAGCAGTTGTTTCTGTTTAATGTGCTCGCCCACCTTGCCCCTGCTACCTAAAAGACATATTCTCCCAACCCCCAATCCATTGGCTCAGTGCCAAAATATACCCAATGTAGCATGTGTGTCTGAGAATGTGCGTGTGTTCATTTTGTAGCATTATCAAAAGACGTTCTGCAATTACATTGTTGTAAGTATACCGTGGCGGTTTCATATTATTACAGTTTCACATCTAAAGGAGGAACCTGTAAAACAAGTTTATGTGAGTCTGTATTTCTCAGAATAAGCCTAGTGTGAGTACAGTAAAGTCAGAAAATAAACATTTTAGGGAAGCTGACGTACTATTAGGAAGGAAACTATGAAGTAATCCGTACGACCAGGATGCAATATCACCCAGTGCTGCCCTCTCCCTCACTGACCAGGCCATGGAGGATGTTTTGTTCCAGACAGTAGAGAAGTTAGATGAGTCAGCATATCTGTTGCCAGGAGCAATGAGAGGAATGTCCTTGTTTGGCTAAAACACCACTAGGATAGATGACTCCTTCATCTGAAGGGACTGACTGAGGAAGTTGTGCCACGTTTGGAGCACTGGGCCTTGTAGATGGACAAATTGTCTCCGCCTAGACTCACACCTCCACCTCCACCCCTCTCTCTCTCTTTTTCCCTCTCTCTTTGTCTCCCCCTCCACCCTCTTCTCTCTCTCTGTCCCTTCTCCCTCTCTTTTTGTCCCCCTCCCCCACCCCATTTTCTCTCTCTCCCCCCATCTCTCCCTCTTATTCTCTCTCTCGGTCTCACCCCTTCACTCACTTCACTCTCCTTTTTTTTATCTCCCACCCAGCCTCTCTCTCTCCACTTCCCTTTCCTTTCTAAAACGTATTTCCCAATTTGCCTCATTTAATAGATATTCCTGGAAGCTCCAGTTGGTCTCCATCTCTCTTTTGCTCTGCTGCAGCCAGAGTGTATGTAACACTCTTAAGAGAACTGCCTGGAATGACATGTTTCTCCCAGATTCCTTTTGGTTACAATTTGTCCCTCAATATCTGGTAAAGATTTCCACATGAGTAGGCTACTGTATGTAATGTTGTGCATCACGTTGCCTCTTATTAATGATATATTATGAGGTTCAGTGTAGAGAAGATATAAACTAGCGAAGAGGGAGAAGTAGTTAGTGCAGAAGTAGCCAGAATGTTTCCATGGCTCTGAGTTCGGAGCTGATCTTTTATCTACCTTCTTTTAACGTGAAAGATCGTGGATTCATTTAATCTTATGAATGACTTCTAACATAAACAGATCTTCTCAGCATTCAACTCTGTCTCCAAGTCTGGTTGGAAGTCAAAAAGCGTCATTATTCAGAAGAATGTCTTCCATCACACTTTTCACCAAGAGAGGGACAAAGTAGCAACAGTTTTTTTTTCTTTTCGCAATGCCCTTTCTCCCAGATGAACTGAATCACATTTCAAGGAAGTATCTGTAAGAGTTGAGTAATTTAGATGCATACGTGTCTTCTGCTACCTCTAGTTTGATCTGATAACAGTCTGTACTTGTTAACCACATCCTGTTTTTAAGGCATGTTCTGCCTTTCAGCACTTTTTAGAGATTAACATGTTGGACCGACAAATGGCACTGATAAGGATGAGTAAGAAAGGGGGGGGGGGGATAATAATGGTGTCGAAGGGGTTGGCTGCCGTTTTACAGGCTCCTAAGCAACTGTGCTATTTTGTTAGTTTTTTCACATTGTTTGTAACAGATTTTGTTCATACTGTTGCTGCTACAGTCTCTTATGACCTAAAAGAGCTTCTGGACATCAGAACAGCGATTACTCACATCAAACTGGACAAAGATTTTTTCTTTAACGAGTCAGACACGAAGGATATACTGCTCTCTCGAGACCAGGCCCAAATCCCTGTCATCCACGTGAAGAAAAGACGGAGAAGGGCGGGGTGCCTTGTGAGAATTTGCCGGCGAGTAGGTAAACCACCACTACCCTCCGTATTATTGGCCAACAGACGGATTATCAGGACGTGGACTCAAAGCATATGCGGACCAACTGGCCAGTGTCTTCACTGACATTTTCAACCTCTCCCTGACCAATTATGTAATACCTACATGTTATAAACAGACCACCATAGTCCCTGTGCCCAAGAAAGCGAAGGTTACCTGCCTATATGATTACCCCCCCTGTAGCACTCACGTCGGTAGCCATGAAGTGCTTTGAAAGGATGGTCATGGCTCACAACACCATCATGCCGGAAACCCTAGACCAACTCTAATTCGCATACCACCCCAACAGATCCACAGATGACGCAATCTCAATCGCACTCCACACTGCCTTTTCCCACCTGGACAAAAGGAACACCTATGTGAGAAGGCTGTTCATCGGCAACAGCTCAGCGTTCAACACCATAGTGCACACAAAGCTCATTACTAAGCTAAGGGACTAAACACCTCCCTCTGCAACTGGATCCTGGACTTCCTGATGGTAAGGGTAGGCAACAACACATTTGCCACTCTGATCCTCAATACTGGGGCCCCTCAGTGGTGCGTGCTTAGTCCCCTCCTGTACTTCCTGTTCACCCACGACTGCGTGGCCAAACACGACTCCAACACCATCATTAAGTTTGCTGACGACACAACAGTGTCGCCTGATCACCCACAATGATGAGACGGCCTATAGGGAGGAGCTCAGAGACCTTGCAGTTTGGTGCCAGAACAACAACCTCTCCCTCAATATGAGCGAGACAAATGAGCTGATCGTTGACTATTGGAAAAGGAGTGCTTAACAGGCCCCCATTAACATCAACAAGGCTGTAGTGGAGCGGGTCGAGAGATTCAAGTTCCTTGGTGTCCACATCACAAACAATCATGGTCCAAACACACCATGACAGTTGTGAAGAGGGCATGACAACAACTTTTCCCCCTCAGGAGACTGAAAAGATTTGGCATGGGTCCCCAGACCCYCAATTTTTTTTTACAGCTGCACCATCGAGAACATCCTGACCGGTTGCATCACCGCCTGGTGTGGCAACTGCTCAGCATCTGACCGTAAGGCGCTACAGAGGGTAGCCAAGCTGGGGCCAAGCTTCCTGCCATCCAGGACCTATATACTAGGCGGAGTCAGAGGAAGGTTCTAAAAATTGTCAAAGACTCCAGTCACCCAAGTTAAAGACTGTTCCCTCTGCTGCCGCATGGAAAGTGGTACCGGAGCGCCAAGTCTAGGTCCAAAAGGTTCTTTAACAGCTTTTACCCCCAAGCCATAAGACTGGTGGACAATTAATCAAATGGCCATCCGGACTATTGACATTGCCRCCCGACCCTACCTTGTTTTCACACTGTTGCTACTCGCTGTTTATTATCTATGCATAGTCACTTTACCACTACCTACATGTACAAATTACCTCAATTACCTGTACCTTCGCACATTGACTCGGTACCRGTACCCCCTGTATATAGCCTCGTTATATCATTTTCTTATCCCCAAGCCATAAGACTGCTAAATAGTTAGCAAAATGGCTAAATGGACTATCTGAGTTGACCCTTGTATTTAATTTTTTATTCCAACACACACAGTCACTTCATCATTTGCTCACACACACATGCATTTATACTGACTGTACGCACACGCACACGCACTCACATACAATCATAATATACACTGCTGCTACTCTGTTTATCATATCTCCTGATGCCTAGTCACCTTACAGTACATACATACGGTACAGTACATGCATATCTAACTCTATCACTCCAGTATTCATGCACATTGTAAATATGGTATTGGAACTGGCCCTGTATATAACTTCTTACTTTATCGTTTCTTCTTATTTCTTATTTTCATTTCTTATGTGTTTCTGTTCTACCTTGTTATTTGTAGTATTACATTGTTATTCATTACATTGTTTGCATTGTTGGGTTTAGAGCTTACAAGAAAGGCATTTTCCCTACTTGTGCAGGTGACATGAAAACTTTAGACTAACTCCACACAGCTTTTTATTTTGAAATTCCTGTTAAAAAACAGTGGATCCATCATTACTCATGAATTTCCCTCCTAGTAGGATTCATTCCCTCTGTCTGGTCAGAGAATCACTCCCTTATTAGCACGTGTGATGTGCTTTCAGGACCAGGGCATGAAGGCTCCCTCTGCGCCATCCGAACAGTGGGGATCCTACTTTGTGGACGCACACAAGACTCCTGGAGGGGATGAGGAGACCCAGAAACTCACCTGGTGCTGCCATAGCATCCACAAATACAGCACAATGGCCATCCCCAGTGTGGAGTCTATTGCAGGTACAGGGAGGAGAGAGCTATGGGGACTCTTGTGTTGCGTAATGGCCTACCTAACTACTGTAGCGTCTTGTCTTGAGAGAGGCGTGCTTTGTTCGTTTGAAGAGGCATTTGACCCCAGATATCCTCTACTACCCGTTCCTTATTCATGTTGAGAAGTGTCTCTGGAATATTTTCTGTACCTTTTTGTGAAGGTTGGTTTTAGCAAAGCTACTGTCTCAGCTAAGCAGACCAAACTGGTTGATGTGACGTCGTATTATTCACACATTTTTTCAACCCTCCATAGATCTCCCTCTGGACTACAAGTTCCCCAGGTTCTCTCCCAACAAACCCTGCACCACCGGCTACTACCCCAGACCTCCAGATTCCCTGCTGAAGAAATGCCAGAGTCAGTCGTCTTAAAGAGTCCTTCTTCCCAGAGTCGCTCCTCAGCCTAGTGGGGAGGAATGTGCCTCCATCTTTCCTGTAGTTCCACACCTGAACCACGCCAATCATCCCTAGAGCACAGGAAATCACGCTCACATTGATAGAAACCATGGGAATGTAAAAGCACAGTATCTCTCTGTAAGTAACTTGGCTACATTTGAACGTTGTTCTTTACGTGGATTATTGTACATGTGTGTAGAAAATGTGACTTGCAAATTGTGTAGGTATCTGTCAGCATACAGTGCTGATTAAAGCACATTCATATTGTTTTATGTGAAGACCACTATTTTTTTATGTAGATAGATAGGTAATTGGTGTTCCAGTTGAACCCCCTATACTGTAAGTGCATCATTCAATCTAAGTTAATAACTCTTTAGAGTAGTAACAAACCTTTCAAGCCCCACAAATAATGTCCTACATTTTGTTTTTGTGTGTCCTTACCTCAAATCTGATCTGAAATGCAACGTTGAACAGTCCCAGCAGTGTTTGTCTCCCGAGAGAAATTCCGAATAATCCATTATGTCAAGTATTCATGGTATTAGTGTGTGTATAATACATAAAACATTCAGTTTGGTTTTGTTTCGCTGTATGCATTTGAATAACAGTAACTTTAGATGCCCTTAAAGGTAAAACATTTCCCCTGTATTGATTTTGTGTAAGAGCATTGTTCTTGAAGAAATGGCACAATCTGTCCTTGGTGTTACCTTTCTGTGGAAAAATAATAATAATAAAGGAAAACTGTAATACTGGGTGGTTAATACTATGCTCTGTGTACTCTATGTATTATCTTGGTGCAGCAGTGAACTATAGTGCTGTTGGGGTGACTGTGTAAAAATGTGTTATACTTAGGCTTCATATGCAGTACCAATCTGAAGAGATGCTTTAACTGACTCCTGAATGGTTACATGTGTTGGTGGACTGCATATAGACTAGTTGTATTATATTGATAAGAAACAAAGTCTTAATATGCTTTTAAGAGTAAGTACTGTATTAGTTGATAAGAGAGGACAGGAGACTTTAATTGGGAAGCCAAAGTGGGTTATTATTTGTTATAAATGTGTGTTGGTGTAAAACACAATGCAGCTTTAGTGATCCATTTACTTTTTTTCATGTGATTTGCAAACTTTTATAAGCCCCTTTGCCTTATGTTCAATTCATTAGTGCTCTTGTGTTCTAGAGAAGATACAGGGAAAGTGTTTAATGTACTGTCTATGAAATTAAAAAAATGTTCTACAATTTTGTTACACTGCCTTTTCTCGTGCTTTGTGTTTCTTGACAGTAAAAATAAAACATTTCTGAAAATGTGTCAGTCAGAGATCATTACCAAATTGGAATAGACTGTTTCAAACCTATTTGAGACTATTGGCTGCCTGCCTTCAATTCTATAAATCTGTTCTGCCTACCTGGTTGTTTGTGTGTACAATCATTACTTTCGGTCTCCCTCCCACGTCCCACTTCTCTAGGCACTTACCCATACTGCCCCTCATACAACAGAATTGATGACGTTCTCTTCAAAACAGCAATTTCTCCCCTTACGCAGAATGGTAATTTTTTTTCACCACTTGAAAGATTCAAAGCATCGATGAATGTCGCGGGGATTCTATTATGAAGTGACTGGTAGGAGTATCAAATCTGGACTACAATTTTACAACAACTGGTTTTGACAGGTAGGCTAATCTTAATCAGTGTACCATTCTTTACACCAAGGCTTCACTGATCGGAAAATGTCAATTTCAGTGCGCAATTTGCGCGTAATCCTATTTTGAGATTATGTGGTGTGGTACTAGTAGGTGTAACGTTTTTCCAATGTGAGAATAATAATTAATTAAACCTAAGAAAAGTACTATTTATTTAAGTAGAAGTACATATAAAACGAAATAATGAACTCAATAGTTTTCTTAATATGACACTGATGACAAAAGTCACGTACAAGGATAGTAACGTTACTCGATTGATGACATTCGATAGCCTACCAAATGGAAATGTGTAGGATGTTCTCAGAGGTGTGTTTAGGTATAAAAATATATAATTATATGTCCTATGAAAACTACTAATATGAAAAAGCTGGGACACTTTGGCAAAGGTGTATTTTAATATAAGTATCAAGTTAAAACGCTGGCGGCCTGAAAGTGGCTATCCAAGGTAAGGAGGTGAGAACATCCAAGTAAAGAAAGATCTGTGGAGCTGCCTAATAAATATTGCCATTGTAAATATAAACACGAGTTTAGGGTTTGTTGTATTACTTTCTAGTGATGGAGCAGTATAGAATACTTTCCAAAATACATTATTGACACATTATTCTACAGTAATTACAAGTCAGTTCATCAAATTTCTGCCCTGCTAGAGCTGCCCCTGTCAACTGTAAGGACTGTTATTGTGAAGTGGACACATCTAGGAGCACCAACGGCACAGCCACTAAGTGGTAGGCCACACAAGCTCACAGAACGAGATTGCTGAAGCGTGTAGCACTAAAAATAGTCTGCAACACTCACTACAGAGTTTCAAACGGCCTCTGGAAGTAACGTCAGCACAATAACTGTTTATTGGGAGCTTCATGAAATGGAACGCTACCTGCCTAAATGCATAGTGCCAACTAAAGTTTGGCTGAAGAGGAATAATGGTATGGGGCTGTTTTTCATGGTTCGGGCTAGGCCCCTTAGTTCCAGTGAAGGGAAATCTTAGAATGACATTCTAGACGATTCTGTGTTTTAAACTTTGTGGCAACAGTTAGGGGAAGGCCCTTTCCTATTTCATGACAATACCCCGGTGCATAAAGTGAGGTCCATACAGAAATGGTTTGTTGAGATCAGTGTGGAAGAACTTGACTGTCCTGCACAGAGCCCAGACCTCAACCCCATCGAACACCTTTGGGATAAATTGGAACGCCGACTGCGAGCCAAACATCAGTCCCCGACCTACTGTAACTAATGCTCTTGTGGCTGAATGGAAGCATGTCCCCGCAGCAATGTTCCAACATCTAGTGGAAAGCCTTCCCAGAAGAGTGGAGGCTGTTATAGCAACAAAGAGGGGACCAACTCCATGTTGATGCCCATGATTTTGGAATGAGATGTTCGATGAGCAAGTGTCCACATACTTTTGGTCATGTAGTTGAAGTTATTTTCAAAGAGATGGCTAACAACAGCATGCGAGCTGCAATAAAAAACACAGTTCCACTCACCTGATGATGATCATTTGAAACTTAACTTCTTGTTGAAAGTTATTGTTTAAAAGGGAGATGCTAACAAATTAGCAACAACATCCTCTTTGATAACACCTGCTGCAGCCACTGCAAACTAGCCTACAATAGCCTACAACAAAAGCTAGGTAGTTAAACCGTTGCTCGCTATTGCACAGCGACCTGTTGGCCTTCGAGAAGGCATACGTTTCCATGCATTTTTGTAAAAACGGTCCAACCCATTACAGGTCAATGTGATTGGTTGATTCCACTGTCACTCAAAAAAGTTGCCCAAATACAATTGAATGTCAGATGCCTTCTATCAAGCTTCTGATGGCCTAGCCAATGGCTGATTTATCTCTCCAGAGACCACCATAGAAAAATCCTGATTGGATCTTTTTTTCTCTTCAGTGTTAACCCTTTCCTTTCTAACAAAAACTGAATAGATTTAATCAGAACATCATTGAAAATAATATAACAATTATTATTTGTATTATTTTATAAATCATTAGTCTTTCTCTGTCTAAAGAATCCATATGTTCTACTGGACATTTTAAACTCTTGTCATGGTGACGATTTTACAAAATTACAGTCATGGTCTTGAATTGGACTCACATTTTTCTGGTCTCGGTCTTGGCTCAGTCTCGAACCTCTCGTCCCCCTCCCGGTCTCGGTCTTTTCTTTCTCTCTCCCCCCCTCCCTCCCCCCCCCTCTGGTCTTGGTCTTGACTCAGACTCAATTCGCTCCAGTCTTGGTCTTGAATCAGTCTCGCTTAAGGTGGTCTCGAACAGAACACTGCTAGGCAACACTAAATAGTGTAGCATAATACACAACAGACAATTCATGCCAATGGAACTGACCAGAGTCTAGACTCTCTAGACAACCTTCAAATCACCACCAAATGGTTTTCTGTTAGACAAGTGCCAAGAGTAAGGTCCTGGAATGTACGTCCATGTTCCTGAGAAGAGATGACTAGCACTACCATAGTGTCAAATTGACCTATGTCATCTTAGTCATCGGTTAAGTCAAACCAGTAGAACTGATGAATAAGAATACTAATCGGGGACTCTATGACCTTTAGAGTGTTGAGGACAACGTGTCTGACTATGTGGGTGTACATGGCTAGACTTGCCTGAGATACTGTCAATACAAGAATGAACTAGGCCTCAGGATTCATAGCGATGAACACACATCTCGACAATAGATGTCATAGCACACTTTACACATTACTGCTACCTCTTCTCAAGACACACATGGGGGAGGTGGGGGGGGGGGGGGTCTGTTATGATTACTCATAAAGATAAGAGTTGCATTTTTACAACAGAGAGCTCAATTTTCCTTTCAATTGTGACAGTCTACAGCAAGTGCTATGGTTTTGTAGTGTTTAATAACCTTTCAAAACAGTAGAGGATAGCCAGAATGATCAGGAATACAGCTGTATCCAATTATTCAAGGAATGCACCCTTTGTATGAAAAGGCTGGGGAGTCGAGAGAGAGAATATGGCTGGCTAGCTTTCTCAAAGTATTTTCTTCTCCCCTTTCCTTTCCTCCTCAGCTGAGCTCTGTTGGAAATGCCACGGTGCCCTCTCTGATGTGAGGATGAGGACCTACACCAGAGGGGCCCCCACAGCATTCTTCATAAGTCTACTGTGGCCCCTGGTGTCCCCGGTGGTGGGGATGGGAGAGGAGACGGACCCCACTGGAGGGATACCCTTCATGGGAGGGAACTACGATGGACACCCCATGCTGTTTTTCGGCCAGGGTGAGGTGGAGGAGTTGCAGGCAGCAGCGGCTGGGACTCACCAGGAGATGGCTGCAAGGATCCGCGAGGCGGGGGAGGCCATGCTGGAGCACCCTGAGGAATACCTGCCCTCCTGGAGCCCGGCAGAGTTCAGCGCCCGCTGGAACGAGGTGTATGGAAACAACCTGGGAGTGTTGTCTATGTTCTGTCTACTCTACCCACACAGGGCCGGGGCCCTTGACCTGGCCAAGGATTACATGGAGAGGATGGCAGCTCAGCCTAGTTGGTATATTTTCTATCTTTGTTTTTCCCAAATCTTTGTGTACATCTTCTTATCCGAGATATTGCTGCAGAAAGCAAACCTAAATGCAATCAATTGTCTGTGAACATCATCCCTACTTATAGGGAAAAGAAATATGAGATACAATCTGTGGAAACAGTTTCAGAGTAGTTACTCAAATTCAGCCCCCGTGGGAACAGTTACTGTGTACAGTAGATTCTCAAATTCAACCCCTGAGTGAATTCCTTGCTTCTCAATTGCAGAAAACTGAGCCGTTCTTCCCTTGGGATCTCTATTGTTTTATGCTTAGCCTACCCTTTGCAGTAAGAAAAACTCTCACATGTTTTTCTCATTACAATGACCAATACTGATATATTTGGAGAATGCACAGATGCAGCTTAATCAATGTATTTGTCTTCTGTACATCACCATGTGCCCACTGGGGATACATGACAAATCCTACTCCCCTTCTTTATGGCCAGACCTGCAAGTAGAGATGCATTGTGGTCCGATGGGCCTGTGGTCCAGGAAATATGTTTAGCAGCTGTTCGAATTCATTGCTGAACATGCCCCCGTTGAAAGGAAATGAAATGTTCCGATGTTGAGCTGCCTGGCCTTRTGCAGTGGGATGGGAGGACTAGGGTTTCAGCCTCTACTACTGCTCTGGATTAGAGGTCAGAGACTGAGATAGWCATTTGACTGGGGTACTCTGAGTGRTTACATGGGAAATCTCATCTGCATCTCACATTGTTCACCCCCAACCAAAAGGATGTGCTAATGCGGTCCCAGTCTACAGAATCAGAAGGGAATCGCTTAAAGTCTGAATGATGTTATATTTGAATCAAAAGTATATGATATTTATTTAACCGTACTAGGCTATCATGCAGACTTGTTCACATTATGTTGCACAAAAATCATAGGCTAAGACAAGGGCACCTATGAGATAGCATGTTGTTTCTGTATTTTAACCAACCCTTACAGTACTGTACTTCAGATGACCCCCGACCTCCTGTGAGGGTTGTGATTGTGAAACTTCTGTGGTTTTAATATTTTCACTAACAGTACAGTTTATAAAGTCCTTCATAACAAGCTTTCTCTGCACGTCGCAAGCCAATGAATTCAGTGTTAAGGAGGGGTCTCTGACATATGAGGCAAGTCATTTCACTGTCGCAACCAATTTTGGAGTCATGGTGCCTGCGTTCTCAGAACGTCTTTGCTTTTAGCTTCATGGTCAGAGGGCTTCCCTTTTCCAGTTTCACCTTCTCCTTATCTCTCAATCCTTTTTCAGAAAAAAGCATTACCTCAGCCTCATTGTTTAAATCCTCTACTTAGTCTTTAGCTGCTGCGTCTAGCCACCCCGTTCAGAGGGAGAGACAAGGTTTTCTTATGGGTACTGACCAGAAGCATTAGTCCAAATTTGCCAATACTTCTCACAAAATTTGTCCGTGGCACAAGTTAAGAAATGATAACCCACTGAGCACATTTTCCCAGTTTAACAACATACAATGTGAGTTCTCTCCTCAGCCACACATTTACTATAGTTTCTGAATTCTGAATCTCACAGGGATCCATAAAAGTGGCTCCGACAACTTGTCGAGGAGAACCATATTCCGACCGGTAAACTCCAGCTTGTGACGTACTCTGGTCCCTGGTTTGTTTTAAGGCAGTCCATGTGTAAACACACAGAAGAGATGTCTTGTGTGCTTTGGTGTAATGTAATATACAGTACAGTACAGCAGTACTCATTCTAAATACTTTAACAGTGCATTAAACTTGGTTTGTGAACCAAAGACTGTCATCAAAAAAACATTTTAACTAGTCGTTGACAGATGGAAATAATGTATTAGTTACATAAAATGGAAGAAATGCTGCCAGAGGGTAGCTGCATATCATTGATATGTGTGAATAAAATAAAATTTTATTTGTCACATGCGCTGAATACAACAGTTGAAATTTACCGCAAAATGCTTACTTACAAGCCCTTAACCAACAATGCAGTTCAAGAAATAGAGTTAAGAAAATATTTACTAAATAAAGTTTAAACAATTATAAAAAGTGACACAATAAAATAACTATAAAATAAAATAATACAGGGAGTACCGGTACTGAGGTAATGTGAGGGGGTACAGGTCAGTCGAGGTAATTTCTCTGCTACCGCTTGYCATGCGGTAGCAGAGAGAACAGTGTATGACTTGGGTGACTGGAGTCTTTGACAATTTTTTGGGCCTTCCTGGGACCCCGCCTAGTAAATAGGTCCTGGATGGCTGTGATGTACTGGGCCGTACGCACTACCCTCTGTAGCGCCTTACGGTCGGATGCCGAGCAGTTGCCATACCAGGGAGTGATGCAACCGGTCAGGATGGTCTCGATGGTGAAGCTGTATAACTTTTTGAGGATCTGGGGACCCATGCCAAATCTTTTCAGTCTACTGAGGGAGAATAGGCATTGTCGTGCCCTCTTCACGACTGTCTTGGTGTGTTTGGACCATGATAGTTTGTTGGTGATGTGGACACCAAGGAACTTGAATCTCTCGACCCGCTCCACTACAGCCCCATCGATGTAATTGGGGCGTGTTAGGCCTTCCTTTTCCTGTAGTCCACTATCAGCTCCTTTGTCTTACTCACGTTGAGGGAGAGKTTGTTGTCCTGGTACCACACTGCCAGGTCTCTGACCTCCTCCCTATGGGCTGTCTCATCGTTGTCGGTGATCAGGCTTGGCCACACAGTCGTGGGTGAACAGGGAATACAGGAGGGTAGCTCTGACAGGCCCCCGTGTTGAGGATCAGCGTGGCAAATGTGTTGTTGCTTACCCTCTCAGGAAGTCCAGGATCCAGTTGAAGAGGGAGGTGTTTAATCCCAGAGTCCTTAGCTTTGTGGGTACTATGGTGTTGAACGCTGAGCTGTAGTCAAAGAAAGGCATTCTCACGTAGGTGTTCCTTTTGTCCAGGTGGGAAAGGTAGTGTGGAGTGCGATTGAGATTGCATCATCTGTGGATCTGTTGGGGCGGGATGTGAATTGTAGTGGGTCTAGGGTTTCCGGGATGATGGTGTTGATGTGAGCCATGACCAGTCTTTCAAAGCACTTCATGGCTACCGAAGTGAGTGCTACAGGGCGGTAATCATTTAGGCAGGTTAACTTCGCTTTCTTGGGCACAGGAACTATGGTGGTCTGTTTGAAACATGTAGGTATTACAGACTTGGTGAGGGAGAGGTTGAAAATGTCAGTTTAAGACACTTGTCAGTTGKTCCGCACATGCTCTGAGTACACGTCCTGGTAATATGTCTGGCCCCGCGGCCTTGTGAATGTTGACCTGTTTAAAGGTCTTGCTCACATTGGCTACGGAGAGAGTGATCACACAGTCGTCCAGAACAGCTGGTGCTCTCATGCATGCTTCAGTGTTGCGTTTCTCAAAGCGAGCACAAAAGGCCTTTAGCCCGTCTGGTAGGATCGCCTCGCTGGGCATCTCGCGGCTGGGTTTCCCTTTGTAGTCTGTAATAGTTTGCAAGCACTGCMACATCCGAGCTGGAATAAAAAATCAAATTTTAAAGTATGGCAGCTTCTTTGATATTTGGCACGGAGTAAAGTGTATGGGTCCATGTGATGAGTGGAACAGATTTCTACTATTTCTTTTATATGTTCTGAGAAGAATGATTGTCAAGTTGGGGATGAAAATGTATTTACATGGCATGCACTTTAATGGTAACTGCTCAAAATACAATTTCCTTCTTGGATTTTTATTTTACTGCCACATTTTACTGTCATTTTTACTATAATTACACAGAGAGARCTTTTCAAGAACACTTCGTAGGTGTTATATGACATTAACGCATGGGTAAGGACTAATTTGCCAATTTCACAATTAGTAGCTCTTAAAAACACAATTCAGTCAGCATTCAAAATGTATGAGGTGCCAGCTACTTTTGAAATTGCACATAGTGCACTATATATCACTTTAAAAGGCAGTATATGTTGTTGGACTTTAAAGCATGTGTGAAGATGCTGTTTTGCATGTTTTTGGTAAAAGAACTGAAAGCTATTTAGATCTTTGCCAAATCAGAAAATGGCCCTGAGAAAGATAAGTTAAAGTCTACACTTTTGATGACATTTAACTTTCAAGAATATGTAGTTAAACTTTTCTGTTTTTATTGGAGCTTATAGTACTGAGCGAATCGTTTGTTTTGAGATCAGTTTGGTTTTGGTTCGATGAAAAAATAATCACTGTTTTCGATTTTGGTTTTGATAATGTTTTTAGACATTAAATGCACTATGCTTTATGTGAGTTGAATGCTGTAACAACAGATAATAAAAAAGTTAATATCCCATGATGGTAGTGACTGCACATTACTGCTTATCACTTATTAACCATCCTTTATTCACACTTTAATAAAATATTTCAGTTCTTGTGTATATAAAAACATTTCAGGCCTATTTGATGACTTTATTATTTAATTCCAAGTCATCATCTCTATAGAGCTGCTGTCTGACAAAGTCACTATTTTAGCAGTTTTTCAAAGTAAATAAGGCATACTTTTATGACTGCTGAATATTAAATATCAGTCTTAGCTCAGACAAGTAGGTGCACAATGGATAATAGGGACAAGAAACTCCACATTAGTTAATTAATGTGTCCTACACTAAACTTTGTAGAATATTGGCCTTTTGGAAAGCCTACTACATTGCTCAGTTCGAGCTTGATCTGATTTATCTCCAGAGAAACTGCTCATTGCGCTCACAGAAAAAAAATGAACGAAATGGAAATTCAAATAATTGAACAGATGTCGGTCAATTAGTTGTTTTATAAAAAGAGTGTCACGAATCCTGCCGAAGATGGTGCCTCTTCCTGTTCGGGCGGCGCTCGGCGGTCGTCGTCGCCGGCCTACTAGCTGCCACCGATCCCCTTTTCTGTTTMATTTAGTTGTGTCTGATTTGTTGCACCTGTTTCRTGTTTAGGTTTGGTTGTGGGCTATTTAAACCCAGTTGGCCCGCCGGCTTTTGTGCGGGCTTGTTTGTCTGTTTGTGGTGTTCGTTTATTCTTGTGGTGTCTGTTCCTGCTCAGTTTCGTCCTGTTTGTTGGACTGGGACTTTACGCGCCCTTGTGTGTGTGGCGTGACCRTCTCTCTGGTTGTATTTGGAAWATTAAAAATCCACATCTTTTGGAACTACCCTGCTCTCTGCGCCTGACTTCTGCACTCACCACTTATTGAAGCGTTGACAAAGAGAAAGCTCCACCTGCCTTGCTTGGGCTAGAGTGAAAAAGGAATTTCAATTAATTCAAAACTATTTGTAAGGATACTACATATTGTATTAAGTCTTTCAAAGTTAGGAAATGGCACAATATAAATCCGTATTTATCACAGAGGACTATACTCATCAATCATTTTCTGTGTGTTGCAGGTTRGTTAAAGATGCTCCTTGGGATGAGGTTCCTCTAGCCCACTCTCTGGTTGGCTTCGCTACAGCCTATGACTTCCTGTATGAGTACCTGAGCAAGGTGCAGCAGGAGCGCTTCCTGCGGGTGATCGGTAATGCTACGCGCTTCATGTATGAGAAGTCCTACATCCGCGGCTGGGGCTTCCAGTACCTGCACAACCACCAGCCCACCAACTGTGTGGCTCTCCTCACTGGCAGCCTGGTCTACATGGCCCAGGGTGAGTACATCTGGTCCATGCACTGTGAACGTGTGTGTGTGTGTGTGTGTGTGTGTGTGTGTGTGTGTGTGTGTGTGTGTGTGTGTGTGTGTGTGTGTGTGTGTGTGTGTGTGTGTGTGTGTGTGTGTGTGTGTGTGTGTGTGTGTGTGTGTGTGTGTGTGTGTGTGTGTGTGTGTGTGTGTGTGTGCAGCTAAACACAAACACATTTATTATTACATCATCAGCTTTCAGAGGGTTCCTACAGTTTTTACTCTGTAACCTAGATCATGTCATTTTGGTGGTGGACCATTCTTGATACACACAGGTGTGAGTGTGAAAAACCCAGCAGCAATGCAGTTCTTGACCCATTCAAACCAATGTTTCTGGCACCTACTACAATACCCCGTTCAAAGGCACTTAAATCCATGTCTCAATTGTCTCAAGGCTTAAAAATACTTAATTAACCTGTCTCCTCCCCTTCATCTAAACTGATTGGAGAGGATATAGCAAGTGACATCATTAAGGGATCATAGCTTTCATCTGGATTCACCTGGTCAGTCTATGGAAAGAGCATGTTTTGTACACTCAGTGTAGATCCAGTAGATTGGTCAGTTTCTACTTAGTCTATTCATGTTCCTGGAATACTGTGGCCTCTTCTTGTTAACTTGTGTCACATCCTTCCTGAGTTACTTGAAATCACATTTGCCTTAAATGGATGGCTGCAGTCCAGCTCCATATGACTTGAGTAAGATTGTTTCATCCAGTGGAGGCTTCCCAGTCAGCCCCCTCTGCCTCTGAGTAGACAAACATTCTGGGCTGGAATTTCCATTCAGTGAGCCCGGGTTTATTCTCCATAGCTGCACTTAATCCCTCATAATTGTTTCTCCAGCGGAGACTCTCCACACAATTCCATAACATTCTGGATTGACCTTTTCCCAGTGTTTCTCTTAGTAGAGACTTAAGGARGGAACATAAGTCTGAAAAAGGGCCTTATTATTTCCTGCTCATTTCAAAACTGTTCCTTCTATTGTTTTGCTTTCAATTTCCTGGTTGTATTTTATTGGATGTTTCAGTCGGAGAGGCAGAGAGGCCAAAGGAAGGTGAAGTTGTTCTTGTTGTCCCCAGCAGTGCTATGGTATATCTTGGTTTGTTTACAAGGGAAGTGTTTCTGGTACAGAAAGAATGAGGAAGTCATGTAAACTAAATGACAGCAGGCTTATGGAGATTACTGTGGTCATCGTGGTTTTTCTTGGAGTCAGGTTTATGATACTGAGCAGAGGGTTGAAAAGGGGGGGGGGGGGGCAGGAGAGGGGGGGGTGCAGACTGGAGAATTATAGTACCCCTTTTGTGTTTTGAATCAGCTTTTTTGTTTCAAGTCCAGGAAAAACCGAGTTTGGTCCAGCAGCTTTGGTTGTTAACCCTTCTGTTACCTTGGAAATAAACGTAATTTGGTCATGGCCTGGGGTCTATGTACTGACTGTATAAATGTTTAAAGCTGACTTTGCRCTTGTATGTTTTTGAACAGCTGCAAATTGTTAAAAGGTAGCTTAACTAACTAACAGTTTTTGCTTAGGGTATAGCAGATTGAGAAAAGGCAGATAACCGTTACTTTGCTCATTCTTGGACCAGTTTATTTAGGGGCCGAACTCTGGCATAATTATTTTACTGTGTGCATATTCACTTCCTGCATTCCTTTGTCATGAATTTATCATTCATACCCTGTGCAAAAGTATGACATAACAGGCAAATATTATTCTATCAAGAACCCAGTGAAGAAATGGAACTTTGCCACTAAGGTTCTGCCAGAAATCAATCCTAGCAAACATTGGCTTCATGTCACATTTAATTCAGAGCCATTGTATTGCACATGTCTATAGTACTGAGATTTATGGAAGAATACAGCACCTCTCTTTAAAATATGGGTATTCTTTTATAGGGGACATAAAAAGCCCATTTGAAGCATTTATTTATAAGAATGGGATAGGCTCCATCTGTTGAAAATAAAGGAAKACAYATCTGTCCAAAGCATAAAACCTCTTAAGACCTCTATGAGAAAGTTAATCTCAGCATATAGCTACTGTGTACATTATGGTCTTATCATCAGAAGGGATATTGTATGGGCTCTATCCAAAGGGTGAGTCACGGGGAGAGAGTGGACCAGATGACTAGATCGCAGGACAGCATCTGATATGGGATCAGTGCATTCCGGTGTCCGCATGTTGACGCTTGGCAGCTGGTCTGCCGTGGTGGGATCCTAATTGGACAGCCAYGTGTGCAGTAGTTTACCATGGGTTCATCAGTATTTAACCATCAGGATTTCACCCTAAGACCTGAATCATCCACCTGTCTGCTACGACCACCAGGGGCTCAAGTTGTATTATTTAGTGTAGAATGTTGGGACTCTGGGAGACATTCAAAGTCATAGCCACAGTCAGACWACATTGTGTTGCTTCCTTAAACAAAAGCTGTTATACATGAACACTTGATTGATTTGTGAAAAAGTGTCTATTTTACACATACTGTATAACCTATGGGCAAAATGGGTTGAGTCGACCTAGTTCCCTCGTTATTTCAATGTAATTTACATCGTATTCAAACACGAATTAACAACACGTTTGGTTTACATTTTGACAGTTTGTTGAGAACTTTATCAGATGTCAAATAAAATTGTATGTAAAGTACCAGTCAAAAGGTTGGACACAACTACTCATTCAAGGGTTTTTCTTTATTTTTACTATTTTCTACATTGTAGAATAGTAGTGAATACATCAAAACAATGAAATAACACATATGGAATCATGTAGTAACCAAAAAGTGTTAAACAAATCAAAATATATTTTATATTTGAGATTCTTCAAAGTAGCCAGCCTTTGCCTTGATGACAGCTTTGCACACTCTTGGCATTCTCTCAACCAGCTTGATGAGGTAGTCACCTGGAATGCATTTCAATTAACAGGTGTGCCTTGTTAAAAGTTAATTTGTGGAATTTCTCAATGAGTTTGAGCCAATCAGTTGTGTTGTGACAAGGTAGTGTTGGTATACAGAAGATAGCCCTATTTGGTCCATATTATGGCAAGAACAGCTCAAATAAGTGAAGAGAAATGACAGTCCATCAAACTTTAAGACATGAAGGTCAGTCAATCCAGAAAATGTCAAGAACTTTGAAAGTTTCTTCAACTGCAGTCTTAAAAACCATCAAGCGCTATGATGAAACTGGCTCTCAAGAAGACAGCCACAGGAAAGTAAGACCCAGAGTTACCTCTGCTGCAGAGGATAAGTTCATTAGAGTTACCAGCCTCAAAAATTGCAGCACAAATAAATGCTTCACATAGTTCAAATAACTGCAGCCCAAATAAATTCTCAACTGTAACGGCTTTCTTCCTGGGCTGAAGGAGAGGACCAACATGCAGCGCGGTTAGTGTTTAACATGTTTAATAGACGGTAAACTGTGAACACTTAACAACAATACAAAAACAACAAACGTGAAAGCCGAGACAGTCCTATCTGGTGCAGAACACAAACACAGAGACAGGAAACAATCACCCACAAAATCCCAACACCAAACAAGCCTCCTATATATGATTCTCAATCAGGGACAACGAATACCAGCTGCCTCTGATTGAGAACCATATTAGGCTGGACACAGAAACAGACAAACTAGACACACAACATAGAATTCCCACCCAGCTCACGTCCTGACCAACACTAAACAAGCAAAACACATAATAACTCTGGTCAGGACGTTACATCAACATCAACTGTTCAGAGGAGACTGCGTGAATCAGGTCTTAATGGTCGAATTGCTGCAAAGAAACCACTACACCAGGACACCAATAAGAAGAAGAGACTTGCTTGGGCCAAGAAACACAAGCAATGGACATTAGACTGGTGGAAATCTGTCCTTTGGTCTGATGAGTCCAAATTTGAGATTTTTGGTTCAAACCGCTGTGTCTTTGTGAGATGCAGGGTAGGTGAACAGATGATCTCCGGATGTGTTGTTCCCACCGTGAAACATGGAGGAGGAGATGTGATGGTGTGGGGGTGCTTTGCTGGTGACACTGTCAGTGATTTATTTAGAATTCAAGGCACACTTAACCAGCATGGCTTTYATCAAGACAAAGGCTGGCTACTTTGAAGTGTCTAAAATCTGAAATATATTTTGATTCGTTAAACACTTTTTTGGTTACTACATGATTCCATATGTGTTATTTCATAGTTATGATGTCTTCACTATTATTCTACAATGTATAAAATAGTAAAAATAAAGAAAAACCCATGAATTASTAGGTGTGTCCAAACTTTTGACTGGTACTGTAGATCTGACGTCTTTGCCCGGTGGATACAGTATGGAAAATGATTTTGCCAATACTCTCAGCTTTAAGCAATTGTCTAGACTTGTTCCTTCTCCCGCCTTGTATAATCTAAACCCACTTGATTGGCATCATGTCAATAAATGAAGCAGAAACTCTTGTCAGCCCACTATCATTGTATTTAACCTATGTCATATTTGGTTATTTCATTCTTAGAAATCATTCTTTGTTCATTCTTGGAAATGAAATAAGAGGCTTCAGGAATTTTCCTCAACTGGGTCCAGACACCTTTTTTGTGATTTCACAAATTTAGAGAAACTTTTCCCGAACAGCAAATCCCCMAAAAACATGAACAAAGGCTCCAAGAAAACACCCAAATACATCCTTTTAGAAACGGCAAAGCTCTCAGTATTGTGATGTAGGACTTTAGATGTTGTACACATAAAATTGTGTAATTCTGAACTTTATCCGCAACGTTATTTTCCATTTTGTTGTGTCTCGAGCGATACATCTCCGTCCATTTTACAGGTAACTATCAAAAGTAAAGAAACACTTGAGTAAACGAGTGATACAAAGTATATTGAAAGCATGGGGTACTTCCACACAGGAMGTTCSAGACACTTGTAGAATCTTTGCCAAGGTGCATTGAAGCTGTTCTGGCATGTGGTGGCCCAACACCCTATTAAGACACTATATGTTGGTGTTTCCTTTATTTCGGCAKTTACCTATAGCAGCAGGCTACACAGAAAATGGAACCGCTCGAGACGGCTCGAGTTGTGGGAAAGGGCATATAACGTTGTGGATAAAGTTCAGAATGACACAACTTCATGTGTACAACATSTAAAGACCTGCATCACAATACTGAGAGCTTTTCTGTTTCTAAAAGGATGTTTTGAGGTGTTTTATTTTTTATTTTGTTCATGTTTTTTAGGGCCCCCATAATACACAATGAGGATGAGGAAGTGATTTGCTGTTTGGGGTAAGTTTCTCTAAAACATGTCAAATCACAAAAGAGGTGTTTGGACCCTTCTAGAACATGCCATTGAAATCAAAAATAGAGATTTGGTTGTAAAAAAGAGAACTTCTCTTTTAATGGCTCATCAAATCATAATTAGTTAAAAAACCTCAAAGGAGTAGAAGGCAAGTCAAATGGCACCATATAAATAGTAAATCCCTTGACCTCCCACATTCCTGCGAACCACAGCGTCATGGTGTGGGCAACTAATGTGTACTGATGAGGGCTCCAGAGCCAGTAACATCACTAACAGCATGGCTGAAGAGAAGCCATAGATAAGGCCCCAGCATGACAGCAGCATTATCCACTCAGCCAGTCATTAGGTAAACTGAGGCACATCATTAGGCTCCAGATCGATTGTGGAGTTCATGGCTAGAGCACAGTGTTACTGTACGTGATGTGATTGAGCCATGGGTGGTAGAATTTCTTACTGGTCATTAAGATTATTGGATCTTTTGACTTTATAAAATTAATCAGATTAGTTTGGGTATTCCCCTGACTTGATTTAATTCTATGTATTTTTTTATATTCTATTGTAATTATATAAAACATGTTGGTTCATTAATTCCTACATGATGCCCATGATGCAGAACTGTCCAAACAGTGTGTGGACTTGGGAGTATGGAACCGGAGTGTGGGCATTGGTGTAGTGAGATGCTGTTTGTGTAAATGTGGTCTTTGTGTGCCAGCAGTTCCTGTTTAATGGTAAATACCTGCTCTGTGTAGGCCACTGATCTGCTAGCCCAAACTAAACACAGGGGTGGACGCCGGCTCAGGGGCTGGGCTGTGGGCACCGGTGAGTGGGTGGCTGGAGCCAGTCCACTAGGTAGCTGCCAGGCACCAGTGAAGGACTGGGATTTCTCAATGAAGTGTGGCTGGAGTGTTTATGTGGTCACTTCTTCTCATAGTAAACTCTGTGTGTGATCCAGAGAGAGAGAGAGAGAGAGAGAGAGAGAGAGAGAGACGCTATACATTAGTCTGGTATGGTAGTATCATGCTTTCCATATAACGTGAGTTAAGGCTCCTGTATGAAGTTCCTGGAAATTAAGAAATCTGAATTTTGAATAACTGAGTAGCTTTAACTGCATTTACAACTACAGTACCTCACTTGAGACCACATATTACACATAGTTACTTAGTTAAAGTCATGACAACAAACACTTTAGGTGGCTGACAGCAATCTATCTCACACCCACTAAGCTGACCCTGGTTTCTCCTCTGTTCTGTTCCAGGTTATCTGCAGGAGGCCTACCTGTGGACTAAGCAGGTTCTGGCTATCATGGAGAAGTCTATGGTGCTCCTCCAGGACGTGACGGACGGCTCACTGTACGAGGGCGTGGCCTACGGTACCTATACCACCCGCTCTCTATTCCAGTATATGTTCCTCGTGCAGAGACACTTCTCCATCAGCCACTTCGACCACCCCTGGCTCCACAAACACTTTGCATTCATGTACAGGACCATCCTGCCAGGTAATACAACAATTGATGTTGTATACTCTGCTCTGCTCTGCCATTCAATTGCATAGAACATAATTAATGTTTCCCTTTGCAGAAGTTGCTTGGTTCGATCAACTTTTTACCTCTAACTGTGCATTTAGTCTAGATATCACGTGATATATTAAAAGGTCATATGGATATTGTATAGGGAGCAAGACCATTTTTTAAAGGAAATACAGTGCCAGTCAACAATCTGTGAATAAGTGTTCATAAATGCTTTAGTGAACTGCTGAGGCACCCGTCCTGGCCCTACATCCAGCCAGGGTCCTTCTTGGCAATGTTTCCCAAGTTCTAAGTAGATTATGTATGAAACCCCCTGAGTGCATTACCACCATGTTAGAGAGTGTAACTACTCATTTGTCCTGATATGGGATATGCATGCGTGCACTTAATAGCTTCCTGGAGGTCTGTCAGAGCTGTGCTGATCCCTCCCCTCTGCTCTCCTCTCCTTTTCTGGCTGACTGTCTGAAAGTCAGGGGGAGGGCAGTGCTGGAGGAAGGGCCCCCTCCCAACACTTTGTATTGTGACTGGGGCTGAGCAGCTCTAGGAGATCTAGTTTTGGACTCCCACAATATTTGACATGGGGCATTTGTTTGTCCAAGATCTAGCTTTGCATCATGGCAGGAATGTTGTAAACAGACGATCTTTCAGAATGGGAAACACACACACCTAGTATCACACCCGCGTATGCACTATCACAGCTCAGGATGTGACCCAGATGCAGACACAGAAGGCGGATAGTTCCATACTCAGAATATTTATTTTACCAGTGGTGGAAAAAATACCCAATTGTCATACTTGAGTAAAAGTATAGATACCTTAACAGAAAATGCCTAAAGTAAAAGTGAAAGTCACCCAGTAAAATACGACTTGAGTAAAAGTCTAAAGGTATTTGATTTTAAATATAMTTAAGTATCAAAAGTAAATGGAATTGCAAAAATATACTTAAGTATCAAAAGTAAAATTCCTTGTATATGGCAAACCAGACAGCACAATTTTCTAGTTTTTTWWAATTACAGATAGTCAGGGGCACACTCCAACAATCAGACATAATTTACAAATGAAGCATTTGTGTTAAGTGAGTCCGCCAAATCAGAGGCAGTAGGGATGACCAGGGATGTTCTCTTGATAAGTGCGTGAATTGAACCTTTTCTGTCCTGTTAAGCATTCAAAATGTAACGAGTACTTTTGGGTGTCAGGGAAAATGTAAGGAGTAAAAAGTAATCATTTTCTTTAGGAATGTAGTGGAGTAAAAGTAAAAGTTGTTAAAAATAGAAATTGTAAAGTTAAGTAAAGATACCTCAAAAAACGACTTAAGTTATACTTTRAAGTATTTGTACTTACAGTTGAAGTCRGAAGTTTACATACACCTTAGCCAAATACATTTAAACTCAGTTTTTTCACAATTCCTGACATTTAATCCTAGTAAAAATTCCCTGTCTTAGGTCAGTTAGGATCACCACTTTATTTTAAGAATGTGAAATGTTTGAGTTTGAGTTGATTTTATTTTTACAGGGACAGTGCACATTAATCAACGTTTCAGTTAAAGAGACGGTTTTAGCCAGCCAGCTAATTTTCAACCGCAGTCTCTGGGCAGGTTATTAAAACAATTACAATACAGACAATCAATGAGCAGTGAGCACACGCAGAGCAACATAGGACAAGCAAGACATAGCATGCAGACAGAACAACATAGCACAAAAAGCAACAAGACAAAATCCATAAAAGCAACAAAGTGTTTCCACACCTCACAAGYTACAGACAACAGACAACATTGAAAGCGGCAATACACAGCTAGGGATTATGTTCACAAATCGGATTGGCCTKTAGCCCTGTCTGCATRTTTTTTGTGAAAGTGTGATAGGTGGTGCAGTTATGTGTGTCTGATGGCAGTGTATTCCAGACATGGGAAGCTCTCACAGAGAAAGCAGATTGACTAAAGGTGCTTTTCCTTAAGGGAAATATACAGTCACCTCTCATGGCAGACCTTGTGGATCTGCTGCCATATGTTTGGGTTTTCTGTTTAACAAAAATACTGAGTGGAGGGGTAGCCAGGCCATTACAAGACATGCATCGGTGTATTGTACAAGATTTTCCCAACTCAGGAGCTCATGCTTTCTGAGGATGTGACAGTGATGATGGCTATTGGGCTTTCTATCAAGCGCTTTGAGAGCCTGTTTGTTAGCTAGGTTGAATTTGGTTATTTGAATTACTGTTTTCACCTGCTTTTTAAAAGAGAGGTTGGAATCAAGTATGATGCCAAGGTACTTAAAATCAGATACCACCTGGAGCTTATCCCCTGACACATAGACATCTGGCTCAGTAGCAACGGTTGCCCTCTTTGTGAAGAACATGCAGACAGTTTTTTTCACATTGAGATGCAAACACGAGTCACTGAGCCACTTTGTAACCTGGACCATTACAGTAGTGAGTTCTTGTGCAGCTTGTTGTTTGCTCTTTGCATGCGCAGATATCACTGTATCATCTGCATACATTTGAACTTCAGACCCAGTACAGACAGAAGGCAGATCATTAATGTACAGGCTGAACAGGAGGGACCCCAGTATTGACCCTTGGGGCACGCCCACATCATARCTAAGAGTGGGCGACAGCTCATTGCTCACTCTGACACACTGAGTTCTGCCTTCAAGGTATGATTTCATCCATCTCAAGGCATCGGGGGGAAAAGTTGAACTTGGACAATTTTGTGATGAGAATTTCATGGTTAACAGTTTCAAAAGCCTTCCTTAGGTCCAGAAACACAGCCCCAACAACGCCCCCTTTGTCCATCTTGGACAAAGGCCATCCACTGCTTTCCACTCYGGTGAGTATCGCTGGCTCGGTGATGTTAGGCCCAGAATTGAGTTGCACATCCCCGGAGAGCAGGAGGGTAGTGAACAGGTAGTTTAACAGWTTCCGATAAATGTTGGACTTGTGTTTGTTACGCCTAAGCGGTTCAGTGGAATAGGGAGCGAGGTAGACTTGRYCATTATTCAGAACATTATGGTATGCTGTGTACTGTCCGCTCCTGTGTAACGGTGAACCAATGTGTTTGGTGTTGATATTCTCCGGCAGTAGATTGATTGTGTCATCCCAGCAAGGACGCACTGAGATTATCAGTAGAGCAGCTACATAACTGACAATCATGGCAATGTACTGGAGATGAAACACATAATTGCGCTTTAAATCTTTGCATGAGTTACTTAGCTGGGGTCGGCGTACACCTGATGTTTTAGATAAAATAAGAGCATCTGGAGGAGAAGCAGCACCTGCCGCAACAACCTTCCTTCCGTCTACCATCTCATGTCAGAATAATAGTAGAGAGCATTATTTATTTGACATTTTATTTCTTTCATCACATTCCCAATGTGTCAGACGTTTACATACACTCAATTAGTATTTGGTAGCATAGCCTTTAAATTGTTTAACTTGGGTCAAATGTTTCAAGTAGCCTTCCACAACCTTCCCACAATTAGTTGGGTGAATTTTGGCACATTCCTCCTGACAGAGCTGGTGTAACTGAATCAGGTTTGTAGGCCTCCTTGCTCGCACACACTTTTTCAGTTCTGGCCACACATTTTCTATAGGATTGAGGTCAGGGCTTTGTGATGGCCACTCAAATACCTTAACTTTGTTGTCCTTAAGCCATTTTTCCACAAGTTTGGAAGTATGCTTGGGGTCACTGACCATTTGGAAGACCCATTTGCGACCAAGCTTTAACTTCCTGACTGATGTCTTGAGATGTTGCTTCATTATATCCACGAAATTTTCCAACCTCATGATGCCATCTATTTTGTGAAGTGCACCAGTCCCTCCTGCAGCAAAGCACCCCCACAACATGATGCTGCCACCCCCGTGCTTCACGGTTGGGATGGTGTTATTCAGTTTGCAAGCCTCCCCCTTTTCCTCCAAACATAACGATGGTCATTATGGCCAAACAGTTCTATTTCTGTTTCTTCAGACCAGAGGACATTTCTCCAAAAAGTACGATCTTTGTYCCCATGTGCAGTTGCAAACCGTAGTCTGTCTTTTTTATGGTGGTTTTGGAGCAGTGGCTTCTTCCTTGCTGAGCGGCCTTTCAAGTTATGTTGATATAGGACTCGTTTTAATGTGGATATAGATACTTTTGTACCTGTTTCCTCCAGCATCTTCACAAGGTCCTTTGCTGTTGTTCTGGTATTGATTTGCACTTTTTGCACATTGATTTGATTCGCACATTGATTTGCACTTTTCACAACGTACATTCATCTCTAGGAGACAGAATGCGGCTCCTTCCTGAGCGGTTTGACGGCTGCGTGGTCCCATGGTGTTAATACTTGCATACTATTGTTTGTACAGATGAACGTGGTACCTTCAGGCGTTTGGAAATTGCTCCCAAGGATGAACCAGATTTGTGGAGGTCTACAATTTTTTTCTAAGGTCTTGACTGATTTATTAAAATTTTTCCCATGATGTCAAGCAAAGAGGCACCGAGTTTGAAGGTAGGCCTTGAAATACATCCACATGTAAACCTCCAATTGACTCAAATGATGTCAATTAGCCTATCAGAAGTTTCTAAAGCATTTTCTGGAATTTTCCAAGCTGTTTAAAGGCACAGACAACTTAGTGTATGTAAACTTCTGACCTACTGGAATTGTGATACAGTGAATTATAAGTGAAATAATTTGTCTGTAAACAATTGTTGAAAAGATTACTTGTGTCATGTACAAAGTAAATGTCCTAACCGACTTGCCAAAACTATGGTTTGTTCACAATAAATTTGTGGAGTGGTTAAAAAATGAGTTTAATGACTCCAACCTAAGTGTATGTAAACTTCCGACTTCAACTTTAAGTACTTTACACCAAAGTATTTTAYAAAGGGGCAGGCAAAGGGCAGGTTGAGGTTCGTAATCCAAGGCAGGGTCAAACAGGGACAGAACGGCAGGCAGGCTCAGGACAGGCAGATAGGTCAGATCCGGCAAGACTAGTAAAACAAAGTTGAGAGCAGGCGAACCAGGAAACACGCTGGTAAGACCTGACAAGACAAGACAAACTGGCACAGACAAACAGAAAACAAAGGTATAAATACACAGGAGATAACTGGGACAACTGGGAGACACCTGGTAGGGAGTGGAGACAAGCACAAGACACGTGAAACAGATCAGGGTGTGACAGTGCACTGTCTGATTTTGGTTATTGCTGTTGCTGTTGTTGTTTTTGGCTTATAAACAATTTATTGTGGTTAAATATTTACTACTGGTTGCTATGTTTTAAGATACCTTTTCAAGCCAAACTGCCATTCTTCTTAGATACTGAGAGTAAGCTAAATTTATGGGAACCGTGTGTTTTGGGGAAATGGCTTCAGCAATAAAGCTAGGGAGATGCTAATTTCAACAGGGCCTGTAGTTTCTCTTTCCCTTTTAGGACATGGCATGCCATGCATTTTTGACATTTGTGTTAAAAATGCTCAAATTCTGTTGAAGCTACATATGTAAGATTTATAGTGTATTTGAGGTTTAACAAAGGCTTCTACGTTTTTATACAAATGTATAAAAAATGTCCATTCATTATAATCCACATAATAATTTACATTTCCTGTTGCTGCAGGATTCTTTTCCTGCTGTAGCAAACTGTCTTAAATTAAGATTCTACAATGCCTTCAGAAAGTATTCAAAACCCTTGACTTTTTTCGACATTTTGTTGTGTTACAGTCTGAATAAAAATGTTATTAAATTGAAATTTTGTGTCACTGGCCTACACATAATAACCCATAATGTCAAAGTGGAATAATGTTTTTATAAACGTTTACAAATGAATAAAAAATTCAAAGCTGAAATGTCTTCAGTCAATATGTCATGCCTGCTCCCCCTCCCTGGTGCTCAGGGGCGCCAGGCTGCCCATCCTTACGCACACCTGTCACCATCGTTACGCGCACCAGCGCGTATTTGGACTCACCTGGACTCCATTACTTTGTTGATTGCCCCTCCTATATCTGTCTGTTTCTCGGTTTGATCCCAGTGTCAGCATTAATGTCGTTATGTTTCCCCTGTCCAGACGCTGTCCGGGTTTTGTTTCATGTACATTATTTATTAAACGTTCACTCCCTGTAGTCTGTCTTTACACAATAAGTATGAATACTAATTGACTCAAGACATTTCAGCTTCATTTTTTATTAATTTGTAAACATTTCTAAAAACATAATTTGTAATAGCAAGCCTAAATAAGTTTAGGAGTAAACGTTTAGCAATAATAGTGTTTAACATGATTTTTGAAGAACTACCTGATCTCTGTACCACACACATACAATTATCTGTAAGGTCGCTTAGTCGAGCAGTGAATTTCAAACCCAGATTCATCCACAAAGACCAGGGAGGTTTTCCAGTGCCTAGTAAAGAAGGGCACCTGTTTGTAGATGGGTAAAAAAGCAGACATTGAATATCCCTTTGAGCATGGTGAAGTAATTAATGACACTTTGGATGGTGTATCAATACACCCAGTCAATACAAAGATACAGGCGTCCTTCCTAACTCAGTTGCCGGAGAGGAAGGAAACCGCTCAGGGATTTCACCATGAGGCCAATGGTGACTTTAAAACAGTTACAGAGTTTAATGGCTGTGATAGGAAAAAACTGAGGATGGATCAACAACGCTAGTTAGTTACTCCACAATACTAACCTAATTGATAGAGCGAAAAGAAGGAAAACTGTACAGAATAAACAATATTCCAAAACATGCATCCTGTTTGCAACAAGGCACTAAAGTAATACTGAAACAAATGTGGCAAAGCAATTTACTTTTTGTCCTGAATACAATGTGTTATGTTTGGAGCAAATCCAATACAACACATTACTGAGTACCACTCTCCACATTTTTTTGCACAGTGGTGGCTGCATCATGTTATGGGTATGCTTGTAATCGTTAAGGACTGGGGAGTTTTCCAAGATAAAAGTAAACAGAATGGAGCTAAGCACAGGCAAAATCCTAGAGGAAAATATTGTTCAGTCTGCTTTCCACCAGACACCAGACACTTGGAGATGAAATTCACCTTTTAGTAGGACAATAACCTAAAACACAAGACCAATTATAAAATGGGTGGTTTGAGCCTGTATGCTGATTGGCTGACAGCCGTGGTATATCACGGGTATACCATGGGTATGATAAAACATTTATTTTTACTGCTCTAATTACATTGGTAACCAGTTTATAATAGCAATAAGGCACCTCAGGGGTTTGTGATATATGGCCAATATACCACGGCTAAGGGCTGTGTCCAGGAACTCCACGTTGCTACGTGCGTAAGAACAGCACTTAGCCGTGGTATATTGGCCATATACCACACCCCCTCGGGCCTTATTGCTTAAATATACACTGGAGTTGCTTAGCAAGACGACATTGAACGTTCCTGAGTAGCCTAGTTCCAGTTTTGACTTAAATCGGCTTGAAAATATATGGCAAGACTTGAAAATATCTGTTTTCACAGTTTGAAGAATTTTTTAAATAATAATGTGCAAATATTGTACAAACCAGGTGTGGAAAGCTCTTAGAGACTTAACCAGAAAGACTCAACTGTTATCACTGTCATTGGTGATTCCAACATGTATTGGAGTGAATGGAGTGAATGTAGTGAATACTTATGTAAATGAGATACTGTATTTCATTTTCAATACTTTAGCAAAAAACATGTTTTCACTTTGTCATTTTGGGGTATTGTGTCTAGATGGGTGAGGTAAAAAGATATTTAATCCATTTTGAATTCAGGCTGTAACACAACAAAATGTGTAAAAAGTCAAAGGGTATGAATACTTTCTGAATGCACTGTATATCTATACAACATGTACCGTATTACTTACATTTTGTAGACTACTCAAGATTGAATCATAAGAAGGTATATTGTTTGTACAACCAAACTGGACCTTGGACTGATCAGTATGTAGCGGTCACTTCAAATTTGTAAGAGTTTTATGATAATAACATTCAATATTTCTCTAACAAACCACTATGAAAAGCCACTATTGCAGTTGCCTCCTCCTATATTTTAACTGTAAAATAATCCATATGGATCTTGGCCCTGGCCTGTTCCATCTCACCAGGGTTCCAGAGGACTGTAGCCGTAGCAGATTCCAACTACAATTGGTTCTACGGGCCTGAGAGCCAGCTGGTGTTCCTGGACCGATACGTGATGAGGAACGGCAGCGGGAACTGGCTGGCTGAACTGATCCATCAGAACCGGGTGTTGGAGGGGCCAGGACAGGCCGGGAAGGGACAGAGATGGTGCACACTGCACACAGAGTTCATCTGGTGAGACTGAGTCACTCTCTCTCTTTCGCTCTTGTCTGTTGGTTTAGTTGTACTGTTAAATGTGCTGTATTGTATGGATTTAGACCTACAGTTTATTATCATACTGATAATTAAATAATTTACTCCATTCTGAATKTTAAATAGGATTTTGAGCGGCTTAATTTGTATGTATGAAATTAATATGTTGTTGTTTTTCAATTCTGCAGGTATGATCCAAGCCTGACTCCCAGGGCTCCTGCAGACTTCGGTACATCCCAACTCCACTACTTTGAGGACTGGGGTGTCGTCACGTATGGAAGTGCTTTACCCGCAGACACCAACCACACCTTCCTCTCTTTCAAGTCGGGGAAGCTGGGTGGACAGGCCATATTTGACATTGTTCACAGGAACAAGTACAAAGACTGGATCAAAGGGTGGCGGAACTTTAACGCTGGCCATGAGCACCCTGACCAGAACACCTTTACGTTCGCCCCTAACGGTGTTCCTTTTATCACGGAGGCTCTGTACGGKCCCAAGTATACCTTCCTCAACAACGCAGTGCTGTTCTCCCCAGCTGTCTCAAGGAGCTGCTTCAAGCCATGGGAAGGTCAGGTCACCGAGGCCTGTGACTCCAAGTGGCTGAAGTACAAGGTGGGGCTGGCGGCGGACGCCCAGGGCAGGGTGGAGGCTGCTCTGGAGAGGCAGGGGATGGTGTTCATCCGTGGGGAGGGCCAGTCGGCCTACAACCCTGACCTGAAGATCAGGAGCTTCCAGAGGAACCTGCTGCTCCTGCACCCCCAGCTGCTGGTCCTAGTGGATCATATCCATCTGGAGACAGACAGCCCAACCAGGGCCATGAGTGCCTTCTTCCACAACACGGACCTGTCCTTTCAGGAAGCCAAAATAGATGGTGTGCACGGAGCCTTTGTCAGACACGGTGAAGACCCGTATAAAATGTTCTGGATGGATGACACGGGCTTCAGTGAGAAAGGGGTCTTGGGGTACTGGAACTATCCACGTGGTTACCCCTATAATGGCTCTAACTATGTGAATGTGACAATGCCACTGAGGTACCCACACACCAGGGTGGCCTATATCTTCTTTGGGCCGGGGGTGGACGTGCAGAGCTTTAGCCTGCGTGCTGATGCTAATAGGGTGGACATTTACCTGGCCACCAACGAGCACACCTACACCATCTACCTTCTGACAGGAGAGGTGACCAACAAGCCTCTGTTCGCCATGGTACTGGTGGACCAGAAGAAGATTGTGTTTGAGAAAGCAGCAGAAGTGCTGAATGACACGCCAGAGGAGGTGGAGGAGTATGTCAACGTAGTAGAGGACAACCTCCAGCATGCCAAGCCTGTTTTCCAGCAGCTGGAGAGACACATCCTGGGCAGGGTACTCAACACGGCCAGCTTCCGCAAGACAGCTGAGCGCCTCCTACAGTTCTCAGACAAGAAGAAGACAGAGGAGGCCATCGAGAAAATGTTTGCTCTGACTAAGAAACAGGGCAAAGTGAAGGGGGCTAAGAAAGCCTTGGGGAACCTTGGGAAAGAGCTCTCAGAGAGCCTGCCTGACATCTTTGCACAGATCGAGGTGAGTGAGAAGAAGGAGAGATCGAAGAGCACAAAGCGGATTATTGAGGAGAGCTCAGAGGAAGATGGAGACTCCAGGGCGTTTATGGATTATGGAGACTCAAATAAAGGCAGGAAGGGTGGCTTTGTGAAGGGTCGCAAGTTCAAGGAGGTCCACATGTCAGCGACAGCCAAGAGTGACAGTCTGTCAAACGCAGCCTCTTATATCAGACTATTCCTAATCTTAAACATAGCCACCTTCTTCCTGCTACTGGCTGTGTTATTGACACGCTTCCAGAGAGGCAGAAGTCTACACACCCAAAGGTGTTTCTATGGCATTCTCCTCATCGACAGCTTCATCTTACTCTGCCTCTACTCTTCCTGCTCTCGCGCACAGTGTTGACATCATCACTGTGCAACGACGGGGAATGTCAATGTACAGACAGACCTATTGAACTATTGTAGTTCGCCATGGGTTAATAAAATGCACCATACACCTCAGTCTGAGCCAAATCTACCTGATGGGTGTCCAGGAAATAATTAATTCCAAATAGGAATTGATAGACTTAACGATATTAAGCCAGACCACCTCGGAGATCCTAAGCTTCTGTGGAGCTTGGGAATGGAGTCTATATAAACTTTGTCATGTAGAGTTTTTAGATTAGACCCCCTGACTCATATCAAAGATCTCCAAGGCTAGCCACTAAAATGCAGATGTCTCTGCCTCTCTCTGCGTACGTTTTGACATGCAGTCTAAGTCATAAAGAATATAGAAAGGTCAGGTGATTGTGGAGGCCAGGTCATCTAAAGCAGCACACCATCACTCTCCTTGGTCAAATAGCCCTTACACAGCCTGGAGGTGTGTTTTGGGTCATTGTCCTGTTGAAAAACAACTGATAGTCCCACTAAGCGCAAACAATATGGGATGGCGTATCGCTGCAGAATGCTGTGGGAGCCATGCTGGTTAAGTGTGCCTTGAATTCTAAAGAAATCACAGACAGTTTCACCAGCAATGCTGTTGAAACTGGGGGTCCACACTATCACACCTCCTCCTCCATGCTTCACGGTGGGAACCACACATGCGGAGATCATCCTTTGACCTACTGTACTGTGTCTCACAAAGACACTGCGGTTGGAACCAAAAATCTCAAATTTGATCTCGTCAGACGAAAAGACAGATTTCCACTGGTCTAATGTCCATTGCTCGTGTTTCTTGGCCAAAGCAAGTCTCTTCTTCTTATTGGTGTCCTTTAGTAGTGGTTTCTTCGCAGCAATTCGACCATGAAGGCCTGATTCACGTAGTCTCCTCTGAACAGTTGATGTTGAGATGTGTCTGTTACTTGAACTCTGTGAAGCATTTATTAGGGCTGCAATTTGGCGTGCAGTTAACTCTAATGAACTTATCCTCTGCAGCAGAGGTAACTCTGGGTCTTCCTTTCCTGTGGCGGTCCTCATGAGAGCCAGTTTCATGATAGCGCTTGATGGTTTTTGTGACTGCACTTGAAGAAACTTTTAAAGTTCTTGAAATTTTCCGTATTGACTGACCTTCATGTCTTAAAGTAATGATGGACTGTTGTTTCTCTTTGCTTATTTGAGCTGTTCTTGCCATAATATGGACTTGGTCTTTTACCAAATAGGGCTATTTTCTGTATATCACCCYTACCTTGTCACAACACAACTGATTGGCTCAAACGCATTAAGAAGGAAAGAAATTCCACAAATTAACTTTTAACCTGTCTAGGACGGGGGAACCCCTCGCCAACAGCCAATGAAATTGCAGGGCGACAAATTCAATCAACAGAAATCTCATAATTCTATTTTCTCAAACATACAAGTATTAGACAGCATGTTAAAGATAAAATTCTCGTTAATCCAACCACAGTGTCCGATTTCAAAAAAGCTTTTCGGCGAAAAGTCACAGAAAGCATACAGCGATTTTCCAACCAAAGAGAGGAGTCACAAAAAGCTGAAATATTGATAAAATGAATCACTAACCTTTGATATTCTTCATCAGATTACACTCCCGGGACAACATATTACACAATACAAGTATGTTTTGTTCGATCAAGTTCATATTTGGCTTTGCCTCAAAAACATCTCGTGAATTTGCACAGAGCCACATCAAATCACAGAAATACTCATAATAAACATTAATAAAAGATACAAGTGTTATTCACAGATTTAAAGATATACTTCTCCTTAATGCAACCGCTGTGTCAGATTTTTTTTAAATGTTACGGAAAAAGCACACCATGCAATAATCTGAGTACGGCGCTCAGAGACCAACACAACCCATGTTGGAGTCAACATAAGTCAGAAATAGCATTATAAATATTCACTTACCTTTGATGATCTTCGTCAGAATGCACTCCCAGGAATCCCAGTTCCACAATAAATGTTAGATTTGTTCCATAAAGTCCATCATTTATGTTCAAATTCCTCCTTGTTGTTCGCGCGTTCAGTACACAATCTAAACTCACGACGCGCGGGCAGGTCCAGGCAAAAGTTCAGACAAAAAGTCATATTACAGTCCGTAGAAACATGTCAAACGAAGTATAGAATCAATCTTTAGGATGTTTTTAACATAAATCTTCAATAATGTTCCAACCGGAGAATTCCTTTGTCTGTAGAAAAGCAAATGGAACAGAGCTCGCTCTCACGTGAACGAGCGTCACGAGCTCAAAGCATTCTGCCAGACCTCTGACTCATTCCCCTCTCATTCGACCCCACTTCACAGTAGAAGCATTAGACAAGGTTCTAAAGACTGTTGACATCTAGTGGAAGCCTTAGGAAGTGCAACATGACCCATATCCCACTGTATCTTCAATAGGGAATGAGTTGAAAAACAACCAACCTCAGATTTCCCAATTCCTGGTTGGATTTTTTCTTAGGTTTTTGCCTGCCATATGAGTTCTGTTATACTCACAGACATCATTGAAACAGTTTTACAAACGTCAGAGTGTTTTCTATCCAAATCTACTAATACTTTTGCATGTATTAGCAACTGTGACTGAGTAGCAGGCAGTTTACTCTGGGCACGCTTTTCATCCAAACGTGAAAATGCTGCCCCCTATCCATAACAAGTTAACAAGGCACACCTGTTAATTGAAATGCATTCCAGGTGAACCTCATGAAGCTGGTTGAGAGAATGCCAAGAGTGTGCAAAGCTGTCATCAAGGCAAAGGCTGGCTACTTTGAAGAATCTCAAATATAAAATGTATTTTGATTTGTTTAACACTTTTTTGGTTACTACATGATTCCATATGCGTTATTTCATCGTTTTGATGTCTTCACTATTATTCTACAATGTCGAAAATAGTAAAAATAAAGAAAAACCCTGGAATGAGTAGGTGTGTCCAAACTTTTGACTGGTACTGTATGTTCAAACAAGATATATTTTTGTGTTATTTTCTACTCTTTGTAATGAAAAAGGAACAATATGCATAGATGTGCAATGTTATTGTCATTGTGTATTTGCTTTTGTCTGATGGATGTGGGGACTTTGCAGATATAAAACAGTAGAAATATGTTACTTCAGGTGACAGGCGGTGGTCCTCTCTGTGTTTATAACTGCAGCATGATACTATTGCATTCAACCAAATTGGCTTAACTGCATAACAGAAAACATTGTTAACCACATTTAAGTCTTGTGATATTGTTCTATAGCTGTCAGGGTCCATGTGATTCCATTTAGATTAATACACTTTTGAATATTAATTTTGCTCTGTAATAGATTTACTTTCATGCTCTCAACTGCTTGTCAACAGTATGTTGGTGAAGGCCATTCCATTATGCTAGCGTTGATTCATTTTATTTTCCATCACAAAACCCACCCAAAATAATTACACACTTGCACCTCCCGATTTTATAATGTGGCATTATTTTGAAACATTTGTCATCACTGCCCATGTTTATTGTTGTTACTGACTATTCTAATGGGTCTACAGGCGGCATAACAGGGATGAGGATTTTTGTGTTACTTTGATGGGATATGTACCTTGGTAAGGAGGAAACCGCTACTCTGATAATTATGGGATTGTTAGGGAAGGGAGAACTAAATGCTAGGAGAGGGGTAGATTTTTGGTGGGCATTGGTGGAGGAGATTTTCGGGAAATATGTAAATAGTCCTGAACCTGTACATACTGTATGTATACAGACATACAGGTAACTACCAAAATAATGGAAGCACTTGAGTAAATGAGGGATACAAATTATATTGAAAGCAGGTGCTTCCACACAGGTGTGGTTCCTGAGTTAATTAAGCAATTAACATCCCATAATGCTCAGGGTCATGTATAAAAATGCTTGGCGGGCCAATATTTTGGTTACCATGGCTATACCCCCGTAGGATAACAGTCCACAGGGCAYAGGTGGTCACTGAATGGTTTGATGAGCATGAAACAATGTAAACCATATGCCATGGCCGTCTTAGTCACCAGATCTCAACCCAATTGAACACTTATGGGAGATTGTGGAGCGGCGTCTGAGACAGCGTTTTCCACCACCATCAACAAAACACCAAATKATTGAATTTCTTTTGGAAGAATGGCATCACATCCCTCCAATAGAGTTCCAGACACTTGTAGAATCTATGCCAATGTGCATTGAAGCTGTTCTGTCTCGTGTTGGCCCAATGCCCTATTAAGACACTTTATGTTGGTGTTTCCTTTATTTTGGCAGTTACCCGTATCTGTCCTCAATTTAGTGTGTGTATGATCAAGTTTTCCTCAGATCAGGAGGTTGGTTGTAGGAAGATGATGCAGCTATCAATATTTACTCACTGTTGCTCAGTCACACAGATAACAAGGAGAGACATGCAAACAAGTCTTTAGTTCCTTTGACGTGTTTTGCACATGTGAGGGTGGGCTCTGTCCAACTATCTATGTCGGAGTCTTTCTCTCTCTCTGTAAGATAGACACATTCCCAGACGTGTCTTCTGAACATGTGCAAGTCAATATTATGGCCTAGAGCAGGGATCATCAACTAGATTCAGCCGCGGGCCGATTGTTTCTTGAGTGGATGGTCGGGGGGCCAGAACACAATTACAAATAATTTGTAGACTGTAAATTGACCGCAAGAAGCYCAAATATACATAATATTTTACAAAAAAAGTATAATTTCAAACCTTGCTTACATTTGTATATGATCACGTGTCTCTCTATTATACGTGGAAATACTTGGGGATAGATTTCCCAAATTTAAATCACTTGGAGCTGTTTTCCTGGTGTTTTTACMGTTTTTTATGTCCAACAATGAAAATGTTGCTCAGAAGACTTGGGGGACCAAATAAAACCACCTGTGGGCTGCCAGTAGCGGAACCCTGGTCTAGAATCTAGACACATGACTCCTCAGCCTRCAAGTGGGAGGAKCTACAACCCATGACAGTGTTGCCACTAGTTGAATTCAGTTTGATTAGGTGAGTGTGGTGCTCAATACACTATACCACTATTGCCTAATCGTGCTGTATCTTGCCAATGAATTTAACTAAACTATGAGTAATGGAAGCCCTAGCCTTTTGTGACAGCGCAGATATTTGTCTCTGGATGCCGAGATTATGAAAGCACTTATGACAATCAAGTAGCAGCTTTTGGTCAGGGATTGCACGCAACAAGCAACAATCAGAATCCATTGTTTTGCCATCTCATTAAATAACACATTTTCACCAATTTTTTCAATAAAGAGTTTTACGCAAGATCTCAAATGTGTCTCTTCTGTCTCAAATGTTGTGATGATGTGTAATAAACTTGAATTGAGTTACTTAGATAATAATTTGAGTTACAGGACGATGAGTCCATCATTAATCTCAATGCCTGCATTCAGAGGTGATCAGACTGTCAGAAACATGACCTCGGTAGTGTGACAGCCAGGCCAAAATCATATTTTAGGTAAACAATGACCTTTGAAACATTTCCAACGTTGCTCAAATGCTACTTCACCTGACAGTTCCTATGAATGTGAGTAGTGGCGCCCAAGTCAATGACATTTCAGCAAAAGAATGTTTGTGTTTCTAATACTGTAGGCTATGGTATTTTGAAATGTGGTATTTGTCCTTGCCAGATTTGCTCTGTAGTGTTCACATATGTAAAGGTGACTTGGTTGGTCAAACTATTCAAGAGATATACAACACCTTCCTGGCTCCCATATAACTCAAACCCAAGTCAGACTCACTCAAACTTAACCTATACATAAACTAACAAATACAGATGTTATATTTATTGCATTTATGAAGGTAAAASCTGCAATATATGTTTTTCTACTAAGTAAAAAGACTAGAAACCTGTATGACTCTAGCATTACCTTAMTACAATAACCAGTCCTCTTTGGTCATAGGCCTACAGTGCCTCCAGAAGTGTCACTCACACTCACTAATATTAGAACAAACAACACTGAACTATAGGCCCGCCTACACCAAAGAGGCTGGGAGACTATAAGGACACAGCTGGCACGTAAACCAACTAGCAAAAACCTAAAACGGCCCTAACCTTAACCAAACCCATAATCCTGACCCTAACCTTAACCTAATGCTTTATAAATTAAATATCGGTTTGGGCGTCAGGCGCCTGCGTGTCCTTATAGCCTTTTCCAGAGGCATCATACGGTTTCCACCCTCTCTGCCTGMCTGCCTGCCTACCTACACTGTAGGCTACTGTACTGAATAGACTCCAAGGATCTGCTACCACCTGCTGGTAAGTGTGTCCCCAGCGAAATAATGAATGTGGAACCCAGACTGGTGGAACCAGATGCTTGATGTTCTCCGGGCCACACGGGCTCGCTGTGGAATTTCCAGCTACCATGATAGAACTTTCTCGCTCTCCGTTAAAATTGTTGGACGAACTTCACCGTTCCCAGAGTTGATTATGTCAAACATGGGGGCACGCGTTGCACGGTTGTTTAGGAATTTTAACTTAGAAAACCGGGTACATCGTGAGATCGGGAAGGCAAAACCTGAAGCGGCACCTCGACATCAGACCCACATTGATCCTGTTCAGAGTACACAGGGTGAGTACATACATAGGACTTTATGTCATTGCATTGAAGTACTGTTGACTAGCTACAGACAGTACTTAGCTAACTCAAATCGGAGGGTCATCAAAGTCAGTTACGCCTGCCAGGCTAGCAAGTAACGTTAGGTAGCTAGTAAAGCTTACTCTGTACTGGGTGGTGTTTCGTACAGCTTAGTTAACTAATTTGAAACCAAGGTTTAAGTGTGGATGAATGTGTGGTGACTATCAGTTTTCCAATTTTGTAGCAAGCACAAAGATAGCTAGCTATTTAACGTTACCTAGTTACCAGCAAAGATTCCTAGTGTGGCAGTGGGCAAATTACCCATTCAACACTAGGGTTCACCCTCTACCTCCATGCTCGGGCTGATTCTGTTTCCTTCAGTTACTGAGATCTCTGATGCCATCCACAAGAGAAACGACCCTCTACTGGGGTTCCTGAAGTCGGTTTATGTGGAATCAAAGGATCCTACAGAGGTGAGCCTAAATAATGACTATTCAATTTAAATTTCAGTGATGGATTATTTGATAGCTAGGCCTTTATCTATGTGCTTGATTATAACCCTACTCTGTTTGATCCTAACAGGCTCCAAAGGAGGTGACTGAGGAGAAAGAGGAGCGCAGGCCTCTAATTTTCAGCCTACCTGGGGACCCCTATGGTATTGTTGAGATCATTGATGTCCCTAAAGGCAAACTGTCTATTATTGAAGCCCTCCAAGCTCTCAACAATCATAAGAATGCTCCCCAAACATGGACATTGGACAAGGTCGCCCTGGAGTACTCTCTTGACTTGAAAGATACTAAAGCACTTCTGGAGCATTTCATCCCCTTCGAGGTTAAGATCATACCACCAAAGACAGAGGATGCAAAGAAGATCAAAGATATCTAGGACGAAGATGCATTATTCCTGGTCTTTAAACACAACAGCCAAGTGTATTAATTATTTATGTTTGTTGTCCTCGTCCAAATGAAACTGCAATATTTGGAGTTCTACATACTGTAATGAAATGAGGGAGAAGCATGAGGTTTTGAGGCATGATTTGAATGCATGTTGACGTTTATTGTCATGAATCTTGTCTTGGAGGCAAGATGTCAAAATTGGCTATATATTAATTAAGACAATTGGATATTTGGTTAGAGTTAGGCAGTAGGGTTAGCAGTTGTGGTTAAAGGGATACTTGGGGATTTTGGCAATGTGGATACCATTTTATGCCTCAAGTTCATCTGCCTCTGCAGAAGTAAATAAAGGGCCACACTGCCAAAATCCCGAAGTATCTTTTTTAAGGTTAGGTTTAAATCAGATTTTCTGGCTGTGCCAGCTAGTGACCACTCTGCAGAGCTGCCTCCAGGGCAAGATTCATGACAATAAATGATAACCTGCAATTTGAACCCAGTACCCTAGGGTCCAGAGCTAGACATGTTACCACTGCTCCAAAAATATGGCGTCCTTGTGGRGGTGGTAATCAGTGTTATAAACACCAAGGTTGTAATAATAAAACAATCATATAATTTGTGACATCTTTCAATCTCAATACACATTTACTAATCACATTAAAGATGAAATCTGCAGAAGGGGGAAACGGCACCACTGRCCACCCCACCATCATTGTTATCGTTTTTGCAAAACTGCGGAGCATCAGCATAGTAAAAAAATATATCTACATATTGTGCTCCTCTATCGCGTGTGCAATGATGTCTGAGGGGAGAAAAYGGTGTTTGTTGTTTGCAGTAACTTCTTTGTTGTAATATYGCAAATGGACGTGGCTGTTTCCCCATTAAGGATTCCTGCTTTAACCATTTAGGCCTATATTATATAGYTATGACTGATAGCTATGATATTTGGCCTGCAAATTAATGAATGATTATTGACAAAGTACTTTTATTTAAGKGCTTCATCCCTGTATGTTGAGTCATAAGGCTACATGTTCACATACAACTGACCCCGTGGTAAATGGATCCCAGTTACAAAACTGGTTCTAGATGCTAGTAAGTTGTCACTTAGCAGTTGTGCATCTCTCTGCAAGTATCAAGCTACTCTTCTCTTTAATTTGACATTTATATAAACAAATGTTCTGTATGTTTGTCAATCCTGTTACAAGAGTGGAAATCATTTAATATATTTGACTTGTTTTTGTCTTCCATGTGTGCCCCCAATGTGTCATGATATGTAAACCTCCAGTGTGTATCAAGTGAGGACTGCAGTTTGCAATGACCAGTGAATGTATCTCTGTGTTCGGCGTGGGGATATCCTGGCAAGAACTTCTATAGTTTATATATAAATGCATTGCTGGGCCATTTCATGAAAGAGTGAATAATCAGGATGCCATTATTTACTTGTCACTAATGTTGATGAAGATGTGAATTAAAGGGATGTTTGAGAGACATTTAATACATTTGAAATGTAATTAATGTGTAAATAAATTGATTTATTGTGGAAGGGGGTGCCCATGTAATAAAAAAAGTATTGTGGTGTTCATACTTTGACATGGCTAACAGTGTCATGTTCTGTGGCCTACTCCACATTGTGATTAAGTTATAAACTCTTATTTATTCATGAGATATGAGTAGTGGGTTCTTTGTTGATTCAGTAGCAATTTTGTGAGGTTACTTTGGTTTGATGGTCTCAGTTTTCACAGCTTGCTGCAAATGCAMATTTTTTGCAAAATAAAGGACATTGTTTTTAAAAGTTGCTTTAATGTAGGCCTTTTTTATGGCAAGGAAATTCCAGAATGTTCCTCAGCAGTTATCAGTCTTCCTGTTCCAATGTGTGTTCCCATTTTACAACCGGATGTAACTAGAAGGGATGTATGCGATCTATTACGTGCACTGTATTTATGATATAAGTCTTTCCAAAGCTTGAATGTGTGAATGACATGCTTGGATTGAGTTATTCACACTTAACAGCTTCTTGGATACTGCTGAGTTCTCTCATCGCTCCTCTCACCATTACTAAGTGTAGTTTCTGAGATGATGGCAGAGAATAGAGCACTGCTAATACGGAGGCACTGACCTTGCTATTATCCATTTAGCGCTGACTTAAAAAAATATAGTGTAACTTGCACAGATTTTCCCAAATTAGGGGTCGAGACACCATGTGGGGTCGCCTGATTTGAAAATGGGGTAGTGAGATGTGTAATAAGCAATTGTAAACAGCTGTAAGTAGCTATTATTAGTGGAACATCTAATGACCAAACATACACTGAATGGAATCTTGTAACATTTTGTTTTTCTGAGAGTGTTTGATGATGATTGTATACAATGTAACAATACAACGCCTATCGCACGTGCCCTGTAGGCCTAGTCATGCAACCAAATATTTACGCCTCTTTATGGCCATTATCCATTTCAATTGGAGCTCGAGATAATGGGTGTGCCTTAACGGAGGACCGTACCCAATCCTGTCCATACTACTGGATGATGGGACTGTCAGTTAACCGGGATACCGACAGAGATTTTAGTGACGCAATATTAGAGCCTACGGTGGACCCTGACAGTGGAAATCAAAATGATCGTTCTCAGGATAACAGAAAGATTAGGGTAGAGCTATAGGAAAGAATATCAAATGACAGACAATCAACTTGTTTAAAGCCCGTTTTGAGTCATGATTTTGTCTTGTAGGCCATTAGGCCAATCCAGCAGTTTTTTTTTTGTTGCTGCGAAATCAATTCCCTGCTAAACAAAGCTATAACGATACGCRGAGGAGCTATATTTTACTTCACTGCTTTTGTTGAATTGTGTAGGTGGCATTCGCCGTTTCTCGCTCTGTAAACAATATTATTTGATTAGACTTGTTAATTAGCGTGCAATGAGATGAATACACCTCGAATATGTAGTTGTGACGTCTGACTTCGAGGAATTACAAAAAGCATCTGGACAGCGAGATGGATCAACAGAAAGACTATATGAAACAAGCAGCGTGAAAGGGTCTGTCTTAACTGAAACCCAATAACGATATTGGTCAACCTGAGACTTTGGAAGGAAAAAGGTAATTTAACTTTTTCTAGACCGAGGATAATATAATCGAAATAAATACTCACTGAAAAGTGATTTCAGTTAATACAATGCAAACATTTAAAAACAATTCTGTTTTATTAAATTAATATTAGGCTATCATCAAACAAGCATAATAATAATAACACTGTTATCAAAAATATYCAAATAGGCTTATAATTTGAATTTGTATGGGTTTGTTTCAGTGTCTGTATATCGCAGAATGTATAGGCTATGAAATTATATAGCCTCACAATCAATAATATCCTGTGATGAGATACTCTTTAAATAGGCCGGCACATAATGGCTGACTGTAGGCTATAATTGCAGAAAATGCATCAAAARGAACGTTTATACATTTTGATCACTGTAGTCATGTCGTTTAATCACTAATTTCTACACCTCTTACCATGTTAAAGTGGACTACTATTATTTGTAACTTTACAACTGTACGAATTACTCGGCTTTATTMTGTTTTATTTCCCCATTTGATAACTGAACAACATTATCCAGCTCAGTAACAAATGTGTAATTCAAATTCCTATTTAGACACTCCAAAAGACACTCCACACACGCAATTTCCATTAAATGTATGGTAACCCTTTCAATTTAGCAGCATAACTTTTGCGTCTCTTAGAATCATCTAAGGCTTTAAGGACCATATGATACAYCAACATGATCATTTGCAGTGGTTAATGAAAAGCTCAACATCGTTTTGAAAGAGATCCAAAGCATTCAGATAGGTAGGCCTAGTGGCTGGCAGCAGGTCCCTGTTGCTAGGTTCCACAACTACTCAACATGCAGTGTTATCATTCACTTGCAAGGTACCAGGCAGTTCCTTCTTACCAGTTACTATGGTTTCTGTGGATATGTACAGTACCAGTCAAAGSTTTGGACACACCATTCCAGGATTTTTCTTTATTTTTACTATTTTCTACATTGTAGWATAATAATGAAGACACCAAAACTATGAAATAACACATATGGAATCATGTAGTAACCAAAAAGGTGTTAAACAAATCAGGATATATTTTATATTTGAGATTCTTCAAAGTAGCCACCCTTTGCCGMGATGACAGCTTTGCACACTCTTGGCATTCTCTCAACCAGCTTCATGAGGTAGTCACCTGGAATGCATTTCAATTAACAGGTGTGCCTTGTTAAAAGTTAATTTGTAGARTATCTTTCCTKAATGCATTTKAGACAATAAGTTGTGTTGTGACAAGGTAGGGGTGGTATACAAAAGATAGCCCTATTTGGTAAAAGACCAAGTCCAAATTATGGCAAGAACCRCTCAAATAAGCAGAGAGAAATAACAGTAATAACAAAGGAGACTGCGTGAATCAGGCCTTCATGGTCGAATTGCTGCAAAGAAACCACTACTAAAGGACACCAATAAGAAGAAGAGACTTGCTTTGGCCAAGAAACACGAGCAATGGACATTAGACCAGGGGAATTATGTCCTTTGGTCTGATGAGTCCAAATGTGACATTTTTGGTTCCACATTAGACCAGGGGAATTATGTCCTTTGGTCTGATGAGTCCAAATGTGACATTTTTGGTTCCAACCACCGTATCTTTGTGAGACGCAGAGTAGGTGAACGGATGGTCTCCGTGTAAAGCATGGAGGAGGAGGTGTGATGGTGCTTCACTGGTGACAAGGCATACTTAACCAGCATGGCTACCACAGCATTCTGCAGCGATACGCCATCTGATCTGGTTTGCGCTTAGTGGGACTATCATTTGTTTTTCAACAGGACAATGACCCAAAAYACACCTCCAGACTGCGTAAGCACTATTTGACCAAGAAGGAGAGTGATGGAGTGCYGCATCAGATGACCTGGSCTCCACAATCACCTGACCTCAACCCAATTGAGATGGTTTGAGATGAGTTGGACTGCAGAGTGAAGGAAAAGCAGCTAACAAGTGCTCAGCATATGTGGGAACTCCTTCAAGACTGTTGGAAAGTATTCCTCATGAAGCTAGCTGAGAAAATGCCACAAGTGTGCAAAGCTGTCATCAAGGCAAAGAGTGGCTACTTTGAAGAATCTAAAATCTATTTTGATTTGTATAACACTTTTTTGGTTACATGATTCCATATGTTTTATTTCATMGTTTTGACAGTTGCATCAGCTGCATCCTGAAACAGTCTTATTCTACAATGTAGAAAATATTAAAAATAAAGAAAAACCCTTGAATGAATAGGTGTGTCCAAACTTTTGACTGATACAGTACATGTACTCTAATCTCTTTCTAGCTCTACCATCACATGCTTTAAATGACTGTATTCTGCTGAATATCTGAAAATGGAAGAATACTGGCCTAACCACCAATTCATGTTTATTCTATTTGAAAGTGGTAAGATAAAAGGTTGCTTTTATGGGTCAGCCGTGTGTGCATAGCTGCCAAATGGCTTTTGGGTCATTCTGTATGAAAAGGGGACAGATACTGTAGGCCATGATTTTCCCTGACATTTAGCTCAAATAATTGTTTTTTGGATTACTGAAAACCTCTGTAATGACGGAATGGCCCATATCCTCCATTTCCCTCGCTATTTGTATCATTTGTATCAGGAATTATGTAGAAACAACATTGTTTCCACGTCACTTCAATGAAATAACGTGGAATAGATGTTGAATTGATGTCTGTGCCCAGTGGGAATTAGAATACAAGTCTGCTACACAGTGCAGAATTGGTGCGACTGTATCTATCAACACTGCCTGCAATAGTATCCTCGTGAGAGGAGAGCAGAGCATTATGATCAATCAGTGTCAGTGATAGGAGGCAGACCTGGATTTCAGTCTGAGGTTTGTTTGCACACATCCTTTCGGTCTTAAACAGAATATAGCCATGCGTATTCTAACCCTGTTGTCAAGGTAAGAGGAGGAGCACACAACCCAACAGTCATTGTATTATCGCCTAATAATACATTTGTTCCTGTTCTATTCTGGCTAGCCAGTTTATTTCATCAATGAACCATTTTACTCTCTCCCTTGGTGTGGTGAGGTGACTGACAATTCTATTGATGCATAATGGTAAATAGATAGAATTTGCCTCAAGGTTTCAGTCTAGCAACAGCCATCACAYAATCATGTCCTCCGTGCAGTGTACAAATTAATGTTAATGTAGAAAAAAAGCAGGCCAATTTACATTTTACTGCAAGATATTTAATAGGCCTTGAATCCGCTTTATCACTTTGAATGTATCACTTTGTGTGTTCAACCCACATGGAATGACTAAAAATAGAAATGAGAGAGAGCACATTTGAAAGTGCTGCAGGAATGTTAGAAAATCACACTTAGAGAAATAGTAATGGCGCCTTGTTGTAGGCACTAACAGAGGCTTATGCCTCGATCACACCTACAGCGTTATCGCGCAAAATGGTACACAGCATCATCTGGATGTGTGCAACAAAAGTTCAACATTCACATTCTGCTACCATTTCTGTCAAGCTGTCTACGCATACAGTTTGATGCATGCGTTCAATAAATCCAACGTATGCACCACACCGAACGCACTGCAACTGCCTCTGTAATGCAATGCTGCAAGGCAAACACAAAGTTCCATTGGAAATGAATGTACTTTTGGTGTACCAAAATGCAATGACACTGTTGGTGTGATCCAGGTGTTACTCCGCCATGGCTCGTTGACAATTAATGTTTTTTTTTTAGGGTTTTTGGATAAACGCCTAAAATATGGTCTGTGGTAAACACATGCTTAGGAGATCTTATGTTTTCTTCTATGAGATCATATTCATCAGCTAATGACACTTTTTATGAATTTTAAAGCATATATATAATCAAAACCACACTGCTAACCTTAGTACCTAACCCTAACCTTAAATGAAGACCAAAAGCATATTTTTGTTTTCATACATTTTTACAATATGGCCAATTTAGACTTTGCAGCTGGCCAAACCGTGCAGTTCTGCCTCCAGKACAAGACTCATGMCAATAAACGTCAACCTGAAATATCTCATACATTCTTGTTTTTAAACACGTAAAGATCTCCAGAATCTGTGTTAACCTCAGACCTTATTTTCGGCGTTTATCCCAAAACCCCATTCTTTCACAAATAACTCCCCTCATATGAATGGCTGAATGAACCAGAGGTTTCATTTCCATTTTTTAGTACTACAAGCTGGCGAGCTCTATGGATGGAACTGCTTATAGTTTGGCGGTTACAACATTTTCTGTTTGAGGTTTGCCGTGGAGCCATTCTAAATGATACCAGCCTGTCTAAAATAACAGTATCCAATGTTTATATAAGCGATAAGCCTTTTTTATTGCAKTCTTGAGTTGTCCCCATAAAAACATTGACTTGGTCAGTGACATGGTTTGAGAAATCGCTCCCTGGCACGGTTTAATTAATGCATGAAATTGCTATGACATTTTGGAGATGGAGAGCAGTGGTAAATTAGTTGTTTGGCCTGCTTATAATAGTGTAGTAACCRGGCTTACATCTAAATAGCTAAACTCCAAGGACTGAAGTCCTTTTAGCCCTTACAATACAAGTTCTGGATATAAACCATATGCCAGACAAAGTACCAACAAATAGTCTTAGCCTTATCTAAATAAAGTACGGGAGAGTGGGGTAAGTTGAACCAAATAGGTATGATGTGCCACCCATGTTTCTAGGAAAGTATACCAAATATTTAGGAAGAGGTCATAATTTCATGGAGTCTGAAGGAATAAACCACATGGAAAAAGTGGTAAGCAAGTTAGGTCCAAAAAACAGATTTTAACCAAGTCAAATGAATTTATTGTGTTAGAGGTTTCATGATGCTTTTATTTAAACCAAAGTAGATCATTTAAATATTGTTCTATACATAATTCGGGGTCTCTATAGGCTTAAATATGAGATCCTAAACCTAGATCCTAAAGTGCATCCTTGTAGCTGTGTGGGCTAATATAGTCAAAATGTTTGCCTTGGGGTAAGTTGAGGTTATGGCAAGTTGACCAAATGTAAGTGTTTTCTTCCCAGGTGTAATGCAAGGCATTAATCGCAGGAATACGAGGTCAAATCAMATTTTATTTGTCACATGCGCCGAATACAACAGGTGTAGGTAGACCTTATAGTGAAATGCTTACTTACAAGCCCTTAACCAACAATGCCRTTTTAAGAAAATACCTAAAAAAAGGTAGGGGAATAATAAAAAATTATTAAAGAGCAGCAGTTAAATAACAATAGCGGGGCTATATACAGKGGGTACCGGTACAGAGTCAATGTGCAGGAGAGTCTTATGGCTTGGGGGTAGAAGCTGTTTAGAAGCCTCTTGGACCTAGACCTGGCGCTCCGGAACCACTTGCCGTGCGGTAGCAGAGAGAACAGTCTATGAATAGGGTGGCTGGAGTCTTTGACAATTTTCAGGACCTTCCTCTGACACCGCCTGGGGTAGAGGTCCTGGATGGCAGGAAGCTTGGCCCCGGTGATGTAATGGGCCGTACGCACTACCCTCTGCAGGATGCTCTTGATGGTGCAGCTGTAAAACCTTTTGAGGATCTGAGGACCCATGCCAAATCTTTTCAGTCTCCTGAGGGGGAATAGGTTTTGTTGTGCCCTCTTCACGACTGTCTTGRTGTGCTTGGACCATGCTAGTTTGTTGGTGATGTGGACGCCAAGGAACTTGAAGCTCTCAACCTGATCCACTACAGTCCCGTCGATGAGATTGGGGGCGTGCTTGGTCCTCCTTTTCCTGTAGTCCACAATCATCTACTTTGTCATGATCAAATTTGAGGGAGAGGTTGTTGTCCTTGCACCACACGGTCAGGTCTCTGACCTTCTCCCTATAGGCTGTCTCATTGTTGTTGGTGATCAGAAAGGCCAGCATCCCGGAGTTGCCTCTTCACTGTTGACGTTGAGGCAGGTACTATTTAATGAAGCTGCCAGTTGAGGACACGTGAGGCATCTGTTTCTCAAACTAGACACTAATGTACTTGTCCTCTTGCTCAGTTGTGCACCGGGGCCTTCCACTCCTCTTTCTATTCTGGTTAGCGCCAGTTTGCTCTGTTCTGTGAAGGGAGTAGTACACAGCGTTGTACGAGATCTTCAGATTCTTGGCAATTTCTCGCATGGAATAGCCTTCATTTCTCAGAACAAGAATAGACTGACGAGTTTCAGAAGAAAGTTATTTGCTGATGCTCCAGATACTCAACGAGTCTAAAGAAGGCCAGTTTTATTGCTTCTTTAATCAAGACAACAGTTTTCAGCTGTGCTAACATAATTGCAAAAGGGTTTTCTAATGATCAATTAGCCTTTTAAAATGATAAACTTGGATTAGCTAACACAACGTGCCATTAGAACACAGGAGTGATGGTTGCTGATAATGAACCTCTATACGCCTATGTAGATATTCCATAAAAAWACWAAAAATCTGTCGTTTCCAGCTACAWTAGTCATTTACAACATTAACAATGTCTAYACTGTATTTCTGATCAATTTGATGTTATTTTAAATTTGCTCTTCTTTACAAAACAAGAACATTTCTCAGTGACCCCAAGCTTTTGAACGGTAGTGTATGTAGATATTTTTCTTTGTATATTCTGTATATATTCTTTGTTAGAAAGAATAATATATTTCCCTTGACGGAGTGATTCTGAATATAAAACACTCAATTTACCCCACTCTCCCCCATGTAGGCTAAGCATTCTAACATCTGTAAAACACACTTCTTCTGGGAAAATAAATTACCTGTGGCATTAAGGGGATACATAACTACACAAAAGATATCTCATTAAATCTTTAAAGTCATTCTGTACACCAGTTCCACCAGCTGATTGGCAGAGTTAAAGTGGAGTTATCTCCAAATGGAAACCTAAAAATGAGAAACAACAACTGTTATGTTAGTGTTGGGAAGGCCATGTTGTTTGTAGGGAAGTGCAGTATTTACTGAGGATGGAGAGGAGTATGGCAAGTGCAGGGAAGATCCTTGCCAGTGCCATATGAAGTTGGTAGCTTTTGGCGGTTTTATTGTCTTCTCTGTGYGCTGTGTGCAGTGTCAGGGTAGGATTTTGCTGACTGACTTTTCTCCACAAGGGCCTTCCCTCCCGTCCAACACTGAATGGATTAGAGGCTTTAAGTGTCTCATTCACTGTAACACTGAGGGGATTTGGAGGGAAAGGATGTTATCTCAATCTCTGTTGATCTCCTTTCAAAGTGCCTAATCAGGGAGACAGTGAATTACGTGCAGATCAATGTGTATATGAAGTCATTTAATTTTATACATAATATTGTCTTTTGAGGATTGCAACATTTTAAAACAAAGAATACCCATTTTAAATGTATTATTATTATGGAAAAACAGACAAAGCTATTTAAACATTTATGTTTCTGTGTTGCCTCCATTTCCCTCTCTGTCTCCCCAGGATCTCTCCTCCATGCTAAGATGCTGGCTTCTTCAGGACTAAGAAATGCATCCGAGGTATCATGTTTGGCGAGAGAAGAGCTCCAGTAACAATGCCTAAACCCAAGCCTGCACCCCTTGGGGAAGAATGGTTTACTCCACTGTCGTTCCCCCTGTGGAGGCAGGGGAGTTCAGCAACGCCAGCCTCTGCTGCCTCGTCATGAGGCTGCTGAACCTCTCTGACCACCTCCTCCAGGGCCAGCCTGACATGGAAGACATGTCCATGCAAAACAGCTCCAATGGCATCTCCTGGTCACCTCTGGACCTGGGCACAGTCACGCCAACATCTGATGCCCAGGATAGTGTGCAGGGCGTCAGCCTGCCCCTCCAGGTTTTCTTCTGCATGGCCATGGTCTCCATCCTGCTGGTGGCCTTCCTGGGGAACGTGGTGGTGGTTCTGATGGTCTACCAGCGTGCTGCCATGCGATCCGCCATCAACATCCTATTGGCCAGCCTGGCCTTCGCAGACATGATGCTGGCTGTCCTCAACATGCCCTTCGCCCTGGTTACTGTGGTGACCACACGCTGGATTTTCGGGGATGTTTTCTGCCGAGTGTCGGCAATGTTCTTCTGGCTCTTTGTCATAGAGGGCATGGCTATCCTGCTTATAATAAGCATAGATCGGTTCCTGATCATAGTCCAGAAACAGGACAGGTTGAGTCCCCACAGAGCCAAAGTGTTCATAGTCATCACTTGGACTCTCTCCCTCTGTTTCTCTTTCCCACTAGCCACAGGTCACCCTTCTCTCCAGATCCCCTCTAGAGCTCCACAGTGTGTGTTTGGCTACACCAGCGAGCCGGGGTACCACGCCTACGTGTTGCTCCTCATGATGGCCTCCTTCTTCATCCCCTTCATGGTCATGTTGTACACTTTCATGGGGATCCTGAACACCATCCGGCACAACGCTGTGCGCATCCACAGCCATCCGGACAGCATCTGCCTTAGTCAGGCCAGCAAGCTGGGCCTCATGAGCCTGCAGAGGCCCTTCCAGATGAACATAGACATGAGCTTCAAGACGCGTGCCTTCACCACCATCCTCATCCTCTTCTCGGTGTTCACCATGTGCTGGGCTCCCTTCACCGCCTACAGCCTGGTTTCCACCTTCAGCAGCCCCTTCTACCACAAGGCCAACTTCTTTGAAGTCAGCACCTGGCTCCTTTGGTTGTGCTACCTCAAGTCGGCCCTCAACCCTCTCATTTACTACTGGCGGATCAAGAAGTTCCGCGATGCATGCCTTGACCTGATGCCCAAGTACTTCAAGTTTCTCCCTCAGCTGCCCGGCCACACGAAGCGGCGTATTCGACCCAGCGCTGTGTACGTGTGTGGGGACCATCGCTCTGTGGTCTGACTTGGAGGACACGGACTTCACTGCCATGTAGGTTTTGTTCGACCATTTATCCAATTTGCTCTCACCAGTCAAATTCATGAGGAGTTGGGATTGCTGTTTCGACAAGGACAGTATATTTTAGCTGTGTTGAACTTGTTTACAAAGCATGTAAAYTAACTGCTTCTGTGGTTTTGATTATGGTGAAAGGCAGCCAGGCTATTACATTTTTTTCATTGATATTTGTTTGATTGTTTTGTGCCTATTAATTAGTCTATGCCAGTCAGAATGCTGCTACATCTGCTGAAAATGTGCTATTTCGGTGTACTGCACTTAGGCCTCTTTTGAATGTAATAAAACATTTACATTTCTTACCATGTTAATACAGTCTTTGGCATTTACTTCTGGTTTGGTTTACTTCTTTATATCTCATGTTMGATTTTTGACTTATACTGTACTTCTGCAATTATACTATGGTTCACACACGCCATAAAAAAAGGCAAAGAAAATAAAAAAGTTCCTTAGCAACCCACTCATTTTTGTATTACATTTTTTTTKTTGCTGCAGTCTATTTGTTTAGATTGACTCAACATGGCCTTGAATCCTATTTGTGTTTAATGTACCATGCACTCTAGAGACGCATTACACCAGGGTTTGCCAACTGGTGGCCTGCGGGCAGTTTTATTTGGCCCCCCAAATCTTCTAAAATTCTTTAATCATTTCATTGTTGTGCAAAAAAAGACTAAGAACCTCAGAAAATCAGCTCCAAGAGATTTTAATTTTGGATATCTGTTCGTAAGTATTCCCACGCATGGCGTGATAGAATACTAATGTGTGCAAGGTTAGAAATTATGTTTTAGTCAAATATTATATGTGCGTGTGGTCAATTTGCAGTCTACAAATGATTTGTAATTATTTTCCGGCTCCCTGATCATCCGCTCAAGAAAATAATTGGCCCACGGCACATCTCTGCATCACCCAGTGGTGTCTCTTTCCTGTCAGCCCCTTCACCGAGTGGCTACACACGTGAAACGTTTCCACAGTGCATTTACGCATGATCTCACCATACACTTATTTYCATAAATCCGCCTTCGTCTTGGCTATTGATATTAGCTACACACTTCAATGKTGCATTGGTCACACCGCTTATAAAACAATGTTGAATATGGTAATGGTATATTACCAGTCGGTCATGTCTGATGCCTGGACTATTTGAAGGTGTTTATGCACAAGGTTCTGTTTGATCTGCTAACAGGTTTTAGTGGAATTCTCCTGATGTATTTAACATTCAACTGGGATAGATAGTAATAGGTAAACAGCTCATTTCTGTTAATACGAACTTAAATGACAAAAGCAAAGGTCATCTCTGCAGACACATTTGGGTCATGGTCCCAGGCATTATAGTCTAAAACGGATGCCAGACTCTGAAAGGTCAACGGGTTGATTTCCAAATGTGGACATTTAGCCTCAGAGACGTTGGCCTCTGCAACCCTTTGTAGCTGGGCCAGGTGAATTTAGATAAAGATAAATTCAAAAGAACATAGAGTTGGACCAAGGCAATTCTTTTCAGCGTGAAGAATATAAGAGATAGTGTTCTTAAATCGGCTTCCTCTCTGGAATTCATTATTCTGCCAGCAGTGACTAATGAGCGTGCTAAGGGCTTTCAAGCTCACTATAAATCATAGCTCCGAGCACTATTACTAAGCAACAGCTACTTGGGGGTGTCTCAAGAGAAGGTGGATCTAGTATTGTTCAGTAAAAGGTGTTGTTTTCTTCCTCTTAAGGAGCCTTGTGTTTAAATAACATGCATTATAGAATGTGTTGAACATAACACGAATGATATCCAATTATATGGGCAATAAATGGTATGTGATGTGTGCCATGACCTGATTATTCTATGATGTTGCAGTTGCTCCTGTGGACTGTCTACTAGCAAGATACGTATTTTTTTCTCTCCTGGAAACACATTGCCCATGCACCCTTGAGTCATCAGGTCAGCTCTCAGGTAATGAGCCTGAAGCTCTTCTTGTGTACAGGTGTATTCTATGCAGTCAATTTGAGGACTTAATGATTTGACTTCAAACTAATAAAAACCGTAAACGGAAATAATAATAATTGTAAGCAAATGAAGAAATGTGTGTTGAGATCAAAACCCCCAAAATGCTAACAAAAATATAAGAGTTGTAAACAAAAATATTCAGCAATTGTCACGTTTGTTTGATCAAATATCTTGTTCTTGCAACTGAAACGAGATGGTGAGCGACAAGAGAAAGGAGATGGACGGCCTATGAAAAGAGATGGCAAGCGACAAGAGAAAGGAGATGGATGGCTGATGAAAAGCGATGGCGAGCAACAAGAGAAAGGAGATGGACGGCCTTCAAACAGAGATGAAGGGCGGTCCACTGACTTGATTACTAGAGTAGGGGCTAAAGATACAAAACCCACTGAAACCTTGGACTGGAAAAACTAAAAATGACAGTTAACTTTCGTGCTTGGGCCCAGGCTCTACTTCATGCACATAGCTCATCCAGCTTGAGCTCTTGATTGTTTCCATGGCAAATCGGAGGCACATGCCTGTGGATAGACTTGTGTAAGGCATATGTCCCTCAGGCAGGTCTATGTGAAAACCACCCAAGACAGACTCCCTCATCTCTGTGGTGGCATACTGTCAGTCAAGTAGACCYATAGCAGTCAGGTGTTAGACTGCATCACAGATGATCTGCAGCGATCAGAAAGAATTACTATGCAGCTAGAACCTGTAGGTTCTGTTACATTGCTTGCATCCATCCTTAATCATCAGATCAGTGTAGAAGGAAAAGAAGACACTTTACAATATTGAGTTGCACCCACCATCTCTACAGTATGCTGCCATGGGCTTTACTAAARATCAGCTGACAGACAACTACCACATGGTAGAAAATGGAGCAGGTCTAGACACTGACCTTCCTAAAACCCATGAAGAAAAGCATTTTATAATCATGTTTCTTCTATTACAGCGGTCTACATTCGGTTCCATCTAAAAATTTATCATTCAGCAATCTATATGTGTARAACGTTGATTACTACCTTCCAGTTAAATATCCGCTTTGGCATTCCCCTTTGAAAGCAGCAAATCTCGTTCCATCTGGCACACACAATCCAGATAATGTAATATTATCCAAGCCACTCACTCAACCGTTCACATGGTACCATGATGGGGGGATAAAAATGATTTMATTTACTTCTGGCATAGTCTAAAGAGAAAATCTTTTACAGATTTCAGTCTATTTTGCTGTTCAATATTAGGGAATACTCCCCTCTCACGGTGGTGATGATTATAATATTGTGCATTAGGAAGTCATGAGGCAAAAACGTAAGAGACAGMTCGAAATTTACTGGGGGAGGGGTGGTCCAAAATAGTGGAGGGTTATCAAACTTTTTTTTTTGCTTTGGGGAGGGTTGTATACATTTGTGCTTCTGCTCGTATTTTCCCTCTAAACAATGGCTTGACATTACACTAAAAAAGTTTAGAAACGTTTGTGAAGGTTTGGTATGGCTTTAGCTACTGCAGGCCTATGATATGAAGGCAGTGTGCCACRGCGCTACAACTGACTTCGACAGTTGAACTTGAGGTGAGGAAGAYTTGTTCAGGCCTACCAGAGTTACTCCTATAATCTAAGAATATGCTTCTCTTTATACAAAATATYCAGTCCAAAAATTTACAAATTACCCTCCATCTGCACGTCTATATCTGTGCCGTAGCATACCACCGACATATCTCTCTGGGGTTAGGAAAGTATTCAGACCCCTTCACTTTTTCCACATTTTGTTACAGCATTATTCTAAAATAAATGAAAAATTTCCCCTCAATCTACACACAATACTCCATAATGACAAAGCAAAAATATTTTTCTGATATTTTTGCACATTTATTTAAAATAAAAAATATACATTTACATAAGTTAGAAGGTGAACCTTGACCCCAGTCTGAAGTCCTGAGCTCTTTGGAGCATAGAGTTCCGAGATGGGATTGTGTCGAGGCACAGAACTGGGGAAAGAGTACCAAAAAAATTCTGCAGCATTGAAGGTCCCCAAGAACACATTGGCCTCCATCATTCTTAAATGGAAGAAGTTTGGAACCACCAAGACTCTTCCTAGAGCTGGCCRTCCAGCCAAACTGAGCAATCGAGGGAGAAGGGCCTTGGTCAGGGAGGTGACCAAGAACCCGATGGTCCCTCTGACAGAGCTCCAGAGTTCCTCTGTGGAGATGGGAGAAACAAGATTCTCTGGTCTAATGAACCCAAGATTGAACTCTTTGGCCTGAATGCCAAGCGTCACGTCTGGAGGAAACCAGGCACCATCCCTACGGTGAAGCATGGTGGTGACAGCATCATGCTGTGGGGACGTTCTTCAGGGGSAGAGACTGGGAGACTAGTCAGGATTRACGKAAAAAWGAAAGGAGCAAAATACAGAGAGATCCTTKATGAAAACCTGCTCCAGAGCGACTGGGGCGAAGGTTCACCTTCCAACAGGATGACCCTAAGCACACAGCCAAGATAACGCAGGAGTGGCTTCGGGACAAGTCTCTGAATGTCCTTGAGTTGCCCAGCCAGAGTCCGGACTTGAACCCGATCGAACATCTCTGGAGAGACCTGAAAATAGCTGTGCAGCAACACTACCCATCCAACCTAACCAAGCTTGAGAGGATCTGCAGAGAATGGGAGAAACTCCCAAAATACAGGTGTGCCAAGCTTGTAGCGTCATACCCAAGAAGACTCGAGGCTGTAATCACTGCCAAAGGTTCTTCACCAAAGTACTGAGTAAAGGGTCTGAATACTTATGTAAATGTGATAGTMTTTTTGCTTTGTYTWTATGGGGTATTGTTTGTAGAATGATGAGGGATAGTTTTTTAAATACATTTTTGAATAAGGCTGTAAACATAACAAAGTGTCGAAAATGTCAAGGGTCTGAATTCTTTCCCGAATATACTGGATGTATTTTTTTTACTGACAAATAAAAATCAACCAATCCAAACTGTGCCGCAGCCAATTGATGAATGGAAAGAGACATCTGTTACAAAACACCAAAAAGTTGAATGACATTCTGAGATTGTTGAGCCAAGCCTTCAATACTGGGTAAGCCTACAAGGTAGGGAGGGATGTATTTTCTGTTTGTTAAGCTTGACAGTCTATTTATTGTGGTGTTGAAAACCCAAACCATAATATTAAAGTGCCCAAAGTCAGTATGCTTTGTTTATATGGTGCATTGACATTTGTTACATATATTTTATATTATTATAAATATGCCATCAAAATGTAGAACATCTGATTTCCCCCTAGCTGATCATTGTCTGCAGCTAACTCAGATCGCAGTGTAGAGGGAGAGGGAGCTCATCTGTGGTGGCATGTGCCACACAAGTGGCAAAGTTGATATCCAAGTTTATAAACACAGGGTCGCTACAGTTATTGTTTTTCATTGTATGAGGGGGAGGGTCTTCAATTTATTTTATGACACCTTTAGTTGGACTAGCCCYCTCYYCAGTAAATTTTGATCTGTCCCTAATACAAGTTTCATGTGCAGTTGTTCCCAGTGTGTGTTATCAATGGAGGGCGCCAGTGGTCTGTGTATCTTTCATTTCAGTAGAATGAAGAAGATACTGAAGATACAGTAGCCTGGATGAGGCAGTGATTTAGGACTACTATGGATACATATCTAGCTTCTGTGAAATTTGAAGTGACATGAATAAAATAGTTACCACCTCTGAATTATCACGTTGAATATAAACCCAAAAGACACAAACTAAGTTACATTCCAAGAGAGGCTAAGTGTTTTTTAATTAAACCATGAATTATTTATTACATTACCTCACTGAGGACTTAATTGGAATGTTAATTCAAATGACACCCCACAAAGGAATTTTCTGCAAATCATTTGAAATAACAGGACCATTCACAACGCTACTACACTAGGTGGGTATCAGATATTTCTTAGTCTAAATGGGTATGACTGTTGAGAAATCACTTTGTAAGACAATTGTGTTTGGGGCAGCTGATCTACAGAATTTCATATTAATTTATGATTTTTTCTAGATCTCGAGACATTCATTGGCCGCTTTGGCGAGCAATACATCCGCAATGGATTGTGTGTAAATCGGTACTAACAGGCTGATCTACAAATAATAATGAGTAGTTAGGTGATCAGTCAGATCAGTCAGCWGGCAGTTTCCAACTGCAACGCAGTCGATGTAGCACAAGCCCATTCACTCTTCAGTCCCAGACGTCTTCTTCTGAGAGAGGACCAGATCCTTTACCTCGCTGGTTAGGGAGACCAGTTCCTTCCAGATGGCCTCTGCCTCGTCCCCCTCCTCTGGGTTCTCTCCCTCCCCCTGCTTTTTCCCCTGGCTCTGGATCACCAACCTCTTAACCACCAGACCCTGGTAGCCCGTCAGCAGCCTGTGCTGCTCCTGGAACAACCACACCCGTCCAAAAGCTTCAGTATGACGTCATCTTAAAAATGGTGTCAATTGTAAACAGGTTACAATGTAAGTGTTGCAGAAACAGATCACCATAGGTCCCCCATAGAGCTAATCAAAAACATCCCAATAACATTAAAGGCTGCAAATATACACCATTATAACTATTACTGGTATAATAACACTAGCAATTTAGTATAATGTATAATCAATGAGAACCAAGGAGAAAAKGAGCAGTACCTCAGAGACGCGGCCCACCAGAGTCCCTATGATCTGGGGGACACAGCGTCCGGGGGCGTGCAGCATGCAGTGGGTGCTGGCCTGGAAGAGCAATACACTGGTCAGGTGGAGAATCAGGGCTGGGTCCTCAGTCTCCTTCAGCTGCTCTATCAGAGCCTGGCGGTGCAGGAACAGGGCCTGTCTATAGGAACCAGAACAACACACACTGCCCAGTCAGCCAACAATGTGTAGCACCTCAGACAATGACCCARGTCCATGATTATAGACAAGGTATATGCTTGGACTTAAATTTTCCCCCTTTACCTTTCTCTTTTCTTGTCTCCCTTCTTCAGCATGAATCCACACACCTCAACTGCCATTTCTATATTGGTTACAAAATCTTCAATTGTCTGAAAATAAAATATCAATAGTGTCAGAAAAGTTTTCCATGCGCATGATACATATATGAGAGAGCAATCTCAAAGTACTTTTCTTTGTTTAATAACATCTGCAATGATAAGTAGTAAACCTCCATCAACTGAATGAACATAACTTACCTTTCCATTCAGACTGTTGTGCACTTTCATAAGAGGCCCTTTGGTTTCCACTGGAAACATTCCTAATATCTTCACTCTGACCTAAAGGGAGATATATTGACATGCATTGTGACATTTGGGAATGTGCAGTACATGGATGAAGCCTCACTAAAGTTCTCGACCAACAGGATTGAACAGGCTTGGAATGACAAGCTGAGAGGAGAGCTAACCTCATTGGTGATAGAGTTGGGATTCTCTGCTGACATCATGAGTTCAGCTGCCATGAAATTCACCAGGATGTTGGTGACGTCCGTGCACACTGTCTTCAGGACGTACTTGGCAATGTGGACCTGGGTCTCATCTGTGGACTCAAATAATGATGGATCAGTTGATGTTTATGCTGCATTACTAGGTTTTTCATTCAATGAGGATTACCTGTACTTCTGTAGGAGTTAAATAAAGCGGTTTACCAGAGAAGAGCTTGGTCCCTTTCTCAAAGAGCCTGATGTTGTTGTACAGGTTGGAGAGCTCCTCCTGGAAGTCTTTCACGCTTCTCTTCTTTGTCACCCCGGTCGTGGAGCTAGTGGAAGACATGAACACAGTCCGAACCACCTCCTGGTAGGTCTTAGTCAAAGGCCTGCAGACAGAGCAAGACTCTTGCATGTTAAAACTGGCACATTGATGCACAGTATTTATTTTGTGTATTGAGTAAAGGGGTTAAAACATTGTGCTTGAAAGTGATTGTGACTGATCGTTGAGTGTGACAGGAATCCCTACCTTACTAAATGCTCCGCCAACTCAGAGAGGATTTCTTCGGGGCAGTCACACACTCTCTCTTCTAGGACAGCAGTGATCTCCTCCAGGGCCATGAAGGGGACTTCAGTCTGCTTGTTACGATCTGCAAAATATATAATTGTCCTTAATTGGGGTACTACAGTTACCTTGGTCTTACACTAACAGGCTTAATCACCCAGGGGAGCAATCTCCTCCAACACAACTGTTAAGATCTCATTACAGAGGACTACCTCACTGAACAAACAATGTAATACTGTACATTAATTGACATAGGGTTTTATTGTGCACACCCACAATAACTTCAGCCTGTGATCCAAACAGGACCAGTGCTACATAGTGAATTCATTGTGGAACCCAGGCAACATAATGACTGTAGTCATACTTTGTGGGGTGACTGCTGTCTCCTCATCACTGTCATCGTCCCTCCTGCCCTTCTTCTTGGTTTTGCGTATCCTGACCTCTCTGGCATTGCATCCTCCACCACCTCCTTTACTGCCACTGCCCTCTAGGAAGCAAAACAATATCAGAGTCAAACAATTAATTAACACTCTCTGCAGGGTCTGCAGCAAGCAGATGTGTCTGGTTCAGGGTTGCAGTATTTTTAACCTAACTTCCATTTTTCCTGAAAAACGGATGTGGGGTCTCCACTCAGGCGTCTTTTTACACCTGCTACGTTAGGTTAATTAATGAATAACGGGGAATTGACCAGGAGTCAAATCTCACCAACTACCCAGCAGAAAATACCTGGGCTTAGAAGAGTTTATCATGTCTAGTTGATAACCTAACAGACATTTTCTAGAGGGATTACAATGAGGCCTGGCCTGTACTACCTGTAGTCTTTTTCCTCCTCTCCGTCTCCCTCTTCTCCTTTTTGGAGGGGGCTGTATTTTCTGTCATCATAGCGCCTTGCTTGAGATCGTCTTCAGTTATCAGGAAAACAGGGTTGTTCTTGGCTTCCTGAAAGAGAACAGCATGGAATTGATGAAGTGGAAAGGAGACACTTTAATTTACTGACTTTACTGTCGCCATGGGGACATTTTGTTAGTGTCATGTACACGTTTAAAGTCGTGTTTAAATACAAACCAAATTGACAAAACAACTTTCACACAACAGTTACATACCAATAAAAAGAGACTCGCCTGCTGGCCTTACTGGGTCGAAAGGAACATTAGCTCGAGCTATTTAGGAGGGATATCACACCTGGCACAAATTATTGTCTAGTTCTGTTTTTCATGCCGTGGGGTAGGCCTGGTGGTATACTGTATTTTATGATATACCGGTATTGATGCAGGGACCGGTTTGGGTTTTTACTTTACCTTCTATACCGGTATTTGAATGTTTGGTTTGTTAAATGTGATGCCATGTGTAATATCAATTTGTATAGTTTACTTTGCTACTTGAGTCATCTCTCTCCACTTTCTCTCCGTGCCACTTTCCACAGACCTAGCCACGCCCCCCGTCACTCAAGGAGCGCATTTGATGTTCCTCAACCACGAGACACTTGCGTTCAGTCTGCTTGGTCAATGCAGCACATGCAACAATGTTCATGACAACAATGCTGTTTTCACTTTTAATATAAATACACTAGCGTTCTATAATGACACTATTAGTTTGTGTTTCTTAAATCAGCAAACAGCTAGTTTGTCTTTTCTTAGCAAGTTGCCCTAAATCTTGTGAGACGCTAATTGTTAGCCGCCAATGCTAGCTAATAAATGTACCGAGTAAGAGCAAACGTAGCTAGCTAATACAGCCTGATAATACCAGTGATTGTGTAGACCTAAATCAGCATGTTGTTTGTGCAACAGTATCTTCTAAATCAAAGAGGAATACGCAAAGCAAGAATATGTTAGCTACATGAAGTTGCTAAGAAAAAACATGCAATGTAGCCGAAGCTTATAGAGTCCCCTAGGAAACACTTATCAACACTTTAGTTCCTACCCTGTCACAATAACTTCTCCCTGGCATTTTAATTCATTGTCATCTCAAACACTCTATTCAAAGTGCCTACTATTATATTCTAACTATAGAATTAGAATAGTCATTCTATTTCCATGATTCCAACAGTTTCTCTAATTCGCAAGTCAAATCGCAATTGCAACATTAGGCTAAAAATAAGTCCTAGATTATTTGCCCATATCGTGCAGCCCTACATGTGGAAATTCTCTCAATTGAGCAGTGGTAAGTAAAAATACTTTAAAGTACTACTTAAGTCTTTTGGTTTCTGTGCTTTACTTGACTCTTTTTGACAACTTTTACTTCACTATATTCCTAAAGAAAATACTGTACTTTTTACTCCATACATTTTCCCTGACACCTAAAAGTAAATTTTGAATGCTTAGCAGGACAGGAAAATGGTCCAATTCACACAATTGTCCAGAGAACATCCCTGGTCATCTACTACCTCTGATCTGGAGGACTCACTAAACACAAATGCTTTGTTTGTTAAATGATGTCTGAGTGTTGGAGTGTGCCTGCCCCTGGCTATCCATAAATGTAAAAAAAAAAATAATGAACAAGAAAAGGGTGACATTTGGTTTGCTTCATATAAGGAATTTGAAATTATTTATACTTTTACTTTTGATACTTAAGTATATTTAAAAACRAATACTTTTAGACTTTTACTCATGTAGTATTTTACTGGGTGACTTGAACTTGAGTAATTTTCTATTAACATATCTTTACTTTTACTCAAGTATGGCAATTGGGTACTTTTTCCACCGCTGCAACTGAGTACAGGAAATGCAGAAATTATAAAAGTACTGAAATTAGTTTTGGTTGAAGTTTAATTGAACAGTATAAAACAGTCAGAATGGAGAAAGACTCACTTAGAATGTATATGTTGCCACCCTAGGATCACTCACTACTCATAGAGCAAATGTACAACTTTTATTATTCAAAAACTAAAAATACCGTCAAACCGTCCAATTTAAAAAAAAATATTGTGATATAATATTTTGGCCACATCGCCCAGCCCTACCGTGGTGCCCTATACCTGCACCCAGAGGTGAGTAGTTCAAAGACACAGCTATACACGGAGCGTACAACTCATTAAGAACACCTTCCTAATATTGAGTTGCACCTCCACCCCCTTTACCATCAGAACAGCCTCAATTCGTCAGGGCATGGACTCCATAAGGTGTCGAAAGCATTCCACAGGGATGCTGGCCCATGTTGACCCTAATGCTTCCCACAGTTGGGTCAAGTTGGCTGGATGTCCTTTGGGTGGTGTACCATTCTTGATACACACAGGTAACTGTTAAGCGTGAAAAACCCAGCAGTGTCGCAGGTCTGGAAACAAACCGGTGCGCCTGGCACATACTATAATACCACGTTCAAAGGCAATTCAATATTTTGTCTTGCCCATTCACCCTCTGAATGGCACACACACACAATCCATGTATCAGGGCTTAAAAATCCTTCTTTATCCTGTCTCCTCCCCTTCATCTACACTGATTGAAGTGGATTTAACAGGTGACATATATAAGGTATAATAGCTTTTACATGGATTCACCTGGTCAGTCTCATGGAAAAAGCAGGTGTTCTTAATGTTTTGTACAATAAGTGTATCTCCATCTCAAAAGACAATGACAATCTGCCCATCAGGTAACTTCATGACAGGTGTGATATACCTTCTGAGCTTTATGCTGCATGGTTTCCTCAAAGAGACAAAGACAGTTGCTGATGAACTTCTCGCTGACCACCACGGTGTCTCCCAGGACCCTGGCAGTCGACTGCACATTGGTCGTTCTCATGGCCTCGTTGATTATGATGCCAACATCCTCCATGGACAGACAGCTGGGCAGAATGGGCTACAAGTCAAAAGCAGGGGGAGCACATGTGACACTGTGACTCAAGAAAATGAGATGATTGTATATACAGTGCATTCAGAAAGTATTCAGACCCCTTGACTTTTTCCACAATTTGTTATGTTACAGCCTTATTCTAAAATGTATTACCCCATAACGACAAAGCAAAAACAAGGTTTTAGAATAATAAAAAAACAGAAAACATAAATATCACATTTACATAAGTATTCAGACCCTTTACTCAGTACTTTGTTGAAGCACCTTTGGCAGCGATTACAGCCTCGAGTTTTCTTGGGTATGACGCTACAAGCTTGGCACACCTGTATTTTGGAAGTTTCTTCCATTCTCTGCAGATCCTCTAAAGCTTGGTTAGTTTGGATGGGTAGTGTCGCTGCACAGCTATTTTCAGGTCTCTCCAGAGATGTTCGATGAGGTTCAAGTCCGGACTCTGGCTGGGCAACTCAAGGACATTCAGAGACTTGTCCCGAAGCCACTCCTGCGTTATCTTGGCTGTGTGCTTAGGGTCGTTGTCCTGTTGGAAGGTGAACCGTCGCTCTGGAGCAGGTTTTCATCAAGGATCTCTCTGTACTTTGCTCTGTTCATCTTTCCCTCGATCAAGACTAGTCTCCCAGTCTCTGCCCCTGAAGAACGTCCCCACAGCATGATGCTGTCACCACCATGCTTCACCGTAGGGATGTTGCCTGGTTTCCTCCAGACGTGACGCTTGGCATTCAGGCCAAAGAGTTCAATCTTGGGTTCATCAGACCAGAGAATTTTGTTTCTCATGGTCTGAGAGTCCTTTAGGTGCCTTTTTGGCAAACTCCAAGCAGGCTGTTATGTACCTTTTACTGAGCAGTGGCTTCCGTCTGGTCACCTTACCATAAAGGCCTGATTGGTGGAGTGCTGCAGAGATGGTTGTCCTTCTGGAATGTTCTCCCATCTCCACAGAGGAACTCTAGAGCTCTTTCAGAGTGACCATCGGGTTCTTGGTCACCTGCCTGACCAAGGCCCTTCTCCCCCGATTGTTCAGTTTGGCCGGGCGGTCAGCTCTAGGAAGTCTTGGTGGTTCCAAACTTCTTCCATTTAAGAATGACGGGGGCCACTGTGTTCTTTGGGACCTTCAACACTGCAGAAATGTTTTGGTACCCTTCCCCAGACCTTTGTCTCGACACAATCCTGTCTCGAAGCTCTACCGACAATTCCTTCGACATATTTCAGTTGTATTTTTTTATATAAATTGGCAAAAATGTTTTTGCTTTGTCATTAGGGGGCAGTGTGTGTAGATTGATGAGGGAAAAAACGATTTAATACATTTTAGAATAAGGCTGTAACGTAACAATGTGAAAAAGTCAAGGGGTCTGAATACTTTCCGAAGGCACTGTATATTTTAAACTTGACAGGTTAGTTACTGAGCAAAATCAACAAATTATGCTATAAATCATTTTTGTGATTTGGCAGAGAACGATTGATAAAGCAGGTTGGTATGGACCTGCACATCGGCCCATGTGGCAGAGTTGACAGCCTCCTCCACAGAAGCCTCCACCTGGTCTACCAGGGCCTGGCCTACACAGGCTGCCCTGAGAAACAGCAGCTTGCTGGACTTGAAACGTTTCTTGATGTAGCTCACTGGGTCAGGGATGCCAAGTCTGATCAAAGAATCAAACTCTGTGTGGAGAGAACAGAGGACATATTTGAGGGTACAAATCAGGTTTTACGCAGATTTCCAGTATGGAAATTATGAAAAAGAAATATTGCAACCAATAAGCTTAGTATATCCCCTAAATAATCAAAGGTGGGAGTACCTAAATAGCCATTCTGCTTGAGGAAGGAGTCCACCCAGGCATTCTGTGTTTTGGAGTAGATGTCAGGGATGTAGACAGCTTTGTCCTGCCGGCCCCCCACCACAGTGCCTTTCAGACGGCCAGTATTCACCAGCTCCTCCAAAACAGCTGGGGACCAAAAGTTAGCTGAACTATAGCATGACATACAACAATAGCATGACATACAAGTATTTGATTGATTAGGCGTACTCAAAACATTGTTTGTACAGAACACACAGATAAAATCATTATACACCCAAAACACAGTACAGTACTGACAATTCAGCTTGGTCTGAATTTTAAAACAACAGAAGGAACAGCTACTTACAGTAGAGAAGATGTTCCTGAAAACCATAGACGCCAATCACATTACCAACTGGTGTTGGCCTACAAAAGGAACTCAAAGGAATTAAGTATTAGGAGCAGGGCGGGGGAAAAAACTAAGATTGTGTTGGTTAAAAAAGCAAGACAGGTAGGGATTGGTATGGAACATACCGAGTCACTGCACTGAAAAGCCCACGGATGCGAGCTCCATGGCGAGAGACAAATGCAGGGGTAAATAAGACTCCCCTGTTGTACTCATCCATCTGGCCTTGGATGACTTTCCCAAGACGCTTCGACAGCTCCTACGAGACACAGCATAGCACACAATCAGACAAAGTGGTTAACATTTCAGATAACTGTGTGTACAGGTCCATACATGCACCTCAAGCTGAAACTCAAGCTACCGACAAAGCACACAGATACTTAACTTTCAAAAGACTATTGATATCAAAGTATAAACATGATAAAAAACAGATMTTTTCTGTAAGCATCACCTCAAATATAGAAGAGGTAAATGGTATTGACAAGGAGACAGAGGTGGTTCTAGACTCACGGTTAGTGCTATCCGGTATCCTTGGGACGTCCCTACCCTAAACACTAACCCTTACCTTAGGCATTTTGAATTTCAACTTAAATGGGGTGACGTCAGAGTTGGGACATCCCAAGGACCACGTTTAGACTTTTTTCCCCTTGCCTCACCTCAGTCAGGAAGTCCCCTGGAAGGTCATAGTTTTTACATAGTTCTGGGATGTTCACAAAGCCTGCCTCTTGTAGTTTATCATTCACCTCCTCAGAAACTCGATTCAGGTAGTTTCTAGAAGACAGGGGGAATTCAGAACAAATCTAATAGCCCAGTAGCTGACAGCACTACAATGAAAAAATGTGTTGTGTGAAAAGTCCTACTCACTCATCGATAAGCTGCCCCAGCACCAGTTGAACGCTTTTATCAGATCTTGCAATGTCATTTGCTCTGGCCTCAACATGAACCCAATCAACGTTGATAACCTGTAAACAATAATAAAAAAGCATTATTGTCAGAAACATTTAACTACAGTGCTACAAACTAGAAAGAGGAATTAGTAGTACTGCAGAATGACACACACCTTCTGTAGGTCCACAATGTTGACCCGACCTTTGGAAAGCAGAAACAAGATTWTTWTTTTTTTTAAATCTACGTCACCATAATAGTATTATATATGTATAGTTGAAGTCGGAAGTTTACATACACTTAGGTTGGAGTCATTAAAACTCGTTTTTCAACCACTCCACAAATTTCTTGACAACAAACTATAGTTTTGGCAAGTCGGTTAGGACATCAACTTTGTGCATGACAAGTAATTTTTCCAACAATTGTTTACAGACAGCAGCAAAGGACCTTGTGAAGATGCTGGAGGAAACAGGWACAAAGGTATCTATATCCACAGTAAAATGAGTCCTATATCGACATAACCTGAAAGGGCGCTCAGCAAGGAAGAAGCCACTGCTTCAAAGCCACCATAAAAAAAAGGTAGACTACGGTTTGCAACTGCACATGGGGACAAATATCGTACTTTTTGGAGAAATGTCCTCTGGTCTGATGAAACAAAAATATAACTGTTCGGCCATAATGACCATCGTTATGTTTGGAGGAAAAAGGGGGAGACTTGCAAGCCAAAGAACACCATCCCAATCGTGAAGCACGGGGTGGCAGCATCATGTTGTGGAGGTGCTTTGCTGCAGGAGGGTCTGGTGCACTTCACAAAATAGATGGCATCACGAGGAGGTAAATTATGTGGATATATAGAAAGAACATCAAGACATCAGTCAGGAAGTTAAATCTTGGTCGCAAATGGGTCTTCCAAATCGACAATGACCACAAGCATACTTCCAAAGTTGTGGCAAAATGGCTTAAGGACAACAAACTCAAGGTATTGGAGTGGCCATCACAAAGCCCTGACCTCAATCCTAAAGAAAATGTGTGGGCAGAACTGAAAAAACATGTGTGAGCAAGGAGGCCTACAAACCTGACTCAGTTACACCAGCTCTGTTAGGAGGAATGGGCCAAAATTCACCCAACTTATTGTGGGAAGCTTGTGGAAGGCTACCCAAAATGTTTGACCCAAGTTAAATCATTTAAAGGCAATGCTACCAAATACTAATTGAGTGTATCTAAACTTCTGACCCACTGGGAATGTGATGAAAGAAATAAAAGCTGAAATAAATCATTCTCTCTACTATTATTCTGACATTTCACATTCTTAAAATAGAGTGGTGATCCTACCAGTGAATTTTTACTAGGATTAAATGTCAGGAATTGTGAAAAACTGAGTTGAAATGTATTTGGCTAAGGTGTATGTAAACTTCCGACTTCAACTGTGTGTGTGTGTGTGTGTGTGTGTGTATATATACAAATAAGAATTTGTTCTTAACTGACTTGCCTAGTTTAAATTTTAAATATATATATACATATACACACATACATATACATACATATACATATTTAAAATTTAAACTAGGCAAGTCAGTTAAGAACAAATTCTTATTTACAATGACGGCCTACACCGGCCAAACCCAGACGATGCTGGGCCAATTGTGCTCCGCCCTATGGGGCTCCCAATCACGTCCGGTTGTGATACAGCCTGGAATCGAACCAGGGTGTCTGTAGTGAAGCCTCTAGCACTGAGATGCAGTGCCTTAGACCGCTRCGCCACTCGGGAGCTATGTAGGCAATTTAGCAGACGCTTTTATCCAAAGCGACTTAGTCATGCGTGCGTATATTTTACATAAGGGTTGTCCTGGGAAAATAAACTACTACCCCGGCGTTGCAAGCACCAAGCTCTACCAACTAACTGAACTACAGAGGATGGTCTTTTACATAACCTTTTGTCCATGTCAATAAGTGTAGGTGTATGTTAAACCTTGAACATCTACGCAACCATGATCTGAGATGAATGAGTGCAACACTTTTTTCCTTGACGACAAAGGTATTGGAATCAGAAGAAGATTGCCTAGCCAACTGACCTCCATGGACGTAGAGCTCATCCCGTATCTCTCTACTGATTTGGGATGGGGTTATGTACTCTTTGCCATCAAGTGTGTGTACCACATCCAACTTCTTCTCTTCAACCAGCTTGGCAACGATTTCAATGCAGTTCCTCTCCGACAACCTGGGATGGATTTACAGTAGAAGGTATATTTAGACACAAGATCCTAGAATTTAGTTCTATATGAAATTCTATGCATTTAGTAAAAAGGCCTTTCTTTCCCGTGGGATGTTCTGGGATTCATCCAATAGCATTGAGGAGTTTACAGTCACGGGCTTCAACAATAAGTTCATAGAGGATGTTTTCCCCCACAGTGACCTTAAGAATGTATCCAACCACAAACCATGGATTACAAGCAGTATCCCTACTGGGCTAGAGCTACCTCTTACAAGGAACGGGTAACAGACATGGATGCATACAAGAAAGCCCACTACGACCTCCGACGAGACACCAAACATGGAAAAGGACAATATAGGAGGAAGGTGGAATCCTATTACACTGACTCCGACACTTGTTTTATTTGGCAGGGGTTGCAGACGATAACGGATTACACAGGGAAACCCAGTCATGAGTTGCCCAGCGATGCAGAACTCCCAAACAAGCTAAATGCCTTTTATGCTTGTGTTTCCGGATGACTGTGATCTCGCTCTCCGTGGCCGATGTGAGCAACCGTTTAAACAGGTTAACAATCACAAAGTGGAATACCTGCATGTGCAGACCAGCTGGCAAGTGTAAAATATATTTTCAATCTCTCCTTGTCCCAGTCTGTAATCCCAACATGTTTCAAGGTGATCACCATTGTCTCTGTTCCCAAGAGCACCAAGGTAACCTGCCTAAATGACTACCCTGCCCTGTAGGACTCACATCTTTAATTATGAAGTACTTTGAAAGGCTGGTCATGACACACATCAACACCATCATCCATGACACCCTAGACCCACACCAATTTGCATACCGCCCCAACAGGTCCACAGATGATGCAATCTCAATTGCACTTCACACTGCCCCCTCCCACCTGGACAAGAGGAGAAATAACTATGTGAGAATGCAGTTCATAGACTACAGCTCAGCATTCAACACCATAGTCCCCTCCAAGCTCATCACCAAGCTAGAGAGCCTGGGACTGAACCCCTCCCTCTGCAACTGGATCCTGGACTTCCTGATGGGCTGGCCCCAGGTGGTGAGAGTAGGCAACAACACCTCAGCCACACTGAACCGCAACACGGGGCCCCCTTAGGGGTGTGTGCTTAGTCCCCTCCTGTACTCACTATAGTGGATTGGATCGAGAGGGCTGTAATGGAGCGGCTCGATAGCTTCAAGTTCCTTGGCATCCACATCACTAAGGACTTACCATGGTCCACACACACCCACACAATCGTGAAGAGGGCATGGCAGCGCCTCTTCACCCTCAGGAAGCTGCAAAGATTTGGCATGTGCCCTCAGATCTCAAAAAGCTCTACTGCTGCACCATCGAGAGAGCATCTTGACTGGCTGCATCACCACTTGGTATGGCAAATGCACCGCCCTCGACCAAAGCGCTAGAGATAGTGCTGCGGACATCCCAGTACATCATTGGGGCCAAGCTCCCTGCCATCCAAGACCTCAAGATCAGTTAGTGTCAGAGAAAGGCCCCAAGAATTGCCAAAAACTTCAGCCACCCAAGCCATAGACTATTCCCTCTGCTACCATCTGGCAAACGGCACCAGAGCGTCAGCTCTGGGACAAACAGGCTTCGAGACAGCTTCTACCCCCAATGCATTAGACTGCTAAAAAAACACTCAAGTAGATTGAGACTTGTCCCGAAGCCACTACTGCTCTGTCTTGGCTGTGTACTTAGGGTCATTGTCCTGTTGGAAGGTGAACCTTCCCCCCAGTCTGAGCTCCGGACGCTCTGGAGTAGGTTTTCATCAAGGATCTCTGTCCTTTGATCYGTTCATTTTTCCCTCGATCAAGACTAGTCTCCCAGGCCCTGCAGCTAAAAAACATCCCCACAGCATGATGCTGCCAACACCATGCTTCACCGTAGGGATGGTGCCTGGTTTCCTCCAGACGTGATGCTTGGCATTTAGCCCAAAGACTTCAATCTGGTTTCATCAGACCAGATAATATTGTTTCTCATGATCTGAGTCTTTTAGGTGCCTTTTGGCAAACTCCAAGCGGGCTATTATATGCATTTTACTGAGGAGTGGCTTCCATCTGGCCACTCTACCATAAAAGCCTGATTGGTAGAGCGCTGCAGAGATGGTTGTCCTTCTATTTCAGTTGAAGGCATTCAGTTGTACAACTGACTAGGTATCCCCCTTTCCATTTCTGGAAGGTCCTCCCATCTCCACAGAGGAACTCTGGAGCTCTGTCAGAGTGACCATCGGGTTCTTGTTCACCTCCCTGACCAAGGCCCTTCTCCCCTGATTGCTCAGTTCGGCCGGGTGGCCAGCTCTACAAAAGGTCTTGGTGGTTCCAAACTTCTTCCAATTAAGAATGATGGAGGCCACTGTGTTCTTAGGGACCTTCAATGCTGCAGAAATGTTTTGGTACCATTCCCCAGATCTGTGCCTTGAGACACAATCCTGTCTCAGAGCTCTACGGACAATTCCTTCGACCTCATGGCTTGGTTTTTGCTCTGACATGCACTGTCAACTGTTGGACCTTATATAGACTGGTGTGTGCCTTTCCAAATCATGTCCAATCAATTGAATTTACCACAGGTGGATCTCAAGGATGATCAATGAAAACAGGATAAACCTGAGCTCAATTTCGAGTCTYATAGCAAAAGGTCTGAATACTTATGTACACTTCCATTTAAAAGTTTGGGGTCACTTAGAAATGTCCTTGTTTTTGGAAGATTTTGTCCATTAAAATAACATCAAATTGATCAGAAATACAGTGCAGACATTGTTAATGTTGTAAATGACTATCGTAGCTGGAAACAGCAGATTTTTTATGGAATATCTACATAGGCCCATTATCAGCAACCATCTCTCCTGTGTTCCAATGGCACGTTGTGTTAGCTAATCCAAGTTTATAATTTTAAAGGCTAACTGATCATTAGAAAACCCTTTTGCAATTATGTTAGCACAGCTGAAAACTGTTGTCTTGACTAAAGAAGCAACAAAACTGGCCTTTAGACTAGTTGAGTATCTGGAGCATCAGCATTAAACTTTCTTCTGAAACTTGTCAGTGTATTATTTTTCTGAGAAATGAAGGCTATTCCATGCGAAAAATTGCCAAGAAACTGAAGATCTCGTACAACAAACTGAAGATCTCGTACAACGCTGTGTACTACTCCCTTCACAGAACAGCGCAACCTGGCTCTAACCAAAATAGAAAGAGGAGTGGGAGGCCCTGAGGCACAACTGAGCAAGAGGACAAGTACATTAGTGTCTACATCATACCTAGTAACTCTGCAAATTGATCTCGTACTAGTACGCCCTGTATAGCTCCATTCTTGTATCGTGTTACTATTTTATTTGTAACTTTATCGTCGGGAAGGACTTGTATGCAAGCATTTCACGGTAAAGTCTACACCAGCTGTATTCGATGCATGTGACATAACGTTTACTATGTAACGTTACAAATCAAATTGTATCTGAAATGGCTAGATTTAGCAGCTGTTTCCTATAGAAGGCCAGAGGTTCTGTTAACATTACCTAACAGACTCTAGTTAACAGCTAGGTAATACAATATTAGTCCCGCTAAAAACTTATGCAAGAAGCCCGTAGGCACAGTTTATTTTTAAGTATGTTGTATTTGTTACACTAAAAAAAAAATGTACGTAGGCACAGATAGTTAGCTGGCTAACGATAGCTGTCCTGCTGGTTCAGCCCACCACACGTTCGCTCCAGTTAGCCAACTCGGACTGTAACGTTAGTTCTATGACTGCCCAGACATAAACAATCAACAAGTCAGTTATCTAGCTAGCTAACTTAGTAGTTACATCTGACTATAAAGTTCAGAGAAGCTAGCTAACGACTCGAGTATCGTTAGCTATTTTGGAATAGCCAGCTGGCTTTCGCTACCTCTGCACTGTGTCAGCAAACTGTGCTCTCTGGAAATCCGCTGCCAGACGTCTGATTTCTTCCCAGGCGGCTGCCATCGTATTTGTTGGTTTCTAAAACGATTCAACTACAGGTTTGCATGGGCGTTAATCTTCAACTCTATGGCTATATTTCTTGCTACTAGCTAAACCATGTTGTGCAAAGTACAATAACGTTAGCTAGTAGTGATTCACAAATTCACACGTCAACATAACAGTAACGTAATACGGAAAGCCCTAGAGTCCAAAAAGCACCAGAATTCCCCCACCCATTTTTTCCCGTAACCCCTCCTCCTTCCTCGCGTGTGACGTCACATAATTAAATTAATCATCATCTGGCACCTGCACGTCACATCTTTGGGAAAACATCGAACAAACACACCTTATTATACAGTCACACACACACACACACACAAAAAATCACGTTTGTACAATTTCACTGATTCACACATTTTATTAGCCTGTTAATATTATAATAGCCTAATTTCATAAAAACTGCTTGAGAGCAGGAAATGCAAGCTAGCTACAAATGGTTTGAGTATCCATTGTTGTAAATTACTCACTGGAAATCAGCCTACAAACAAATTGGCTTATTGAAAAATATGAAATTGTATGATTTCATCCTAATATGCAATGCTGTAGCCTACAGAAATTACAAGGAGGGAAATTCTGCAGCAAAACATGTTGGCAGTCTCCTTATATACATTATACTCCAAAATTAGGTGTCCTGGTTATCAGACAAGAGATCAGGCTACGTTTCAYRAGCTACCATAACATTGGTTGAACCACAACATTACAGAAGAAAATGAGCTATCAACCCTAAAACCAAGTGTCAAGGTTATTACAAACGTTATATTCCTTGTTCCTTTTAATGTAATCGTAGGCACGACGTGTGTGTTCGCCCAGAAATGGGACCTCTTTACATTGAAATGTCTGCGCCAGTCAAAATACTGCAGATACATTTCTTCGTCTGAATGTAACAGTGTGAGTTGGTTAGCTAGCTCTTTGGGGGAGAGGAAATTATCCACATGTATAAAGGCATCTCTAGGCACAGAGTTCTAATTGGCTTAAGAGCAATTAGCTCAGATCCAGCAGCTAGTGGGTTGTACAGCTTTTCAGTGATGTAATTTGTGAATTGAGTTCTCAAATGACAGATAGAATTTACAACTGGAAATTGTATTCAGGAAGTATTGATCATTGATGTGTTCTCTAAAGGTTTTTCCATAGGTGTGTTTATCGATGTGTTTGACCAATTCATACCTCGCCCTGGCATGGTCAGGGTTCCAGTTGCTCACAATCCAGCAGACCAATTTAGTTTTAATTGGCAATACGAAAGCTTCCCCCTCCTCTTGGCTGAATACAACTGACCCATAAGGCACTTCAATATCTGCATCTTGCCTATAATTCAAAGTCAAATTGAAAATATTTCCAAGACCTGGCTTTTTATAAGTGTGGGACGGGGACTCTAGATTCCTCCACACCCATTTTTGGAAAGGTGGGCACTGCTGCAATGGTGGTAGATTTGAGAAATCACTTTTTCTGTCTCTGTGATGGATGATGACCACATTTGACTTATTGTATAGGTCTCAGTCAGCTGTTAAAAAACAGCCATCAATATTGAAGCTGATTTCTCCATAATATCTGTCACACTCATGGGAGAGAGGGAACAGCTGCATGTGTCCAAATCATCGGAATGACCAGAAGGCCACAGGCTTATTTAAACTATGGTCTTATTATTAACCTCCTTTGWAATATCGTCAAGATGTTCTTCCTTCTGAATTGGTAATTTTGATGATTCAATGGGTCTTGCAAGTTATTTGGTGGTTTAATAATGTAACAATGCAGTAAATGTATTGGTTTTGTTTCGGTGTGTATATTTTCTCAGGTGATTATGCATTGTTTACCTTATAGCCTTTATATCACAAAAATCTGACACTATCTAATCACAGATGTCCAACATAGGAACATGTCTACTTATTTTAGCTTACATAGCAAGATCACAATCGATGCATAGGAAAAGATGATCAAATAGCCTAAGAAGCTCATACTGTAGGTTGATCATGATTGAATAATAACCTATAAACCAACTAATTTCATACATTACTAACAAATGAGAAGATTTACTGGTTAGAGAAACTCAGAGGATAATCAAATCATATAGGCTGCTGATTCATTATACAGTACTACTGTTGCTTTTACGTTTAAAAAGGCAATTTACAAACCATGCGCATCCCATTCATTCAACATCTATTAATCGCATTTGAGGAGGAAAGCGCACTGTGAATTAGGCTTCCTGTTTGATGTTGACCAATCGAGCATAACGATTTGCAAACAAAATCATGTTATTTTAATATCAAAGATGGTGGATAAATAAGAGAGTTTACTCTAACCATTTACCATTTWAAAAAATGGTCAAGGTTCCTGTCTGTGTAGGTGGGCGTTTCCTCTCTTACACGAGCCTGCTTTTCCCATGTGAGCATGCATTTCCCATGTGAGCTGATTCCTCCATAATATCTGTCACACTCATGGGAGAGAGGGAACAGCTGTTTCTGGTCTAGTTATTGTCCCCTCCCACTCGCCCCACTCGCTCCACACGCCCGCCCGACCAGAAAAAAAATTGCCAGTGAGATGTCTTGCACTGGGACTCCCCCTGGGGCAGTAGGTAGACCAGAATGGCCCCGCCCCGATCAGAAAAGGTTAGGGAGAGGGGTGTCTCGCTTTCTCCACCGTCTCTGTTCATATCAAACTAGGATACTTAAGCAATCTCTTTTCATATCAAACTAGGATACTTAAGCAATAGATTATGCGTAATAATGTGGCTACATGTCTGTAAATCTCACAGTTTGCCTGCAAGGGATGTACTAGCTGCCCATGAATAACAGTCTCGGTCAGGTGAATCTCCTCCACATGAGTGCCATGGCTCACTCTCCTGCCCCTTCAACTGTCAGTAGTTCATGCTGCACCAACACATAGAAGTTCAGTTTTACTTAAGAAAATGAACATGGCCAATAACAATACTAGCCTAGGACAATTAGGGCTAAAGCCCTTCAAACACAGGTCAAAACACCCATAAACTCATGCATCTGAGTAGGCTATAACTGGCAGAGCCATAACTAGGCTACATGTTACCTCTACATGCAATAGCTCTTCTACAATGAGCAGAACGGGCATCCTACAACGACCTGCCCTTACCGGGCACAAACCTAAAACAGGTAGGCTATATTTTCAAAATGACAATGAACCCCTCTATGGCCTACACTTTAAAGGCAACACTGTGGCTCATTTAACATCACTGGCGAACAGTAAACACATTAAACAATATTGTAGCAATCCTCGCTATATGAGCCATGTTATAATTCCCACCAAGTAGGTTAACTTAAGGATTGGAGTCTTTTTTTCAATTTTCACCTAAAATGACATCTAACTGCCTGTAGCTCAGGACCTGAAGCAAGGATATGCATATTCTTGATACCATTTGAAATGACACACTTTGAAGTTTGTGGAAATGTGAAATTAATGTAGGCGAATAATACACATTAGATCTGGTAAAAGAAAATACAAAGAAAAAAAAATGTTTTATTTTATTTTGTTGTAACCATCAGCTTTGAAATGCAAGAGAAAGGCCATAATGTATTATTCCAGCCCAGGCGCAATTTAGACTTTGGCCAGTAGCTGGCAGCAGTGTATGTGCAAAGTTTTAGACTGATCCAATGAACCATTGTATATCTGTTCAAAATGTTGTATCAAGACTGCCCAAATGTTCCTAATTGGTTTATTAATACATTTTGAAGTTCATAAWTGTGCACTCTCCTCAAACAATAGCATGATATTCTTTCACTGTAATAGCTACTGTAAATTGGACAGTGTAGTTAGATTAACTGCCCATATCAGATATGTCTATGTTGTGGGATTTTTTGTTGTTGCTTACAACCTCATGCTAATCACATTAGCCTACGTTAGCTCAACCGTCGCGCGGGGGGGGACACCGATCCTGTAGAGGTTAACCCTGTTGCTGCGATGGGTAGGATGTTTGCCTTTCAAGTCAGCGACCAGCATTTGCTTCCCTGAACAAAAAGACAAACACTTCTAAATGAATGACATGATTAATCTACCAGACTCTGGCATTTGTTCTTTTACATGAACTATCATCGCATTTGCATAGTAGAATAGAGTAGATTAGAGGTACAGTATTTGTAGGATTTAGGCATATGAGGCAAATTCTTTTGTAGGGTCCGGGGAAAAAATGGCATTTTATAAATGCCTTTCATGCAATTCTATGTATAATCCTAAAAAAACATTCCCAGTGGCACGTACCAACTCACCCAATGATGAAAATATTGAATAGCGGTGATGCATGGACGATGCACTCGTGCCAATAGTCGTGTCTCCCAATATCATAACCTTAGACAATGTGTTGCCATTACACATTATCATTATTTTTTCTATTTAGAATAGAGACAAACTTGTACAAAACACATTTTAGAGGTGTTTGGAGTCAACCCACCTGTCACTGTGGGAGAGAACTGGCCATTGCTGCCACTTTCTGGTATTGTAAAAAAGTATTTTTAAATACATTTCATTGATTGATTGATTGATATTACAGGATAATATGCTGTATTGGGCCATTAGTGGTTGCTTTTTGTTCTGTGGCCCACCTAAAACCTTTTTACATTTCTTGACCCTCTAAAATAAATGAAACTATGTTTTTTCTGTAGATACAATCCAGTCTGAATATGACCCAAAAGGAATATGCTGCAAGTGCATCTTGCTAATGCGTTCAGATCCATGGTTTGGGAAACACTGCCCTGGGCCTGTATCCACAAAGCGTCTCAGAGTAGGAGTGCTGATCTAGGATCAGGTCCCCATCTGTCCATATAGTTTTATTCGTTATGATCTAAAAGGCGATCTGCATTCATACTCTGAGAGGCTTTGTGGATATGGGCCCTGGTCTATAGACTCTCCCGTCTAGCTCTATAAAGAGTTCAAGTTAATGAACTGTGTTGAGATTTTACCCCGTTTAGATGAACTTGTAGTTTCCAAGTACAGACTCTGGAGGGCAGTAAAATACAAGTAATGTCTTTTCATTGACGTCTGCAGATGGCGTGAGGTAGCATTAAACCAGTCACAGCACTGTCATGGAAGCCCAAGATTAAGCTCTGAATAGGAAGCCACTATAATAAGTCTCAGTTGTCTAGGCTAGTAAGTACAGGTATGTAACAGACTCACAGACATTCTTATAAACTGTTTTTACACATTAAGTGTCACTGTGTTGGAAACCAATTATTGTCTTATTTTATGTAATGGTTATGGACCAACTAATAGTCTTAATTTCTGCGAAATCCCCCTTGAAGATAAGCATGGCTTTGACATTTGAGAGGATTTCGGTTGAATGGGAAAGCAGCAGCAGGAAAATGCCTCTGTCCTTATAGCCACTCTGAGATCTCTCTCCTTCTCTCTCCTCTCTCTCTCTCTCTCTCTCTTCTCTCTCCTCTTCTCTCTCTCTCTCTCTCTCTCTCTCTCTCTCTCTCTCTCTCTCTCTCTCTCTCTCTCTCTCTCTCTCTCTCTCTCTCCTCTCTCTCTCTCTCTCTCTCTCTCTCTCTCTCTCTCTCTCTCTCTCTCTCTCTCTCTCTCTCTCTCTCTCTCTCTCTCTCTCTCTCTCTCTCTCTTCCTCTCTCTCTCTCTCTCTTCTCTCTCTCTCTCTCTTCTCTCTCTTCTCTCTCTCCTCTCTCTCTCTCTTTCCCTCTCTTTCCCTCTCTCTCTCTCACCCTCTCTCCCTGCTCTCCTGATTAACCTGTGGGCCCTGCTGTGCCCAGTGTCAGCCAGTTCCATCCTCAGACAGAGCAATTTATTTTCACAGGGATTTTTTCAATTTTTTCTACTTCAAAATGGACTCCATTGGAGCCTACAGAGAGATCGGATAACTCTTAAGTACTCATATGTATGCTCGACTGTGCATCTAATTTACATATAGGATTTACAAAAGCAAAGTGCATGGTCTTTTCTCCCACCACAGAATGGAGCTCTGTTTGCATTACACAAACAACTAGTGCACCTCCTTTGCATTTGATCTAAATCGTCAAGGCACATTACTGTAGCAACGAGTGGAGGGTGCAGGTTAAAGGGGTCGATTTAGATAGGGGCTGCAGGTGGCTATTTCCTCTTTGTGTAAGACCACTCTCATATGTTTAGAATAAAATAGGACTGACCTTAGAGGAAAACAGGGAAAACATTCCGTCGTTGTAATACATTTTCTTTTGTATGTCAATGAGTACACATAGTATTATTGCTTTGTTTATTTTGTGGGAGAATGCTACAACCTTCTGCAATGTGATATGCCATCTGTATGGAGATGCCTTTTTTTGCATTTTCAGCAGGAGAGCATAATACTCTATTTAGTTCACACAGTATGACTCTATTTCAGCAAATGTGAGATACCACATTTTCTCTGCCTTAAAAGTCCAATTTAATAGAATTCCAAAAATAGATGTGTTTGACCTTATGTGGCACTGAGCACCTACAGGTTGTGGTGAATTGGACTACAATTAGAAGTGTACTCATTCAAGTTGGGCTCATCCTGCACCCGTGTAGCATACACTTCACTATTGTACCATAGCAACAGTCCGGATGACTGGGAACAATTTGCACCACTTCCCAAAATGCAGTTAGTTGCCTGTTATAATTCATATTCTACATGTACTATGTTGATTGTAATGACAGGATACAGTTGAAGGACAGACTAGACTACATCCTCTACACACTTTCACATGAAGAAAGCTGAAAATGCGGTCGAGAATGTTCTTTGATATTTTTTGTAAACCTTCTGTTAAAAGTGTGTTAAGACCAGCGAAGTGGTTTGTCAATGATAAGCCCCCCCCCCCACACACACACACCAAAGGAGGGACAAGAGTTTTCCAATCTAACTGTATACTTCAAAGGCATCCTCTCCTCTCTTATGCAAGCTGTGACCAAAGATGGACTCTGATGGTATAAGATTGTTCCAGCCGTGTGTCCCACCCGGGACGAAGAAGACTAAGTCGGTAAGTAACATTATATTCTTTAGCAATACGGTTTGTTAACACTTTATTTGGATAGTCCATCTGTAGATGCTCTACAGACTATCTACAGTAACATTTCAACTAACTATCTACTAACCCTTACCCTAACCCTAGACCTAATCTTAAGTCTTTCCCTAACCCTAAACCTAATCTTAAGTCTTAGCCTAACCCTTATTCAAAAYCTAACCCTAACCCTAACCGTAACCTTAGCAAGCAGGTGCTTATCATCAGATAGTTTGTTGATAGTATGACCATCTGTAGAGCATCTACACATGGACCATCCAGACTATCCAAATAAAGTGTGACCTACGGTTTTAACCAGGTGTTGCCATGACATATCAGGGGTGTCATCAGGTTATCACCTGTGTTATGGTCTGATGACCAGGGCCCATTCAGATCCACTAGGACTGAGACAGGGGTTGCAGAGAAAGGTGATTCCACAAATCCACACAACCTTCCAAAAGTGTTGACAACCCTGGTGGTGATCTTCTTCCGATTCCTTGAAAGGAAGAGAGTGAAAGTGTTCCTATGACTGCTCTGTTGTAGGTAGTGGAATGTAGGAGGAAGATACGTTATTCAGGACAAGCAACCATTTATTGCAGTAAAACCTCCCACAGAGAAGGAGCTTTCGAATCATTATGCAAAGAAATTGGGGTCACTAACGCTGCCACTTGGTTACTGTGGGAAAAGCTGCTGTACGATGTCTTCATTTGTTTGCTTTCTTGTGTAACAGCAGAAACATGTTCATGGGGCMTGTTTCACAGCTCTGTTCAGAATTGTACTCAAATAGCCCTGTAGACTTTTAACAGCTTGTGTTACATTACCTCATTACACGGTTTGTCCCTCTTCTTATTCCGTCTCTGAAGAGTTAGGTCACAAGTGCTAATGTGTGTCGTCTTATTGTCATGAAAGACATTGATCCAATTGATATGCAACAGTAAAGCATGCTGAAAAAAGCAATGAGCCCATTTGTTCAACTATTAGTTCAACACTTTTGGATTGATTATGGGTTATTTATTTTCTGGAGTATTGGGTGTGTGAAAATGTTGTAGCACTTTTATCTAAGCTTAAGAGTCTCATGAGTAGGGCTCTTGTGTAGTCTAGTCTCCCTTCTGTCCCCATCAGGAAGGAAAAAGGAACAATGCCGATGTGCTTACTTGACATTTGGCTCTCTAACAGGTATAATAGAACATCCTGAAAGGCCTTGTAAGTAGCAATTCTGCCTGTCCAAACTATCATTTGTAACGAGACACATCTCCTACCCTGTTAGGTGTTAAGCAGAGAAGGAAATGAAACATGATAAAGACAGGAAAATAACAGAGTAGTGCCGGTGTGAGAGCACAATACGTACCTTCACAGTAATGTCTCTCTCTCTGGGATGCTCTCTTAGATTGAACACTGCTATATCATCCTATGGGTAGCATTCATGCAGGCCTGACTGTTTGAAATCATTACATGTTTTTTATTTGGTCTTTGCTGTCTGAGTGAATGCAGATCGTGATTGCATGTTATGGTTATGAATAAATGATTAACATGAATTTCTTGTTAACATCTAGCTTAACAAGCATGACAGTGTAGAAGTGTTTTGTCCAGTATTCCTCTTAATCCAGCTTTGGCCAGCATTTAAATGCTCCACTAATGATAGATATAACAAGCTATTAAAATTCAGACATTTCAGTTTTGTCTCTGTAAAAGTAAATTCCTCTTGATTGAAACGGGTCTTACTAATTATGCAGAAGCCAACTGGACATTGTGTATGATGGCTGTTCAGCTGGCCACATGAAGGGTAGAACAGAGGGGGTGGGTGGAGGGGGAGAGATCTTCAGCTGTCCAAGTCTTCTGCAGTAGTTGGAGAGGTTTGGGTCATGTACACAGCAGCCACTCTCATGCAGTAGTTGGAGATGCTTGGGGGTGTGAACACAGTAGCCAATACTCCTTTCAGGGGTATATAGTCAACTACACCAGCGGTCTCTATTGAGACCAACATGTTCAGTGAGGGTGGGTAGACATTTTTATTTCTATATATTTTTTCTCTCCTGGGTGAGCTGCCTATCTATCATGCAGCAGAAGTGCTGGGTGAATTCACAAAGGGATTGTATTGCCCACAGCAGAGGCCTTGGTTTGGCGCTTATCTTTTCATTACCTGACAGGAGAAAAAGCCCCATGGTCCCAGATATAACCCTGGTATCACCCCTCAACAAACACTCCATCCTCTGGGGGACAGCTGGTGTTCAGCAAGTGGCAAGGTGGAGCCTCACCTGACAGTGTATAGCCTAGCACTGTGATGCTCACCTGAGATCTGCCCTGATCCAGTCACAGGGGTGGAAATGCGTTTGTGAAAGGTTGTCATACTAAAGGGTCATAATAACCCGAAGATGGCATGGCGGTCACCTACCTGCTGTGATCTGACTGATGCAAATGTCCTTATATACATGTCATGACAGTGTCCTGTTCTCACCCATGCATTCACAAGATGTGTTCATATTGACTATCTTTTGTGAGTATTTGTGATTTATAAATATCAGAAAACATAACTTGAAAGAAAGTGTAGGTCTGTAGTTAGTGCAACTTTTGCGTAATTATTGTCAGTGTCTTTAATTTCAGCCGGAACAGGACCTTGTCCATGTTCTTGTGGCATCCTGGATCTGGTGCTGGTAACATTGGCTGTCAGTCTCTCAGCATGTCATTGTCATTCCTGAGGGCTCAGCTGGGAGATCCCCTTGACTGGCCATCTGGATACCTAAAAACATGTTCTGTCCACATCCAGTAGATTGACAGATATCCTTATTTTTCCTAAGCCGAAACCTGGTTATATGGAGCTGTACATGTCCTTGGTTTCACTGAGAACAGATTTGTATTGAAATACAACAGGAGTCGCTGACAAAAATAGTTTTTTGGTGAAAGGGTGTATGAAATGGATGCTTTGTAAATGGCTGACTGCCAGTCAGAAAGTTTAACTGAAGTATTGGTTTTGTCATTGAAATGTATCAACATCCAAAAGGAGAGAAGGATTGTAAAAAAWAAAAAATCTGAATTTATGTTGTGGTAGAGGTTTGGCACGTCTACACTAGAATAGAATAGTCTGAAATAGCACCCGATGGATTCATTCTGACTTAGTGTTTAGCTTTGTCACTAACTCAATGATAAACATTTAGATAGGAATATGATGAAAAGATGAGGAATTAAACTATTATGTTTGTGTCATGGTGAAAGCACAAGACAATAACGAGGAGGCAGAAAGGTAAGTTTGGCTATTTACTTCATGGTGCTGGCAATGACTGTGAACTTCCACACCTATGGGGCGTGAACGCTATACTGTATATGGAAGTGTCTGTGCACGCTCCTTAACGTAACTACCACCCAACAAGCTCTCACGATCTCACGGCAGAATTAGACGTTCATCTGTTCCTCAACCAACAAACTTCAAAGTTGTTCCAAACATACCATTTTGAAGTGGTTGATTTTAGGCATTAACTCCACATTTTTAAGGATCTTTTTTTGAAGGATGCTTTTAAGGATCCGCCCCTTTTTTTCAATATTTGCCGAAAATGACATACCCAAATCTAACTGCCTGTAGCTCAGGACCTGAAGCAAGGATATGCATATTCTTGATACGATTTTGAAGGAAACACTTTGAAGTTTGTGGAAATGTGAAAGGAATATAACACATTAGATCTGGTAAAAGATAATGCAAAGAAAAAACCATGTGCTTTTTGTATTTTTTTTGTACCATCATGTTTGAAATGCAAGACAAAGGCCATAATGTATTATTCCAGCCCAGGTGCAGTTTAGATTTTGGCCACTAGATGGCAGCAATATATGTGCAAAGTTTTAGACTGATCCAATGAACCATTGCATTTGGTATCAAGACTGCCCAAATGTGCCTAACTAATTTATTAATAACTTTTCAAGTTCATAACTATGCACTCTCCTCAAACAATAGCATGGTATTCTTTCACKGTAGCTACTGTAAAGCTACTGTAAATTGGACAGTGCAGTTAGATTAACAAGAATTTAAGCTTTCTGCCAATATCAGATATGTCTATGTCCTGGAAAATGTTCTTCTTACTTACAACCTCATGTTAATCGCATTAGCCTACGTTAGCTCAACCGTCCCGTTGAGGACCCACTGATCCTGTAATTAAGGTTAGGGTTAAGTTTAGGCATTAACTCCGAATAGTTAAGGTAAGGGTTAAGGTTTGGATAGGCTTAAAACCAAAATCTCCAAAACCACATTTTATCACTGGATTCAAACATTCAACCGTCAGCACCAGAGGAAAATGCCTTCCCCATCCTCAACACCCCAGCACAACCGAAACCGACTTGAAGGTAACAGCGCTCACTGCTGCCCCCAGTGGCTGGTTTCAACATCATCTCCAAACATTCCTTAGACATGGATGGATGTCGAATAGTGACTTGTGTCACGGGTGACCTGGCTTCATCATCACTATACCCAATACACAAAATAAACAGGGTCATATTTTACTGTGGAATCAAATATACTGTATGTATTAGTCCCAGAGGTAATCTTTAATTTTAACAGTCATTTTAGCAGTCATTTCTGCTCTCCTTTAGGAYATAGCTAGGCTATGTATACTTAGGTGGCTACAATGTACATACAGTTTAGACCTACACACACACACACGTGGTGGTCAGTGCCGTTTATGATGAGGGAGGAATTTTTTTTTGTTCATGAGCATGGCCTTATTTCTATTACAGCATGTTGGATGACTATTCCTATTCCATTCACCCAGTTCAATGTAACATCAATAGGTTTAGGCTACTACATGATACTCAAATGTTCCCTATACCTATCATGAGGTTGCTACAACCTAGCCAACGAGTGAAAGTTCACAACGCAGGTGCACACAGGAYGAGACAATAATTTGAGATGACAGGCAGTAACATATGGACAGACAGTGACACATTCAATAATGCCTTGCACACTCTTGCCTGCATCTAGCTTATCTAAAGTGTAATCATTAGTCCAACAGTTGCAAATGAGAGTTTATATTAATTTACGTATTTTTATCCCCGTTTTGTTTGCTTCCTCTCATCTTTTCCCTTTGTTTGTGGACTTCAATGAACAACACATTAGCTGTATGTGAACATCTGAAAAAACCTTTCCAAGCCAAATCATGTCATAACTGCTAGACACAGCCTACCTCATTGTCCCCATATTAGCTAAAGTAACATCCTAGTCAACATAGCTAATAGAACTAATGCATTAGTAAACCCGCTACAATCATGCAGTAATGTTACAGTGTATAGTCAGTAAGCAGTTACACCGGTGGGCCCCGTGGCAATAAATGAATAAAACCAAAAGCTTACCTTGACTTGGAATAGTTCTAGTGTTGTGTTGGATTGTCATAGCCAGCTAGCTAACATAGCATCCCTCTGTTTGAGCCGTGTGTTTGAGTAGCTAAACTAGAAAGCTGCATTGGCTAGCTCAGTAAACGAAACTGAAAATAAAAAATAAAAAAATGTATTTCTCTCTCTCTTGCTTCTTTTAATTTGTTGAACACTGTTAAACTATTGTCTTTGTCTCTAAGTCATCTACTCACCACATGTGAGTAGATGCTAGCTGTAGCTTATGCTAGCTGTAGCTTATGCTTTCAGTACTAGATTCATTCTCTGATCCTTTGATTGGGTGGACAACATGTCAGTTCATGAGAGCTCTGATAGGTTGGAGTACGTCCTCATAATTACTGTGTAAGTCTWTGGAAGGGGGTGAGAACCAAGAGCCTCCTAGGTTTTGTATTGAAGTCAATGTACCAAGAGGAGGACGGAAGTTAGCTGTCCTCCAGCTACACCATATGGTGCTACCCTACAGAGTGCTGTTGAGGCTACTGTAGACCTTCATTGTAAAACAGTGTGTTTTAATCAAATATTTGGTGACATGTGAATATATTTTGTATAGTTTTATCTAAAAAGGATAACTTTTTCAACGTTTTACCATTTTTATGAAGTTCACTGAGGTAGATGGTCATCCCCATCCTCCTCTGAGGAGCCTCCACTGACACACACACACACTTACCAACACACACACACACACACACACACACACACACACACACACACACAAACGCTCGCACGCACACACACGCGCACAAATGTAGAGGTTACTGCATATAGTGAATGTGAATCATTTGCATTCTGGTGTTAAACATACTGAGGAGAAAATGAACTCTGACACAGACTTAATAGAAAACCATTTTAGTCTGGGTCACAATCTCTCCCTCTGATGGGGACTGCATTAAAGCCTGTAGTCACCGCCCCTCCTTTGCCTCGTGCATTTTCTTCCATCTATTACAGTATCCCCCCCTCCACACACGCACACACGTTTGAAAAAAATACTTTCCTTATTTTCTACCAGATGAAATGGGGATTACTAAACCCCACAGAATATTACCAAATTACGTAGGGAAATTATGAGTGGTTATGGGTCACAATTACCCATGTGCTCACAAGTATTGCACACTCAGGTTTTCAGTGAACTTAGAAAAAGCTGTAAAAATGCATAATCACTGTTGTTCAGCATGGTGATCTTTAATATGGTTGTTATGTTCCACATAGTTTCTCCAACTGATTATTCGATAGGGTGACATATGAACCGTACACTTACATAAATACATACATAAGTCTTAAAATTCTATATGAGTGGGAAGGGTATTATTCTTAAAGGGCCTAAACTCCCTCAACCAATCATGAAAATAACACATTTACATTGGGACTTTTGTTCACATTTACATTTCAAATGTTTGACATTTCAGATGTACTGTATTAACCAACATAAACTGGATTGACTCTCTGAAATGCACATTTTTCTTCATAAACTGAATAACAATAGGTTAAAATGTGGCACCAGTTTGAGAGTTTATGCAAGGCTAGGTCTCAGCAAAGCTAAGATCTTTATTTTTTCACAGTACAAGAAGTTTGTGGTTGAAATGGCTCTAAATAGATTCTTGGCCGTCTTTTCCGGAAGGATTGAGGGGAAGCAGTGAACCTAAAAGGAATGTTGAGCTAAATGAATGTCGAGAAGTACACCTGATCCACATTAAACCCATTATCTTTGTCCACTCGTCCTGCAGATATCTACATTTTTCATAGCTGTTACCTCACATCGGGGGGCGGAAGATAGAGTCACCTTTTATCCTGAAATACAGCAGCTTATTTCACATTGGGAGCTAGAATCTAGCGACTAGGTGAAGTGCATGGTTTTGGAAATGAATTGTGTAATAATGGGGGGAGGCTAACTATGTTCAGAGTAGCCGATAATTGCATTCAGCTCACTGTCACACTGTAATGCCAAATCATGCTATACTGTATAGTCAGTGTTCAACTAACTGGTAGAGAGGCAGTATTCTGTGACACTTTTGAGACTCACACATTATGTTGAATTCTTTTTCAGGGTCATTATGTAGAGTGACTCCCTTGTTAGTGGTACAGGCTTTTCACTATGGCCAGCTGTTTATCTGCAAGCGCATACACACACACACACACACACACACACACACACACACACACACACACACACACACACACACACACACACACACACACACACACACACACACACACAAGCACAAACACACACTCTGCTGGAGGCGGAGGGGTTTAACTATCCTTTTCTGCAGCAGGGTTGCAGAGGGAGTGTGAAAAGTTCATTTAGATTTATCAACAGCAACAACAACAAAAAACAGAACAAAGAATAAAGCAACACATTCTCTGCTGGGACCTGTATCTACTAGCTCATTTGCATAAAGGTCTGCAGATCAAAATTAACGGGTGCTCTTTTAAAAATATTACTGTGCAGCTTGTTTCAAGCCCCCTCACTGTTTTCTAGTGCCTCCCTATCAAAGGCACAGGAAAGCAGGGAGAAGGGGGAGTTGTGTGGCTGTGTATGTGTACGCCTGTGTGTTGAATGTGAGTGTTTTCTGTCAGCTCCTGTCACATTTTCTCTCTTTTTTCCATTGGTCAGCTTGTCAGTTCCTCATGCTTTCAGGCTTGACAGAGACTGTCTTTCAAATAGCTATTCAATTGGCCAACCAATTCCTTATCTCTCTGGAGAAAATTAAGCTGACTAGTATTTATACTTAAAGTGCGGCATGAGAGCAAGTGTGTTGGGGGAAATGTTTTCATAGGCCAAGGCACACACCTGGATGCTGGTCTACACAACAGAGGGAAAAGTGCTGTAGTGGTGTTTCTGCCTAGGCATCAGGTCTGAGGGGCAGAGTGATTCACTTTGTTTTATCTCCTCCTCTGAAGTCTCCTGGTTTCTTGATTGTGGTAGAAGGTGGTCATCTCTGCATATGGTAAAGATTTTTGAAGGGATTGTAATCATGACTGAAGCGTTTCATCCTTTTCACATGGATGTGTTTATTCACAAATCTGTCTTTCTGTGTGTGTGTGTGCKGGGTGGGAACGTATGTGTTGCCTCTGCGTGTGGTGTGTGTGTGGGGTGGGAACCCGCTCGCACATTTGTATAATTTTGGTTCTCACATATGCTCAGAGAAAAATGTAATAAATCAAATTAAAAAGCAATACCTCCCATGTGTTCCTAACCAAAGCAGTTTCTGCACCATTTGTCATTACATTAAATTAGTCATTTATCAAGTTCCAATGTAGGTTGGACAATGTTTTCAAATGGACAAATATCAGGAAAAAAGTTAGAATGAGGTAGAACCCATTACTAATGAATGTATATTTTGAAAAATAGTTGTGCCTTGGAAATTTCTCATGAATAAAATCAAAGCGAACATAACTAGCGTTTCCTTATTGATGTTGATGAATTATCATTGGGTAGGCGTGGTGCAAGAAAGGGGATATACTTGACTGTATTTACATTATCTACAGTGTATGCTTAGCTTTTATTATTTCAGTAATGAATGTTTGATTGTGAGGAGAGGGCTTGGGGTTCAAATCTCAGTACAGAAGAAATCAGAAGTAGGGGAGACCGGGGAACAAAGTAACTGTTTTAGGCTTTTGCTCAGTATGAAAATAATATTTGAGATTCATCATTTTTTTCTATAAACAACATACAGTACATGCAGTATCTTATCTGCCATTACAGACTGTAAAGGAGTTTCTAGGACGTACAAGTTGTGTACAATTCAACCGGAAGTGGTGGAAGTAAAAGGTCCCTCTTGTATTTCTCACAGGGTTAATAGTAACAGGCTGCAAGGTTATTGTAACACGATATTCAATGGTAAAAATTAGGGGTAATTGAAAAATGTTATGATTTGAAGCTGATATTTTGATGAAAATACAAAAGAAATTGACCATTTTTGGGGATATTTTAGGCATGTCATATTGATCAAAAACGGAGTAGCCAAAATTATCTTCTGTCATTAGAATTGTATGATCAACGTCCACCATTCTGTTTCTCCCTATAGACTGGAGAGTAAACAACATCCTTTGTTTTTCTTCTATTTTGAGCTATCCCATCTGCCGCCTCTTAATTTAAATATGCATGAAACCAAACATTCAGTTAAACATGATGAATTACATTAAATACATCATGGTATGTTATCATTCATTCCTTGAAACATTGACATGCACAAATATCTTATCCATGAAGGGCACAATAGCTAATAATTCACAAATAGTCTTGTAAATGTTTTTTGCTTTATTTTGAGTAACAATATAATGACAAATTATAGAGCCTCTATACCAGGGCTCTTCAACCCTGTTCTCTCTAACCCTAATCTAGCGCACCTGATTCTAATAATATAGTGGTTGATAAAGTGAATCAGGTTAGTTACAACTGTGGTTGGAGTGAACCTACAGGAGGGTAGCTCTCCAGGAACAGGGTTGGAGTGAAAACCTACAGGAGGGTAGCTCTCCAAGAACAGGGTTGGAGTGAAAACCTACAGGAGGGTAGCTCTCCAAGAACAGGGTTGGAGTGAAAACCTACAGGAGGGTANAAAACCTACAGGAGGGTAGCTCTCCAAGAACAGGGTTAGAGTGAAAACCTACAGGAGGGTAGCTCTCCAGGAACAGGGTTGGAGTGAAAACCTACAGGAGGGTAGCTCTCCAGGAACAGGGTTGGAGACCCCTGCTCTACACCCTCATTATTAGGTCATCAGTAGCCCAACATGTAGCCTGCTGGCTGCTCTGTGTCTCTCAGACTCGCTCTCTCAACACCTTGGGCTCAGGGACCAGTGGTTGTGCAAGTTTAATTTAGTTAATATAGTATTGATTTCTCCTCTGTTTTTTCAGTGTTTTTACAGCTGCGTGGCCCCAGGTGTGCCAGTGAGTACACAGTCAGGAACAGAAGCCCAGGTTTATCAACAGCTCTGTCATTTGTAATAGCCTTATTACCTGCATGATAAACAACTGCTTCTGGTCATTTGTTGCTAAGGTGTACAAACTCAACAGCCATTTGGCTGTGTTTTAAAATGTACTGCCGCACATGGCAGTGCATAGTGAAGTGATGGAGAGACTTGTTTTAGATGGAAGCCCTCCAATATGAAAGAAATTAAGGATTAATTATAACTTGTGCCCATTCTCTCTCAGATCCTACCTCATGAACTGATCATGTTCATCAAGAATAAGAGCCAGTAGCATATCTTCCACTACTCACCCGACTCGGGGACTACTTAAAGATTCAAATYACCTGGATCTAAATCAAATTTCCATATCCATGGGGTCTTTTTTTCTCCCTATTCCAGGGATGTGAACAAAACAAACAAGGCTTTAATTTATGCCTATAATATTAGAAAAATAATTAACCTACAAAAAGAAATGGTAAGCGGAAATGGGAAATGAAATCGGAAACAGTCATTCATCACGGCCAAATGAAGGATGTTTCATGCAGTCTTTTTATAGTTTAGAGGTCTAGGTATATAGTTTAAATGACCCCTGCTGTGAATTATGGTGAATATAGCACAAACAATCTCCTTGAAAAGTTAAAGGGGGAAAATTGGGCAGACAATATTCTCTTTAAATATTAAAACTGCTAATTAGTTCTCAATGCCTGCCATCATATAGTAATTTCAGGCTGAAAAAAAAGGAGCCAGTGACTATAGTTTTGTAACTCTAAACCACCAAAGAGTAGAAAAAAAGAGTAGAAGTCAAGAATTGAGATATCAGAACGGATGGAATTCCTTTATGAGTGTTCTGGATTGTTCTAGTCCTTTTCTGTCGTTGGTGAACAATTTGAGAGAAATGTGCCACGACATGGGCAGGACATTGAGCAGCTACAATTAGAGGCAGTCTCTGACTGACATCTATTTCCACATCCAGAGGGATCCGTAGCCTCCAAGTAGTGCAGAAAACCCCCAGCCTTGTTGGCCCTGCTGCAGACTGCATCAGAGCCAATTCCTCTGGGGATCCTCATCTTAGCTGCAAACTAAGAAATCGGGGTCAGGAAAATGCAAGGAGAATTCAGGAGAAGACTGGGATAGAAGGCACTGAAAAGTAGATTTCCTATACAGAATGTCTAAATCCTCTGATGCGCCTTGTAGAGAGTAGGCTAGTCAAGAGGTCGTTTCTATGTGGTCTGTGTAACTAACAGGCCTAGATGATAATACAAATCATCTAGGTCCTGGGGCCCCCCCTGGGTGCACATTTTGTTTTTTTCCCTAGCATTACACAGCTGATTCAAATAATCAACTCATCCTCAAGCGTTAATTATCTGAATCAGTTATGTATTGCTAAGGCAAAAACACCCAGGAGGGGGGCAGGACTGAGTTTGGGAAACCCTGAYCTAACCTATTACAAACAACACACAGTTCTGTCATTCACGAAGTGGACATAAAGGCACTGTAGTCAAATTGTTAGCATTGTTTCAGTTTTTGATTATTCAGAGCCATGGCAGAACCTTTAACTCTATAATCATCATCGCTGTTCTGTTCCATATTTCAATGTCCATTCTAATGTCTCCCTTCCTTTCTCTTTCTGATATTAATTAAAGTGTTTTACCCTATCAATCAACATATGGAGTGAATTAGCATTCGTTACATGCCATGCAACCTATTCCAGATGACTTCCTTTCAATACGTCATGATTTAATCCTAAAAAAGGTCTCCACATAAAATCCTTGGAAATTGGCTACAATATGCAGCATTTCCTGTTGGATTAAGTTTACTGCAAGGGCATTCAGCAAGGTAGCAATACATGTAAAATGATGTGGCATTGTCGAATGAGAAAAAAAAATTTACTTGGGAAAGTGGCGGTGGTAAACATTAATGAACCAGGATTTTTCTGGAAAAATTGGATTAAAGCATTAATCTCCAAGCATGCAATAAAGATCGTAAAGTGTTGAAAGCCTGTCATGAGGATAAAATCATCTAATTCAAAGAAAGTTAATTCTATCCATTTTAATTCCTTTTAAAAGATGTGTCACAACAACAGTATAAAAGTGTGAATTGACAGGAGCGTAAGAGGATCAGTTGTCAGGATCAGTTGTCATAGCAGAATTCATACTGTACATACCACCGGAGGTAGGTGGCACCTTAATTGGGGAGGACGGGCTCGTGGTAATGGCTGGAGCGGAATCAGTGGCATGGTATCAAATACACTACCATTCAAAAGATTGGGGTCACTTAGAAATGTCCTTGTTTTTGAAAGAAAACCAATTTTTGTTGTCCATTAAAATAACAAAAAATTGATCAGAAATACAGTGTAGACATTGTTAATGTTGTAAATGACTATTGTAGCTGGAAACAGCAGATGTTTTATACAGTGGCCCATTATCAGCAACCATCACTCCTGTGTTCCAATGGCACGTTGTGTTAGCTAATCCAAGTTTATAATTTTAAAAGGCTAATTGATCATTAGAAAACCCTTTTGCAATTATGTTAGCACAGCTGAAAACTGTTGTCTTGATTAAAGAAGCAATAAAACGGGCCTTCTTTAAGCTAGTTGAGTATCTGGAGCATCAGCATTTGTGGGTTTGATTACAGGCTCAAAATGGCCAGAAACAAAGACCTTTCTTCTGAAACTTGTCAGTCTATTCTTGTTCTGAGAAATGAAGGCTATTCCCTTCAGCAGCCTCCTCTGGTACATATTATCATTTCTATAATCTCCACTCTCAAAATGCTTTCAGTTTCCAACCCCAGGCACCATTAAAGGCCCAATGCAGTCAAATACTTTATTTTGATTTGCTTTATATATATTTCCACACTATGAAGTTGGAATAATACTGTGAAATTGTGACAGTGATGATAATGCCCCTTTAGTGTAAGAGCTGTTTGAAAAGACTGTCTGAAATTTCAGCCTGTTTTGGTGGGACATAGTTTTGGCCTGGTAAATTAGTTAATAGACCAATAGGAAAGAAAGTTCCAAACCTCTCTGCCAATAACAGCAMATTTTTTGTTTTCCCCTCCCCACTCACACCACTCCGAGACAGCTTTACTAAGAAGCTATTGTTGTTTATTTTTTACTATTGTAATTGAAAAAAAATCACAGTATTGTACTTAATTGTTAGCCAGAAATAATTTGACATTGAGATACAAATGGTTGCATTGGACCATTAAAATCAAAAGTGCCTAGTTGAGATGGAAAGGTGATGTGATAAGATGTCAACTGTCATACTGTGTGCTTGTTTCTGTGTGACCTGTGAAGCGAGGCTCAGCTGTGTAGCTGCTTCTAAATCAGTTTTGCCTCCCAGCCGGGTGCTGCTCGGAGTGCGTTTTTCAATCAATATGGCCCTTCCCCTGCGGAGCCACACAGGTTTCAGGGCAAAAACATCTCACCCGTAAGTCCGATCCTTCTCCCAGTAAGTCAGATCCTTCTCCCAGTAAATCAGATCCTTCTCCCAGTAAGTCAGATCCTTCTCCCAGTAAAGTCGATCTCTGCCGAAACTAAATCAGATCCTTCTCCAGTAAGTCAAATCCTTCTCCCAGTAAGTCAAATCTTCTCCAGTAAGTCAAATCCTTCTCCCAGTAAGTCAAGTCTTCTCTCAGTAAGTCAGATCCTTTCCGGTAATCAGATCCCTCTCCAGTAAGTCAGATCCTTTCCCAGTAAGTCAAATCCTTCTCCCAGTAAGTCAGATCCTTCTCCCAGTAAGTCAAATCCTTCTCCAGTAAGTCAGAAATCCTTCTCCCAGTAAGTCAAGTCCTTCTCTCAGTAAGTCAGATCTTCTCCCGTAATCAGATCCTTCTCCCAGTAAGTCAGATCCTTCTCCCAGTAAGTCAGATCCTTCTCCCAGTAAGTCAGATCCTTCTCCCAGTAAGTCAAATCCTTCTCCCAGTAAGTCAGATCCTTCTCCCAGTAAGTCAGATCCTTCTCTCAGTAAGTCAGATCCTTCTCCCCGTAATCAGATCCTTCTCCCAGTAAGTCAGATCCTTCTCCCAGTAAGTCAGATCCTTCTCCCAGTAAGTCAGATCCTTCTCCCCGTAAGTCAGATCCTTCTCCCAGTGAAAGCCAATTTATGTTTGWTTAGAAAATGTCGTTGGAGAATCCGTATGAAGCAATTAAAGAGCCTACGGGTGCATGCAGAGGCCTAATTGAGCTCTGTACCGCATCGCCGTGCACCTCCCAAATTTTTTAACAATGTGGAGGGCTCCGTATAGCTCTGCATTGACATGGTTGGTTGACCGTAGGTGGTGGCGAGAAGGTCCTGTATAAACACAAACTCACTTCCTTAACAAATTCCTTCACAACAGCTCTGCTCAACAGCTCTGTGCTGCACCGCGAAGTGCAAGAAGTATGAATGCCCTGACTTGAGGCTGTATCACTGTAAATACTGCTCGGCCAATGCAGATATCGGATAGACCATGCAGATCCTTTAAGTCAGATTCTTCTCACCGTAAGTCAGATCCTTCTCCCGGTAAGTCAGATTCTTCTCTCTGTAAGTCAGATCCTTCTCCCAGTAAGTCAGATTCTTCTCTCCGTAAGTCAGATTCTTCTCTCCGTAAGTCAGATCCTTTTCCGACAGGATAAATGGCAGGGAGATAGCACAACATGCAACCCTCCCTAATTATACGGTGTCCATGGTAACCAAGTTGGAGAGCACAGCAGGTTTCGCTGTCAAAATATGCATGTTGACTAAGTTCTGAAAAAGGACTGCAAGGGAGCAAGATGGAGCTTGAAAGTGGTAGAGTAACGTGGCTATGATGCTACCACAGTGCAGTGTGAGCCCACAGACAAACAACAGATTTACCCTTGGCCTGAAACTCACCCCAGTATTTTCTCGACTTCAGTAGAATCATGAACTTGTCATAGACCCTGAACATTGAACTACATTCCATTGCAGTGTTTTAACATGTATTATTATTTTGAGGCAATTTGTGTCCGCTGAAGTAAATATTGCAGTAAATGCTTTAGCTAACTAGATTCTTAACATCCACTGTTTCACAAGACGCAAGCCTGTTTTGCTGGTTGTCACGTTCTGACCTTAGTTCCTTTGTTTTGTCTTTTGTTTTAGTATGGTCAGGGCGTGAGTTGGGTGGGTTGTCTATGTTAGTTTTTCTATGATTTTCTATTTCTGTGTTTGGCCTGATATGGTTCTCAATCAGAGGCAGCTGTCAATCGTTGTCCCTGATTGGGAACCATATTTAGGTAGCCTGTTTTCTGTTATGTTTTGTGGGTGGGTATTTTCAGTCTTTGTGTGTCTGCACCAGATAGAACTGTTTCGGTTGTTTCTTTGTTGTTTTGTTATTCAGTGTTCAGTTTTGGTTATTATTAAATATCATGAACACTTACCACGCTGCACCTTGGTCCTCACCTTCTTCCACCGACGACAGCCGTTACACTGGTTTTCTCAGGAGTCCCTAAAACATTAACCTGTCTAGGACATTAACCCCGTTCCGCTAGCGGAACCCCTCGCCAACAGCCAATGAAATTGCAGGGCGCCAAATTCAATCAACAGAAATCTCATAATTAAATTTTCTCAAACATACAAGTATTAGACACCATTTTAACGATAAAATTCTYGTTAATCCAACCACAGTGTCCGATTTCAAAAAGGCTTTTCGGTGAAAGCAGAACATATCATTATGTTAGGTCAGCAACTAGTCACAGAAAGCATAAAGCGATTTTCCAACCAAAGAGAGGAGTCACAAAAAGCTGAAATATTGATAAAATGAATCACTAACCTTTGATAGTCTTCATCAGATAACACTCCCGGGACAACATGTTACACAATACATGTATGTTTTGTTTGATCAAGTTCATATTTATATAGAAAAACCTCAGTTTACATTTGGCTTTGCCTCCAAAATATCCCGTGAATTTGCTTCTCCTTAATGCAACCGCTGTGTCAGATTTAAAAAAAAMWTTACGGAAAAAGCACACCATGCAATAATCTGAGTACGGCGCTCAGAGACCAACACAACCCAAGAAGATATCCGCCATGTTGGAGTCAACATAAGTCAGAAATAGCATTATAAATATTCACTTACCTTTGATGATCTTCATCAGAATGCACTCCCAGGAATCCCAGTTCCACAATAMATGTTTGATTTGTTCCATAAAGTCCATCATTTATGTTCAAATTCCTCCTTTTGTTTAGCGCGTTTGGTAAACAAATCCAAACTCACAACGCGCGTGCAAGTCCAGCGGAAAGTACGGACGAAAAGTCCAAAAACTTATATTACAGGTCGTAGAAACATGTCAAACTAAGTATAGAATCAATCTTTAGGATGTTTTTAACATAAATCTTCAATAATGTTCCAACCGGAGAATTCCTTTGTCTTCAGAAAAGCAAATGGAACAGGAGCTACCTCTCATGTGAATGCGCGTGACCAGCTCGTGGCTGCTGGCAGACCTCTGACTCATTCCCCTCTCATTCGGCCCCACTTCACAGTAGAAGCCTCAAACAAAGTTCTAAAGACTGTTGACTTCTAGCGGAAGCCTTAGGAAGTGCAACATGACCCATATCCCACTGTATCTTCAATAGGGAATGAGTTGAAAAACGACCAACCTCAGATTTCCCACTTCCTGGTTGGATTTTTTTTCAGGTTTTTGCCTGCCATGTGAGTTCTGTTATACTCACAGACATCATTCAAACAGTTTTAGAAACTTCAGAGTGTTTTCTATCCAAATCTACTAATAATATGCATATATTAGCAACTGGGACTGAGTAGCAGGCCGTTTACTCTGGGCACGCTTTTCATCCAAACGTGAAAATGCTGCCCCCTATCCATAAGAAGTTAAACAACACGAATTACAATTTCATTCTCCTAACACTAGCTAGGATTTGGCCTCTGCATGCCTCCGTAGACTCTTTAATTGCTTCATACCCTCCATACGGAGCCTCCAACAACCTTTTCTGATCAAACATAAATTGGCTTTCACTGGGAGAAGGATCTGACTTACTGGGAGAAGGATCTGACTTACTGGGAGAAGGATCTGACTTACGGGGAGAAGGATCTGACTTATTTCCAACTCAAGGAGGTAGGATAGGCCTAGGTTTAATAACACTTTAATTTGTACTCTGTCTATGTGACACTACAGCTAGGTCCAGTCAAAGGGTGAAAGTTGTTCTCTAGATGTTCTGGATAAACAGTTTATGTTTTCTAAGGACTCTTTTGATGTGAGGAGTTGTACTGAACATGTGGCTATATATTCTTAGGAATGACTTCCCCCTCGGGCTGGCACTATGAAATTGACTTGAGAATTGAGCTGTGGGAGAAAGATATGATGGCTCAACTTTGCCTGACTCCCTCATCTTAGGTGAACTCTTGAGTCAACAGAAATGTTAGCTAGCTTAAAAGTAAACTTTTTAGTGCATATTATTATCAAACATAACACAGGTAGCATTTATATACAGCGAGCTCCAAAGGTATTTGGCTCTGTACTCCAGCACTTTGGATTTGACATGAAACAATGACTATGAGGTTAAAGTGCAGACTGTTAATTTGAAGGTATTTTCATCCACATTGGGTGAGCCGTTTTGAAATTACAGAACTTTTTGTACATAGTCTCCCCATTTTAGGGGACCAAAAGTATTGTGAGAAATTCACTTATATGTCTATTAAAGTAGTAAAAGTTAGGTATGTTAAAAAAAAAAAATTGTAAATAAGAATAGAATGTGATTATATTACATTAATGTGGATGCTATCATGATTACAGATAATCCTTAATGAATCGTAAAATAATGATGAGTGAGAAAGTTACAGACGGACATATATCATACCACCAAGACAGGCTAACCTCTCACGATTATAATAACAGGGGAGGTTAGCTTTATTTGGTGGAGGGGATGATATTTGAGTGTCTGTAACAATAAAAGTGACACAATACATTATTAATTTCTATTGGGCACAAAATAGTCTCAAACACAACCAAAACAAACAGCAAATGAATTCAACATATTTGTAGTCACAAGCTTGCTGCAGTCATTGTGTGCTATGAATATGGGACCAAATACTTTTTACTACTATAATACATATATAAGTGAATTTGGATGAAAATACTTCTAAGTTAAAGCTGACAGTCTGCACTCATAGTCATTGTATAATTTCAAATCCAAAGTTCTGGAGTACAGCACCAAAACAACCAAAACAATTTCACTGTCCCAATACTTTTGGAGCTTACTGTAACATTGATATGGAGCTGAACAGCTTTGTTCGTACAAATTCTAAATTAAAGTTTCACAGCAGGGTAGGAAATATGTTGGACATACAGCATGAAAATCAATGCACTTACAGAGAGTGTAGCCTAGTGTCAGTCAACCCGTAGCATCTGGGTTTACCATGCAGCTATGTGAAAAACCCAGTTATTTTCACTGACATTTGAAGCCCTTAGCGCTGTATCCGTCATAATTAAGTGTGATAAGCATTCCCTGCCAGCATAACATCAGTGCATGTAACACAACACCCACACTTGATCTAACTTTAGTTTCTTATTGGCTTCGCTTAACAAGAAAAACTCACACTAGCTGACATTTTTGTTATGACCCTCATTCATTCTGTCATCGAGTAATCATAGTTTCACAAATTTCTTCTGATCATCGATACTTCAGTTCACAAATGTCCAATTACAGCTTAACTGGCCTTCTATTGTTGAAATATACACCAAGGTTTTTCATGCAAGGTTACAGTCAGGCATTTTCTCCCCAGAAAGATTCACACATATAATTTGGATTAAATGACTGTAATTTCCCGTCTTTGTATTCCCATGGCCAGACTGAGATAGAGATATGGTCCATATCTCTGCCTTTTTGGCAGTCCCCTTGTAGAAGAGACTTAAGAGCCAAATCCAATTAGTTCAGTTAATATTCACATTAYAGTGCTGGGGATCCAGCCTGAACTTGGTCAATCTGAGTGAACAGTGGTATTGATTTTACTTATAGACTCCTAGGCCTTCCTATACATGTTTGATCTACCCTATAAATGTATAAATGTAACTAGATCTTAAATACTGTATACCTGGAGAGGAATAGAGGGATTGGGACATTAGATGGTGGTCTAGATCATAAATGCTTTGATTACCCAAAATTGGATGATCTTGAGTTTCTATGCACTGACAGAAGAAGTTGAATCTCAAAGATGCATGGTTAACAAAAGTTGCACTTCACGTCCATCTGCCACTTTAGGATCTAAGGAAAGAGGCTTAAGTGTGATCTCCCATGCTGTCTCACTGAGATGGTGTATACCAGTACAGGGATTCTTATCTAAGGGGCCCAGCCAACATGTCCCTATAATGTGAAGATAATCTCAAACATTGGCAGCTACTCGATTCCATTAGCTGATACGAACAACTTGAGTGGATGGTTGGCCACTGAAGTTGGGGCAATCAGATTGAATTGACACCACCATTTCCTGGACTTGATGTGTCGAAGCTCAAATCTGTTTACTAAGCTGCAGTGCATGGTGACAGCGGATTACACTCACATTGACAGTGACATGGGCAGCCAGCCTTATAATGTAAAAAAGGTTTAATGAAAAAAGTAAGAAAATGTATGCAATACTGTAAAGCTAGCAACATGGTCAATCTGGCGTCTGCATTGACCATACTGCATTTACTGCGATGTGGCCTCTGCAGAAGTCTGAGTATTGATACTTCTTGCACGTACCGCCCCCACCTACCGTCAACCAATCATGTCAATGCGGAGCTATACGGAGCCCTCCGCATTGTTACAAAATTTGGAAGGTGCACAACATTGCCGATCCGAGCTTGATTTTGCCTCTGCAGATCTCTGGAGGCTCTGCAATTGCGTCACACCCTCCGTACCAAGCCTATGGGCTGCATAAATGTTTCAGTCGCTCTGAATTAGAGTGTCTGATAAATTACTAAAATGTAAAGTGTAATGACTCATGAGGCCATTAACTTTAATTTTAGACCTACACACACAGACACCCAAACTTGTAACCGACAATTTTCTCTTGTTCAGAGAGAAAAGGTAATTCGACATCTAGCAGGGATGTTCATGCATTAATAGTATGGTATATGACTTATAGTACAAGAATGGTACAGGTGTCACAATAGATATGTCACCAAATTTGATCAGTCTTCTTCCTACCCACTTAGTAAAGTCAGGAACACACCAACTGTAGATCTTCACACACTGAATTGGATGTGAGATTGAAAGAGACCTCCACCAATGAGAGGTGGCGTTTACAGGTCTGGATACTAATCTACACGGGGATCTCCAAGGATAGGAGCAGAGCATCACACACACACTGGGAAATCATGGGAAATTTTCTCACCTTGTGCAGCTCAAGACATTTCCCCTTGGATATAAGTAGATTAAGGAAGTGGTATTACTCAGTGTGAAGTAGCAGCAGGTAGATAATAAGATACTGTACCACTTACCATTTACTTTGCAGGGTTTAATGTCATGGGCTTGATCCCTGTGTCATTGTTTGGATTCGCTGTGTGGAGGCACGTTTTGATTGGCAGCATGGCATTTTAAATGGCTCCCTCAATGCTCTGCTACACTACAGCCACCGGGCGTCCGGTGTTGCCATCAGCCATTGAGGGAATGCTTTCTTTGAAAYTAATGAAAGCTGCTCTTCTGCCTACGTTGTGTCGTGTCCAATGGTAGCGTCCAACCTCAAGGTTGGTTCAATTATCGATGGCTGATGCAGGCGTTCATTCTATCTTGTCAATTGAAAGAATGAGAAATAAAGTAGATTTCTGTTCGTTTCTGGTGTAGCAGGTAGATTGTCACATTGACACGATACTGATGGTGATGCAACGCAACGCGTGTAGTGTAGTTGAAGTGTCAGGCTGCCTGGGAGTAACAATGGCTTGCAGGTGGTTGCTGCTTTCTGGGGCTTGAGCTTAACCTTGAGCCAAAACAACTACTTAACCTAAGTGTGTCTAGAGGAATAGTAAGCAGCTTCTGCTGCTTTTTAATGGACGGATGGAGTGGCTACCAGTATACTAGCACAAGGCTTCATTCAGATCTAAAGCACAGGGTGGCCCTCGCAACTTTCCCAAAAGGACAGCAAGCAAAATATAGGCTTACATATTCTTTCAAATAACCATGTGTGTGTAACCCAGCTATGAAATCAAATAATATTTCAATATGGGAATTCATGAACATTTCCCTTGAGGAAATGGACAAATGGAATGCAACATCTTTTACAGTGCTGTGGTTCGTTCTATAACTAGTGGCCTGGAGAGGAGTGGGAGTCCTCCGCCCTGCTGAAAGTTCAGAGCACAGCTGGCAGAGCAGTGATCAATGCAGTAACGAAGCTCACAGCAACATGGTGACTGACTCAAAATACTGCCGGCTAATTGACTACTCCGAGTGGTGTTGCAATTTGGTCACGCCTTGTGCAATCAGGATAGAAAAACTCAATAGACTGAGTAAACCTGCTCCCAGAGACGAATGAGTTCACCCTAATCACACAATGTGATGACATTAAAGGCCCAATACAGCCGTTTTTATCTCAATGTCAATATTTCTGGGTAACAATTAAGTAACATACTGTGATTTTTTTTCAATTTAATTGGTCAAAAATAAACAAAAATAGCTTCTTAGCAAGAGCAATTTCGCAAGCAAGAACTTTGCTAGCACTGTCTGGGAGTGGTTTGAGTGGGGAGGGGAAAACTAGCTGTTATTGGCAGAGAGGTCTGGAACTCTTTCTCTTATAAACTAATTTATTAAATAATTAACAAATTTACCGCCTGTTGATGTCACCAGGCAGGCCAAAACTCTATCCCACCAAAACAGGCTGAAATTTCAGGCGGTCTTTTCAAACAGCTCTTACACTAAAATGGCATTATCAAAATGTTCACAATTTCACAGTATCATCCCAACATCTTTTTTATTTATTTATTTCACCTTTATTTATCCAGGTAGGCTAGTTGAGAACAAGTTCTCATTTGCAACTGCGACCTGGCCAAGATAAAGCATAGCAATTCGACACATACAACAACACAGAGTTACACATGGAATAAACAAAACATACAGTCAATAATACAGTAGAAAAATAAGTCTATATACAATGTGAGCAAATGAGGTGAGATAAGAGAGGTAAAGGCAAAAAAAAGGCCATGGTGGCGAGGTAAATACAATATAGCAAGTAAAACACTGGAATGGTAGATTTGCAGTGGAAGAATGTGCAAAGTAGAAATAGAAATAATGGGGTGCAAAGGAGCAAAATAAATACAGTAGGGGAAGAGGTAGTTGTTTGGGCTAAATTATAGATAGGCTATGTACAGGTAATGTGCAGTCATCTGTGAGATGCTCTGACAGCTGGTGCTTAAAGGTAGTGAGGGAGATAAGTGTTTCCAGCTTCAGAGATTTTTGCAGTTCGTTCCAGTCATTGGCAGCAAAGAACTGGAAGGAAAGATGACCAAAGGAAGAATTGGCTTTGGGGGTGACCAGTGAGATATACCTGCTGGAGCGCGGGCTACGAGTGGGTGCTGCTATGGTGACCAGTGAGCTGAGATAAGGCGGGGATTTACCTAGCAGAGACTTGTAGATAACCTGTAGCCAGTGGGTTTGGCGACGAGAATGAAGCGAGGGCCAACCAACGTGAGCGTACAGGTCGCAATGGTGGGTAGTGTATGGGGCTTTGGTGACAAAACGGATGGCACTGTGATAGACTGCATCCAGTTTGTTGAGTAGAGTGTTGGAGGCTATTTTATAGGTGACATCACCAAAGTCGAGGATCGGTAGGATGGTCAGTTTTACGAGGGTATGTTTGGCAGCATGATGCTTTGTTGCGATATAGGAAGCCAATTCTAGATTTAATTTTGGATTGGAGATGGTTAATGTGAGTCTGGAAGGAGAGTTTACAGTCTAACCAGACACCTAGGTATTTGTAGTTGTCCACGTATTCTAAGTCAGAACCGTCCAGAGTAGTGATGCTGGACGGGCGAGCAGGTGCGGGCAGTGATCGGTTGAATAGCATACATTTAGTTTTACTTGCGTTTTAGAGCAGTTGGATGCCACGGAAGGAGAGTTGTATGGCATAGTGTGGAAATATATATAAAACACAGGGTAATCTTGTTTTTGACTGCACTGGGCCTTTAAGGAGCAGGCAATATTCATGTAGAGCAATGTATAACTTCCTCGTTTGCTCAAATATGCAGGTAATATTATCTTAAAATAGAGCCCCCAGTAGCCTACAGTGATGTTCTGTTTTACATCCATGATTAAAAGGGGCTTCCACGTGGGGTCATAGACGGGGTGTTGAACAATCCCATGCTGTGTTCACAGGACACATCCATTCTGTGAACTCCTCTGTCCTCAGAATACCCATTTACTATGTGAAACAGTCAATAGCAACGCATAAGGAAAAATCCATCCGTATCTGGAGTGATGGTGTCCATATCAATAGCCCCATGCTCAAAGAACCCCTGGCCATTTGAGTTCACATAGTTAAAGTAGCACACATCCCATGCCAGTTTTGACCATGAGGGGCGGCAGGTAGCCTAGTGGTTAGAGCATTGGGACAGTAACCAAAAGGTTTCTGTATCAAATCCCTGTGCTGACAAGGTAAACATCTGTTGTTCTTCCCCTGAGCAAGGCGGTTAACCCACTGTTCCCTGGTAGGCTGTCAATGTAAATAAGATCTTTTTCTTAACTGACTTGCCTAATTCAATTGAAATTTAAAAAAAAATAATGCAGACAAAGCTAAAGTCTAAAATCTTTCTCAACAGAAAGTGTTTCAGATGTTGGCAACCACAGTGCTCGACCTACATTTTGTCATACATGAAACTTGCAGATGCCTCTGACTTTTGAAAACATATATTTGGTTTGTGGATTTATTTTAGATTTTTGCCCTCAGCATACATACAAACAAATTCAACAAATTCAACAACAAATTCCTGTAGAAATATGCCTACATTGTCCAATTATAGCACCACATCACATATGATCAATACAAAGACTCATCTTTACATGATAAGTTACCAAAATGGCTTGCTGTTTGCCAATGAAAAAGCCCAGGTCTGAAGAGCTGTAAATTATGTACATTTTACATTTGAACAGTTTTGTCATTTAGCAGGCACTCTCATCCAGAGTGATTTACAGTTAGTGAATTCATCTTAAGATAGCTAGGTGAGACAACCAYGTATCACAGTCATAGTAAGCAACAACAATGTCCTCAATAAAGTAGCTATCAGCAAAGCTGTCTTGTGGGAATATTAGTGCAAGAAAGGCAAGGAAGTTAATTTTCTTTATTTACTTTTTCTTATATATATATWTTTTTTKKGGGGGGGGCTGTGTTGGTCAGCAGGTCACTATCCCAGTGTAAACCAAATGTGTTGATGAGGCCGCTAAACCACAAACAGAGAGAGGCATTTACTGATGTCCTTGATTCACCTCTATGGGAGGTCTGACAGATTCAAAAAGTTCTCATTTGGGTTTTGGGGGAGGGCTAATGCTGGCCTCAGCTGACCATGTGGACGTGTGTGGGTGTTGTATTGGGGGGTCTGGACATCCCAGTCAGGCCCAGGACAGGACCCACTTCTATTATCGCCAGACAGCAGGGTGTCTTTATCTTCTGCCATGCACATAGCTCTTCACTCTGGCAGGCTGGTGGGCAACCCAGTCACACTGGCACAGCATCACAGCCCAGGCTTTGAAGCTGGCTGAGCAGGCCTGATACCCCTGGGCAGCGCTGAACTTCTGACCCCTGTGTCTTGGAGACGAGTGTCACAGCGCTGTAATCCCCTAATCCTTTTTCACAACGAATTTATCTTCACATAAAATGCGTGATGTAAAAAAGGTACGCATTTAGAGAGCTTGGATAGACAACCCTGTCCTTGGCATCTTTAATGGGGACTTTCTTTGTGTCTGCTTGTTTGTGTTGCCTAGAATAGGAGAGGAGGAGATGAGGAGTGGGCTTGCTTTAACCATCATTATTTGCCATCTGCTGTTGCCGCCGGTGCTTCCAATTGCCTCTTTGCTGTATGAAATAAGCCTGTTCGCCATGTAAAGCTGAGAAAACAGGCAGAGAGGAGTGCAGCTGAGCAAGTGACCGGCTAATCCCCTTAACACATGGGATGGTGCAGGCACCAGCTCTAATTGATTCTGAAATTACTTGGGCTCTATCTGGGTGGAAAATGAAAGGTTTGAGATTCCTGCATGGGTTTCTGTTCTGGGAGCCAGGATCTGTATTATGCTACACTCTGAAATGTGTTAGATAACTCCAGAATCAGATAAGAGACACAGATTAGTTTTGACGCGTTGAATGTACAGTATGTGCATGCATATTTAGGTCTTTGTAGGACCCTACATAAATCTTTAAACTACTTCATTTTCTCTGGAGGTGTAGAATTTTCAGAGGAGGGACATTTTCAGGGGAGGGGGTAGTTGTTAGATTTTTTTCTCTAGTTCCCATCACATATTTATTGAATCTTCTTTCAGAGGCTGGAAGGCAGAAAAAGAGATGATGGTACCTCTGAGAGATGTTCTTTGTGCCAAACTTTTATATTTTTTTCTCGCTCTAACCCAGCGACTGATAAGGCTGTCAGAATTATTTTCAGACATCCCTATTTCAGACTGTCTAGTATAATCAAACAGATGTACTGTATTCTCAAATCCTTCTCATATTATCATTGTAGCATCCTGATATCAAGCTTTACATTTCTCAGCAAGACATATCTTGCAGATTTAATCTCTTACATTCAGTAGTTGTAGGAAGGTAAATGATGGCTTGCACTACTTTATAGACGAATAAAATACAGAAAGCACCTAGTCCCCCGTATTTACAGTATTAATTGCTTATCAGTTAAAAGGATGAACAAGAGCAGTCACTGAGGCCCCTTGAGTAAAGACTTCCGCATTACTTATTTAGGAGCAGTTTGACTGCACAGATTGGTCCTTTCGAGTGGCGTTGCCATAGTGGAGTGGCGTTGCCATAGTGGAGTGGCGTTGCCATAGAGGAGTGGCGTTGCCATAGAGGAGTGGCGTTGCCATAGTGGAGTGGCGTTGCCATAGTGGAGTGGCGTTGCCATAGAGGAGTGGCGTTGCCAAGTTAGTTCCCTCTAGTGGGAGCCTGATAAACTGCAGAGGACAGCTTAGCCTGCATGCACATGTGGGAGGATTCGACAGGCCAGGATCCTAGATTCAGCCACGAGACAATTTTTTCTTGAGCAGATGGTCGGTGGGCCGTAACATAGTTACAAATAATTTGTAGCCTGCAAATTGACCGCAAGAAGCCTAAAAATATATAATGTTTGACTAAAACATAATCWTTTCTAATCTTGCTTACATTTGCAAATGATCATGGGTCTCTCTATTATGCATAGGAATACTTGGGAACAGATTTCTTAAATTAAAATCACTTGGAGCTGACTTCCTATTGTTTTTACAGTTTTTTTTATGTCCAACAATTATAGTAATGTTTTTCGCTCTCTAGACTTGGGGTGCCAAATAAAACCACCGCYGCCAGTTGGGGAACGCTGACATAGGGCATTGTGCCACTTGAGTTATGACTGCAACACTAGGGACCGGAGAAATCCATGTCAATAAGCAAATTTCAGGTCTGATGACTTCAAACTTGAACTTGCAACTTACAGCGCGTGTTTACTGTGAACACTGAGGCTGTACTCGTTTTAAGTTACAGTTTTAACAGCGCCCAAGTAGACCACTGTGGCTATTTGATCATAATGTAGGCCTACCAGAGTGTCCGATCATCAAAAACAATGGAGGAAATGCATCCCATAACATTTTAACATGGAAATAGCTGTTCTATCATTCAGCCTACAGTAGCAGCCAATGTGTGGTGTTCAATGCAGGCCTACATTCCATGAGACTTTTGAAAAAATTTACAGGGCTTGACATTAACCTTTCTCGCCCCGGGGTTCCGCTAGCGGAACACCCACAACATTCCGCTGCCTTCGCAGAGCGCGAAATTCAAAAAATATTTTTTAGAAATATTTAACTTCCACACATTAACAAGTCCAATACAGCAAATGAAAGATAAACATMTTGTGAATCCAGCCAACATGTCCGATTTTTTAAATGTTTTACAGCGAAAACACAATATATATTTATGTTAGCTCACCACAATAGCCAAACACACAACGCTATTTATCCACCGCATAGGTAGCTTTCAAAAAACTGACAAAATATAGATATAATTAGTCACTAACCAAGAAACAACTTCATCAGATGACAGTCTTATAACATGTTACACAATACATTTATGTTTTGTTCGAAAAATGTGCATATTTGAGGTATAAATCATAGTTTTACATTGCAGCTACAATCACAAATAGCACCGAAGCAGCCAGAATAATTACAGAGAGCAACGTGAAATACATAAATACTCATCATAAAACATTTATGAAAAATACATGGTGTACAGCAAATGAAAGATAAACATCTTGTGAATCCAGCCAATATTTCCGATTTTTTAAGTGTTTTACAGCGAAAACACAATATAGAAATATATTAGCTTACCACAATAGCCAAACACACAACCGCATTTATTCACCGCAAAGATAGCTTTAGCAAAAACCAGCAATAAATATAAAATAAATCACTAACCTTTGGACAACTTCATCAGATGACAGTCTTATAACATCATGTTACACGAAAATGTGCATATTTAGAGCTGAAAACCGTGGTTATACATTGTGAAAATGTAGCAACTTTTTCCCAGAATGTCCGGATATATTTCTGACACTCACCTAATCTGACCAAAGAACTCATCAAAAACTTTACATAAAAACACTTGTTGTATGGCAAATGAAAGATACACTGGTTCTTAATGCAACCGCTGTGTTAGATTTTTTAAATAACTTTAGTACGACATACAGCTTGCGTTATTGCGAGACAGCGCCCGCTAAAAGGGCGGAGAATAGGACTAAACATTTCACACAAAAATACGAAATAACATCATAAATTGTTCTTACTTTTGTTGAGCTTCCATCAGAATCTTGTACAAGGAGTCCTTGGTCTAGAATAAATCGTTGTTTGGTTTTAGAATGTCCTTTTCTCCTGTCGAATTAGCAACCTTAGCTAGCCAAGTGGCGCGAACATGTCCATCTTCTCTCGACGCAAACAACGAAAAACTCCAAAAGTCACGATAAACGTTGAATAATCTGATAAAACTCGGTTGAAAAAACATACTTTACGATGATATTATCACATGTATCAAATAAAATCAGAGCCGGAGATATTAGCCGTGTATACCGAACGCTTTTCAGAAGGCAATCTGGGGTTCCTTCTCGCGCCTTCGAAGACAATGAAATTTCCAGACCTGTCACTCCAAAAGCTCTTGTTCGACCTCAGATCAAGCTAGACACCCCATTTCACCTCCCACTGCCTGTTGACATCTAGTGGAAGGCGTATAAAGTGCATGTATATCGATAGATATAAGCCAGTTGAATAGGCAGGCCCTGGAACAGAGCCTCGATTTCAGATTTTTCACTTCCTATCTGGAAGTTTGCTGCAAAATGAGTTCAAACAGTTTTAGAAACTTGAGAGTGTTTTCTATCCAATAGTAATAATAATATGCATATTGTACGATCTAGAATAAAGTACAAGGCCGTTTCATTTGGGCACGATTTTTTCCCAAAGTGAAAATAGCGCCGCCTACACACTAACAGGTTAACCTGTTTATTCACATGTCCTTCAGGCAAGGAGGTGATTGAATATGTTGTTGTGTTGTTTGATGCAAGAAACCACTTYACAAAATAAAATGCATTATTATTCCCATACTATTATTACAGAGAATCAGACAAATTATGCAACCCTCTGCCTATTGGTTACATAGCTTATTCAGCCTGTCTCAAAATACAACACTGCACTTTTAAGATAAAAAAGCTCTTTACCTGACTCACTTTTCAAAGATAGAAAAGTACACGTTTTGTGCTCTAGTAGGAAGCAATCACTCCTGTATTGCTGACTACAAATGATCTATAACTGGGGTAATAACTCACTAACTAGCAAAGGATATGAACAAAATTTGCACACATGGCTACATGCAGCTCTCACTTTGATCTCAATACAAGCACATCTACTCACGACCGCTCATGCTGTAAACACAGTCCAGTTCAAAGTGAATGACACAGATCCATATATGGCAATGGTCTATTTACATATCGGCCTACTGCAGCTCTGATTGTTGATGCCACACCAGTCTGTGTAGAGTACGGGCTGAGTCGTGCTTGCCAATGCAATATAATCCTACTCCGATGCATTCTGCCTACAACTAAATCTCTTGCATAGTTAGTTTTGTTTCGGTATGTTGTATTGAACGTGGCTAATATTGCTTTGACTTGATTACAATTCCCACAGTAAAGGGAAACATTGACAGTGTTAACAGGGAAAACTCTAGAACAGTGGTCACTAACGTTTTCTGAGTAAAGATGACTTTCTGAGTCAAAACGCAAGCCGAGATCTCCCGCTTATATATTTTTTAACATGTCTAAAATACATAAGGCTATGCAACATTAACCAATTAAAAACAGTACTGTATCAATGAGGTTTGTGCAGTAAGCTATAGGCCCAATAAATTATCACCACATAGTGGCTTTGCTTGAATTGCACTGCCAATGCATTGTTGTTCGGGACATTTTTGAGGTAGGCTATAGATCTGTTGTTGTATTACTTGTGAGGCACAGCTGAGTGAGCATACATTTAATTAATTCGCTTTTTATTTTTATTTTACTGGGGTGATGGTGCCTGCATCTGATGGTCAGTCTYAGTGGAGGGAGAGAGCAGCAGACTGAGGGTCCGTCCCTGTCAACAGCCCTCCTCTCTCCCTTTCCTCCACTGACATTGACAAAAAAGGGACACTGTCTTCGAGCTGATTGCGAAACTCGAATCTCACCGCATAATTTCTGCCTCATGCACAAATTTATGGTGTTACTCCTATGAAAAGTGAAAGTTTCTCAATATTAAAAAAGACCCAATCTGCTAATAATACCAGCAATGCAAGACTATCAATACACTTTCCTACTCATTCATTACTGGTGCAGTGTATCCCAGYTAGCACAGTGGATCTGGGCTGATTCCGGCTGAGAGTCGGGGCACTCGTCTGTGAGTCAGACCCGGCTGACGTCATGTGGCCCGAGTCTGAGCCGCCTTCGGTAGTATTACTTATGGCTAGGATGCGGGGATTGAGCTCGGGCCGATTCCGGTGAGAGTTATCTGGCCCAAATGTATTACTTGGGTCTTGGTCCGATTCCGGTGAGAGTTATCTGGCCCATGTATTACTTGGGGCTCGGGCCAATTTGGGCTACTCTCTGCCAGATGATCACACGGGCTGCTTTATATAATTAACATTTCATTATTTATTTTTCCATATTTTCTCATTGTTTCTGTGATCAAAAAATACAATTAACATTTAAATGAAATTCTTTAAGAGTCCTGTGTAGTATTTTATATTGTGATACTTTGTGCAAGGCAATTGATAAGCATTMAAATCTTTGTGGCTGGAGTCTCCCGAGTGGCGCAGCGGTCTAAAGCTGCGTTGCTACAGGTGCTGGTTCAAGACCCATGACGGCCGCGACTGGGAGACCCATGACGCGACGCACAATTAGCCCAGCATCGTTAGGGGAGGATTTGGCTGGCCGGGAAGTCCTTGTCCCATCACACTGTAGCGACGCCTGTGGTAGGCCAGGTGCATGCACGCTGACACGGTCGCCAGGTGTATGGTGTTTCCTCTGACACAATTTTTTTTCTTTCTGGATGGGTATAATTTGTATGTATAAAATGTATTATAGTAATATTTAAAATGACAAAATCAGATAATTTTGTATATATTTACTTAAATTTGCATCGGGACGATTCTGGTAAGATCCGCTGAATTCCGGTAGACTGAAATGGACCGATGTACTTGGGCCGATTCTGGGCAGTCATTCATTTTGAATCCGGGCCGAGTCCGACACCCGATTCCGGGCCGATTCAATCAGTTCTGTCCCCCCGGAAGAGGGCCGCTTCTGGGCCGATTCCTCATTGCTTGCTGGGTTGTTATAGCGCTGAGTGGAAATAGGAAGAAATCACATTTTATGGCTTATAAAAGTGTTGAATACAAAGTGTTGACAGTGCTGTTAAACATGAACTCATTGCTCTTTGCTGTATTCGTTGACAGTCTCTCTCTAGTCATGGTTTTAAAAGTTTTGAAATCGCACAGTATCAATTTTGCTGTGGCTTTCTTTTATGCCTGCTACAGTACTGCAGACAAGGTAATCTGAGCCATCCGATTGGCCAGCGGTAGGCACTTGATTTGCTCCCCGGGCCGCCGGGAAGGCAGGGTTTGTTACTTCAGACACATTAAATGGTTAAAAATGGCAACAATTCGCCTACCCGGTGAGCAGGCATCTGAATCGGGTGCACCTACCGCCAAGAGCCCAAGATGAAAAAAAATTAAAATAGGAACACAAGGCTTTATCGTTGGGTTTTCTACAGAAATGTTTGGCGATCGACTAGGAATGGCTTGGAGATCGACCAGTCGGTTGTGAAAGACCAGTTGGTGACCACTGCTCTAGAAAGTTTAGTGAAGTTCAAACTCGTGCTTCTCTCTGTGGGCTGATATGTATTCTGCACGGGCACACACAGTTTAGAGGGAACATTGGTTGTTGGTTTAGCTTTCTGTAACTTTGTAGCAAGTACGGTCTGCATGTGTAGGTGCATATTGCATCATCATTGCAAGGTGTCCCAATATCTTTTCCACCTGTCTGTTATCTGGTTTTAATGCCCATTCTACAATGCCCTTCTAGCCAATCAGAAATGAGTATACAACAATGTGGTATAAAAATGAGTTACTATGTGCCACTATTGAATGGCTATTACTATGTCAGTAGTATTGGACTGGCATATCTTTATTAATTTGTGATCATTTTCATTACAGTGTTGATACATAACAACTAAGGGTTAAACAACAAAGACACAGTGTCACACAATGACACACAAATGGCAAGACGTCGAAATGACAAGACGTCGAAAGATACAAAAACACCTCAAGTTGATCAGAAGTTATGTTTCCCATCATTAAACTTTTATCATCCAGCATCAGCAATCCTCTCATTGAAATATTATACATCAGAACAATAATGTTTCAAGTGACATACATGTAAGAGGCCATTTATCCATGTTTAATTTATCCATGTAGTAAGAGGGAGGCTAGCATAGATTAAATATGTTGTAGACATCAATGCATAGCACAAGAAAATGAAACCCCAAACCCACCCATCCACCCACCCAGCTATCCCATGACCCTCTCCATCTGCAGAGGATGCAGCATTCAAAGACTTGGTTGACCTGTCATGATTTATTGCTTGTTTGTTTTTTTGCTCATGAAGCGTTTTGAGATTTCTATTAGGAAAAGCGCTATAGAAGTTTTATAAATTATTATATTATTATATATTTTAATCTTGTTCTTTTCCGGAGTAAATGTGCAATAACACTTTTGATGTTTAGAATGTGACATAGATTCCATCCTATGCCAATTGTCTGAGGGAGGAAAAACTCATTAAAAGTTATATTTTTAAAGTGATTAATCCTACACGGGTAATCCCCTTGTCAGAACCTTGCTTAAATAGAGAAACAAACGCTCCCAGTGGATTACAGGACTGAAAGGCTGACCCAGGACTCAGGACTCTGGAGAGGAACTGTAGGGTATATAGTCTTAATCAGTAGAACAAGTTGTCTGGCTGCTCACTAACAAACACATCTCTTTTCAACCAACCTTTACGCCAGCAAAATTAGCCAACTCACCTCGGTAAAAGACTCATTCATTTGACAGTCTCCCTCTGTCCAACTAGAGTGTATGGCCCACTGCTTGTAGCTACTAACCTTTTATGGGGCTTAGACAACCTGAATTAACGGGAAGAACAAAACACCAAGTTAGATTCACATTTTTATACTGAACTGAATGAAGACATGCAGACTGAATCCAGATTTGAAATATGTTTCTTCTGATCATGTCTTGTTAGTTGTACCATTTTCTAGTACATGTTATATAGTTTAGAATAAATACAAAGATCACCAGTACCTATTGTACATGTTTACATTGATGCCTATCCCATCTGTCAGAATAAAACAAAAACACAGCAATGAGGATATGTGTTGATATAAACAAATTCTTAATCTACCATCCTAAACCAAATCAACCAAAACAACTGAGATGCTATGCACCTGACCCTTGGGAGACCGGTGTTGTGATTTTAATTTGAAATGCATGGCCTGTGTGGTGACGGAGCCAGTGGCATTAATCTGTTGCGCATCCCCAGTGTGGCACAAAAGCCTCTGTCAACGACGCAATAGGGGGCTGTCTCCAGCGTGGGGCTATCTGCAGAGCTCGATGCTTTCCAGATGAAGTGTTTTTATTTCAGGAAAAACAATCAAATAAATAACATTTCAATCTCACCATACAGAGAGAGAAACAGGGAGATTTGGGAGCTTTCTTCTTCCCAAATTTATTGCCTAAAAGTTTTTCCTACAGTGAACAAAGGTGGCTCTGCATGAGGAGAGTGGGACTTTGCAGAAATGACTTAAATCGATCCTATAATACAGAATCCCTTATCCAAAACATATCAAAGATTGGTCTTTTTACATGTGATATTCACCAAACAGGTAGAGATATGATCTCAAGATTGTTCAGAGACTTTTTCCCTTACTATCTGAATTTAACATCTACTAATTTCTAGTAAACCATCAAAGATTTCCCCTTTAATTTTATTAAAGAGTCATTACATGACGTATAAATGCAGTCTTCAGCATAATACCTGCGAAACCTGCCATTAATGCCAATGAGCTGGATTCCATCCAGGGTTTATCAATCTTGTCTCTTTATCTGTTTTTCAAATTGAATTAACGTCAATCCCAAAACGGCTCAGTCTAAAGGGATTTAATGCAAACTGCCTGAAATATCCCCCTCCTCCCAGTAAGTCTGCTGCCTGCCATCTTTGAGTGGAATCCCAAGCTACAATAATGAATCCCTTTGAAATGGAGTTCCATCATGTTGCCTTGCATTAAAGTGCTAACAAGAAGTCAATCAAGAGGATCAGCGGGATCTACTGCAGCGCCGGGAAAAACGTCCATCGCACCCAAGAAGAGATATGCCACATCTAATCGCACAGTGTAAGGGTATTCATATGAACTTTGAGCCTAGAAGTGGTAGAGACTAAAATATAGAGATTTGATAAAGGGATTAGTCCTCCAGCACATTATAAATCATTACAATGATCTGATGAAAGGCTAGCGGATGTCCCACCATGCTCAGTATCTAGGCCACAGTGGGATGCTGTCTCTCTCTCTCTATGACAATGGTTCATTCTCACATACCTCTGACCCACTTGGGTAAAAGGGACAGAAATAGCCTAATCCCCATTCCCTTATTACCCATACAGATAAGATGGTAGCTACTCATGGGGTTTGGGCCAGCAGGTATTCATGGTTCTGCTGATAATAACGCTATCCCACAGTTAGTATTAGGAACAGGCTAACAATTGTAGTTGTTAAAAGGGATGTTTGTTTACCTTTCTTGTAAAGGGAAATAATAACTGTCTCAGCATCACCTAAACACTGGTTTAATCAACCTGTTGTCCCTAATGGACATGAAAGCAGCAAAAGGAAGCATGGGCGGACTGGGACCAAAAATCGGCTTTGGTATTTCTAACACACTGGCCCATTTCTTTTCCTTGAGGCACCCACACTGGCCAATTTTTTTTCCTTGAGGTCCCCACTCCAGCCCATGTTGTCATTATTAGCCAGATAATGATAATTTTGAGCAAAAAACACAAGTTAGACAGGCCCACTAGCACTAAAAATAGACCAGCCCATCCAGCCAGTCCGCCCCTGAAAGGAAGACTACCCCATCTCCATATAATCAATTATCACCTAAAAAACACAGATTGTGTAAACAAAAGCCATTAGAAGCATATGTATTGGTTGGTAAACCAGAACAAATGCTTAGAGAAGTTTTTTCTCTTTGTGTATGCAAATAAATCTGTGATTCAAAGCATGTGGATTAGATCTGTTGAATCCAAGCTTTTCTTAATCTATTTACAAACAACATTAAACATACAGGTGATAGTGACCTAGGATGTGGCTATATGGCGTTGTTTGTCAGAATCTAGAATAAAAAAATGGACAAACAGAAATAGGATGTTATGTAATATCAACACATGTTGTTTATTACCAATTTCTTATGTCCAAAAATCTGTTGAAGTGTATGTCCATTTATTTCTCTGTGTGAGAGAGCAGCACCCCAAACACCGGCTCCTGACACCCTGGTGCTATTAGTGGGCTGCTGGGAACAGGAAGTGATAAAAGTAGAGTACACCCAAATTGTTATTTCAGCTACTCCATCTGTGTGGAGGAAATATAAAAGTTAACCCAAACAGTTCGAAAACTGCTTGACAAGTTCAGATGACCAGTTAGATAATGCCAATAGACTGGAAATTGTATCACCTGTTGGCTTCGATGCTAACGATCAGGGGCGTAATACACAAAAAAATATATAAAAAAGCAACATGCATCAATTTCGAAGATTTTACTGAGTTACAGTTCATGTAAGGAAATCAGTCAATTTAAATAAATGCATTAGGCCCTAATCTATGGATTTCACATGACTGGGAATACAGATATGGGTCTGTTGGTCACAGCTAGACACATCTCCTTCGTATAGAGTTCATCAGGCTGTTGATTGTGGCCTGTGGAATGTTGTCCAACTCCTCTTCAACGGCTGTGTGAAGTTGCTGGATATTGGCGGGAACTGGAACATGGATCTCATCACGGTATCTCTGTGCATTCAAATTGCCATTGATAAAATGCAATTGTGTTCATTGTCCGTAGCTTATGCCTTCCCATACCATAACCCCACCGCCACCACGGGGCAATCTGTTCACAACGTTGACATCAGCAAACTGCTCGCTCACACAACGCCATACACAAATTAGTTTGGTTTTGGTAAATTCAACCATTAAAAAGCACACATAAAACTTGAAAATCCACACATGCACATTTGTAAAATCATGGAGGATAACACACAATAAAGTCTGGGACTTTTTTGTGCAGAAATTATTCAGTTGTGCAAACCCACAGTTTCATCAGCTGTCCGGGTGGCTGCTTTCAGACGATCCCCCAGGTGAAGAATCCGAATGTGGAGATCCTGGGCTGGCGTGGTTACACATGGTCTGCGGTTGTGAGGCTGGTTGGACATACTGCCAAATATGGTAGATAAATTAGCATTAAATTATCTGGCAACAGCTCTGGTGGACATTCCTGCAGTCAGCATTCCAACACAACATTTGAGAGAAATACGTTTTTTGTGCATATGGAACATTTCTGGGATCTTTTATTTCAGCTCATGAATCATGGGACCAAAACATTACATGTTGCATTTATATTTGTGTTCAGTATATATTAGCTACACTTAACATGTGACCGACCGGCTCAAATCGGTCTTATGTAACAACATTTGAATTTGTGTTTTTTACATTGGATAAAAGTAGAGACTCAGAGCAACAAAACTGTATATCATACATGGCATCTGAGGAACAATGGGAAAGTAATTCTACTTTGAAAGTTGACAAATGTGTAAACTCACTTTTGAGAACATGGCCTTTGAATTATTGGTACCTACTGGAGAGCTCTCCTTTGTCTTCACCCATTCAGCATTGTTCGCACCCTCTTAAGCCAGCCCCACCCATCTCTTCAAGGATTCACATGTGAAGTCATGTGCTAAACAGTGAGTAGTGTAGTAAAGATTAAGACTAAAAGTGGTAAAGTAGCCTACAATAAGGAAAAATTTCAGGTAAACAGAAAGCGTCCAGATGAAAATATTTTAGAAAGAGGTGAAATTATTCTCCCTAATGATATGCTACATGACCAAAAGTATGTGGACACCTGCTCGTTGAACATCTCATTCCAATATCATGGGCATTAGTAGTGAGTTGGTCCCCCCTTTGCTGCTGTAACAGGGGCTCCCAAGTGATCTAAGGCACTGTGTCTCAGTGCAAGAGGCATCACTACAGTCCCTGGTTCGAATCCAGGCTGTATCACATCTGGCCGTGATTGGGAGTCCCATAGCGCGGCGCACAATTGACCCAGCGTCATCCGGGTTTGGCCGGGGTAGGCCGTCTTTGTAAATAAGAATTTGTTCTTAACTAACTTGCCTAGTTAAATAAAGGTTAAATATATATATTTTTAAATAGCCGCCACTCTTCTGGGAAGGCTTTCCACTAGATGTTGGAACATTGCTGGGTGACTTGCTTCCATTCAGCCACAAGAGCATTAGTGAGGTCGGCACTGATGTTGGGCGATTAGGCCTGGCTCGCAGTCATTGTTCCAATTCATCCAAAAGGTGTTCGATGGGGTTGAGGTCAGGGCTCTGTGCAGGCCAGTCAAGTTCTTCCACAATGATCTAGACAAACCATTTCTGTACGGACCTCGTTTTGTGTACACGGGGTATTGTCATGCTGAAACAGGAAAGGGCCTTCCCCAAACTGTTGCCACAAAAGTTAGAACCACAGAATCATCTAGAATGTCATTGTATGCTGTAGAGTTTAGATTTTCCTTCACTGGCCTAGTCCAAACCATGAAAAATAGCCATAGACCAGGATTCCTCTTCCACCAAACTTTACAATTGGCACTATGCATTGGGGCAGGTAGCGTTCTCCTGGCATCCACCAAACCCAGTTTTATCCGTTTGACTGCCAGATGGAAGGTTGATTCATCACTCCAGATAATGGGTTTCTACTGCTCCAAAGTCCAATGGCAACGAGCTCTACACCACTCCAGCTGATGCTTGGCATTGCGCATGGTGATTTTAGGATTGTGTGTGAATCTCCCGACTAACAGTTATTGTGCTGACGTTGCTTCCAGAGGCAGTTTGGAACTTGGCAGTGAGTGTTGCAACCGAGGACAGGCAATTTTTACGAGTTACAAACTTCAGCACATGGCGGTTCCATTCTGTGARTTTGTGYGGCCTACCACTTTGCAGCTGAGTCGTTGTTGCTGCTAGACGTTTCCACTTCACAATAACAGCACTTACAGTTGACCGGGTCAGCTCTAGCAGGGCAGAAATTTGACGAACCGACTTGTTGGAAAGGGAGCATCCTATGATAGTGCCCCTTTGAAAGTCACTTAGCTCTTCAGTAAGGGCATTCTACTGCCAGTGTTTGTCTATGGAGATTATATGGCTGTGTGCTCAGTTTTATACACCTGTCAGCAATGGGTGTGGCTGAAATAGCCGAATCCACTAATTTGAAGAGGTGTCCACATACAGTGCATTCGGAAAGTATTCAGACCCCTTGACATTTTCCACATATTGTTACATTACAGCCTTAATCTGAAATGTACTAAATAAACATTTTTTCTAATCAATCTACACACAATACCCCATAATAACAAAGCGAAAATAGGTTATTAGCCATTTTTGCAAATGTATAAAAAAAAAWATATATACCCTATTTACATAAGGAATTGTCGAAGAAATTGTCCGTAGAGCTCCAAAACAGGATTGTGTCGAGACACAGATCTAGGGAAGGGTTCCAAAACATTTCTGCAGCATTGAMGGTCCCCAAGAACACAGTGGCCACCATCATTCTTAAGTGGAAGAAGTTTGGAACCACCAAGACTCTTCCTAGAGCTGGCCACCCGGCCAAACTGAGTAATCGGGGGAGAAGGGCCTTGGTCACGGAGGTGACAAAGAACCCGATGGTCACTCTGACAGAGCTCTAGAGTTCCTCTGTGGAGATAGGAGAACCTTCCAGAAGGACCACCATCTCTGCAGCACTCCACAAAACAGGCCTTTATGATAGAGTGACCAGACGAAGCCACTACTCAGTAAAAGGCAGATGACAGCCCGCTTGAAGTTTGCCAAAAGGCACCTAAATGACTCTCAGACCATGAGAAACAAGATTCTCTGGTCTGATGAAACCAAGATTGAACTCTTTGGGCTGAATGCCAAGCGTCACATCTGGAGGAAACCTGACACCATCCCTACGGTGAAAAATGGTGGAGGCAGCATCATGCTGAGGGGATGTTTTTCAGCAGCAGGGACTGAAAGACTAGTCAGGATTCAGGGAAAGATGAATGGAGCAAAGTACAGAGAGGTGCTTGATGAAAACCTGCTCCTGAGTGCTCAGGACCTCAGACTGGGACAAAGGTTCAACTTCCAACAGGACAACGACCCTAAGCACACAGCCAAGACAATGCTGGAGTGACTTCGGGACAAGTCTCTGAATGTCCTTGAGTGGCCCAGCCAGAGTCCGGACTCGAACCCGGTTGAACATCTCCGGAGAGACCTGAAAATAGCTGTGCAGCGACGCTCCCCATCCAACCTGACAGTGCTTGAGAGGAACTACATAGAATGGGAGAAACTCCCAAAATACAGGTGTGCCAAGCTTGTAGTGCCATACCCAAAAGTCTGTAATCAACACTCAAGGCTGTAATCGCTGTCATCGGTGCTTCAACAAAGTACTGAGTAAAGAGTCTAAATACTTATGTAGATGTGACATTTCAGTTTTTATTTTTGCTGAAATCTGCGGAAATTTCTAAAAAACTGTTTTTGCTTTGTCATAATGGGGTATTGTGTGTAGATTGATGAAGGAAAAAACCGATTGATTTCATTTTAGAATAAGGCTGTAACGTAACAATACGTGGAAAAAGTCAAAGGGTCTGAGTACTTTCCGAATGCACTGTAGTACAGTCTTGAACATTTCATAATTTACAATGTGGTAAACCACTACTTTTGAGGCCCAAACTATTGTTTTTATGGCAGACCCACATCAAATCTCAATTCTCAACACACACTGTCTCTTTCTCAGTATTTGTAGAGAATCAACACATTTCACCTCTTCAGGCAAGAGTGGCTTGGGCAGCCGAGTAATTCGACCACGGCTGTAACATGTTTACAAGTCTGTCAGTGACGTTAGACGTGGTGTCTGTGATCACAGCTAACACATCACTGCCCTGTCCTTCTGAAGCCTCTGTGCTAGGGGTTACCAGAGAGAGGCTGCTAATCTTATCAGGCTTTTCAACGACACACATGGCTGATGTGATGTGTAAGACTGGCTAAGATTTGTACAGTTCCATTAAGGATGTCACGCCCTGATCTGTTTCACCTGTCTTTGTGCTTGTCTCCATCCCCCTCCAGGTGTCGCCCGTCTTCCTCATTATCCCCTGTGTACTTATACCTGTTTTCTGTTTGTCTGTTGCCAGTTCGTCTTGTTTGTCAAGCTTACCAGCGTTTGTTCCTGTCGGCTTCTGTCTTTTCCCAGCCTATCTTTTTCTCACCCTCCTGGTTGTTGACCCTTGCCTGTCCTGACCCTGAACCCGCCCGCCTGACCAATCTGCCTGCCCCTGACCCTGAGCCTGCCTGCCGTCCTGTTCCTTTGCCCCTATCTGGATTTCCGACCTCTGCCTGACCTGACCCTGAGCCTGCCTCCTGTCCTGTACCTTTGCCTCTGTTGCTGTAATAAACATTGTTACTTCGACATGGTCTGCATCTGGGTCTTACCTTATCCTGATAAAGGAGGAGGTATTTGTTCCTTTTATGGCTTGACAGCTCGGTGCTGGAGAACTGACATATTCTCCAATAAATCTTAGCTTACCACTTCATATATCCACACCATCTGAAATAGGAGAACCTTATCTACATGTCCTTTTTGAAGCCGCAATCTTAGATTTTAACAAGGAAGTCTGAGTGCTTGCAGGACAGTCTACACTAAATCCRGATTTTATTGCTGTTGATATTGAGAATACAGATTTTTCCCTGTTACGATTGATATGGCGGCCATCCAATATTTTTTATAGTTATTTTATTTGGGTTAGAAGATGTTTTGCAAACGTTTCCAGTCCATTCACATGCAGACCACTTAGGGTCTCTTTGCTATGATTGGTGACCCCCGGGGGATATTTGAACCCCGGGGCTGATCCCACACCTCACCACATTGCCTCCTGCTGACCGCATACATCACACACCCATGAACTTTCCCTGGAGGCACCCTTTCCCTATATAGTGTGCTACTTTTGACCAAGGCCCTAGTGCACTATGAATAGGGTGCCATCTGAGTCACCCAGAGTCCACACTGTCACTCAACCGAGGTACTAGCAACACGGTTGCTGACAGGTTCACAAGGCTGCCAAGGAGGTTCTCGCTTTCTGTCATCATAACTGACCTATCCTTACAAGAAAACACATGTCAAATTTGCAGTTCCACGTGTGAATTCGCTGTTTTCACATGTTGAGCTTAAATTTAACGTGAAACCATATTTTCACATGTATTACAATGAGTTCACATGTTAACAACACCTTTTCACTTGGGAGAAGAAAAACTAGTTTTCACCTCACGTGTGAATTCAAGTTTTACATTTGAAAATCGGATATGCAGTTTCACACATGAAAAACTTTCTTCTGAAAATCTCACGTTCACATGTGGAATTACATTTTCACATGTAAAAAACCATCACATGTGAACATCTTATTTGCAGTTTCACATGTAACAAACTCCACATATGAAAATCTCACTTTCACATGTGGAATTGCAAGTTCACATGTGATATTATCATGTTACAGTAGCAATGTTTCCAAATATGAAATTGCAAATTCTGCATTTTTTTAAGGTAACATAGCCTACCTGAGTATAATAATTCTAATTAATAATGTATTATTTCTGAGCCATCCATTCGGAGTGTTACTGCTGCAGGAGCATGTTAGTCAGTGACCGTTGGAAGAAGCCCAGTGAAAAGAACAGAGAAGCTAGCGTTCCGTGTCTCCTTATTTATCCTGTTTAACATGTTAAAATTAGCAATGTCAGAGTTAATCAGTTTACTCAAGTTCACTTTATTAAATTTAGAGCACATTTTCTTTGTGCATTGTATGAAAGTGTTCAAAATACATTGAAAACATCCAAATATTTATGAGAAAATTATGAATTTGCGATTCATCTTGATTAATCACAGCAAATCCTGCAATAAACTCGATTACATTAAAAAAAAATWTTTTGACAGCCCTACTTGACATTAAGTTGTCAAAATGCACATGTGAAAGTGTAGCGGACATGAGTCGGTCATGGTTACGCATGGTCACGTGATGAGGTAGCCTCGCCTGCGACTTCAAAATTAGTGTTGACCCTCTTGGTCGAATGGTCAAGACGTTAGCATCTCCCGTGGCAGACTTGGTTTCTAATCCTGTCAGTTACAAAAGTACACGTGAAATGTTTAATATCACATGTGGGAATGTTAGTAAACCACATGTGCCTTAGTTGKGAAAAATGTATGTGAAATGTCACGTGTCCGAAAAACAAATGAACATTTTTTATTCATAATTTTATGTGACATTTTTCACATGCGATTTGTTCACGTGTGGTTTTTCACGTGTTCTTTTCACATGACTTTTTAGTTTTTTGGTTTGTAAGGGTAATTACTGTTAAAATAACAGACACCTAATATGGAAAATGATGAGCTGATTAATGAAATGGCTGCCATACAGTAGTTTACCCAATAATTCAGTGCTAGAATGAGGTTTCTAGCACTTACAGTGCATTCGGAAAGTATTCAGACCAGTTAACTTTTTTCCACATTTGTTACATTACAGCCGTATTCTAAAATRGATTCAATATTCTTTTCCTCATTAATCTACACACATTTTTGGTTCAGTGTATTTTGCACTCCTACAGTTGGAGTGGAGTGCAATGTCATCTGGGACCGAACCCCCTCAGGTCCTATTACTGATCTAGTTCAGCACATTACCAGTACATACTACTACACTTTCCTACACGTTTAATCAATCAATCAATCAAATGTATTTATAAAGCCCTTTTTTCATCAGCCGATGTCACAAAGTGCTATACAGAAACCCAGCCTAAAACCCCAAACAGCAAGCAAGCAGATGTAGAAGCACGGTGGCTAGGAAAAACTCCCTAGAAAGGCAGGAACCTAGGAAGAAACTTAGAGATTAACCAGGCTCTGAGGGATGGCCAGTTCTCATCTGGCTGTGCCGGGTGGAGATTATAACAGTACATACCCAAGCTGTTCAAACGTTCATAGATGACGAGCAGGGTCAAATAATAATAATCACAGTGGTTGTAGGGTGAGCAAGTAAATGTCAGTTTACTCCTGAGGATGGATGCATTTTTCTGCATCCTTTTGGACAGAAAGTTTCTGATTTTTGAAATGTTATGTAGATGGAAAAAAGCTGTCCTTGAAACAGTCTTGATATGTTCTTCAAAAGAGAGATCAGGGTCCAGAGTAACGCTGAGGTCCTTCACAGTTTTATTTGAGACGACTGTACAACCATCAAGATTAATTGTCAGATCCAACAGAAGATCTCTTTGTTTCTTGGGACCTAGAACGAGCATCTCTGTTTTATCCGAGTTTAAAAGTAGAAACATTTGCCGCCATCCACTTCCTTATGTCTGAAACACAGGCTTCCAGCGAGGGAAATTTTGGGGCTTCACCATGTTTCATCAAAATGTACAGCTGTATATCGTCCTCATAGCAGTGAAAGTTAACATTATGTTTCCTGAATGACATCTCCAAGAGGTAAAATATATAGTGAAAACAATAGTGGTCCTAAAACGGAATTTTGAGGAACACCGAAATTTACGAAAATGCAGTAATTCTGTTTTTGGAAATTGAAATGTTCTATCGTAAATGTTAGCAACACCTCCGCCTTTGCGGGATCCGCGTGGGATATGGTCACTAGTGTAACCAGGAGGAGAGGCCTCATTTAACACAGTAAATTCTAAATTCATCAGGCTTAAGCCATGTTTCAGTCAGGCCAATCACATCAAGATTATGATCAGTGATTAGTTAATTGACTATAACTGCCTTGGAAGTGAGGGGTTTAACATTAAGTAGCCCTATTKTGAGATGTGAGATATCACAATCTCTTTCAATAATGACAGGAATGGAGGAGGTCTTTATTCCAGTGAGATTGCTAAGGCGAACACCGCCATGTTTAGTTTTGACCAACCTAGATCGAGGCACAGACACGGTCTCAATGGGGATAGCTGAGCTGACTACACTGACTGTGTTTAAGTCATGAAAGATCTGTCATCCCGCAGAAGAAGAAGCCGGGTGAGGAGGTCCTGGAGTGATTACATGTGGTCTGCAGTTGTGAGGCCGGTTGGACTTATTGCCAAATTTGCTAAAATTACGTTGGAGGTGGCTTATGGTTTGATATGCCACAACTGTCAGGTGGAAGGATTATCTTGGCAGAGAAGAAATGCTCACTAAGAGGGATTTAATTAAATTTGTGCACAACATTTGAGAGAAATAAGCTTTTTGTGTATATTGAAAATGTCTGCAATCTTTTATTTCTCCTCATGAAACATGGGACCAACACTTTACATGTTGTGTTTATATTTTTGTTCAGTATAGATCTCAGTATATTCAGGTGTCTGCACAATACTGTAACTAATTACTGTAGTTCTGTTATTCTGAACCCTCATTTTAATTATATTTCAGCATAGGCTATAGGCTACACAATGGTTTTGATAGAGAAGACCCACATCTTGCTGGAGTACGCTCTCTTCTCAACGAATTGGCAAGATCACTGAGAGTGATTACTGTTATTGACATAAAATTGGCTTGAGGAAAGGGGAAATTAATGAGTTGGGGGAAAATCATTAGAGGGAAAATTGAAAGCAGCTACCTGGTGTGCTAAACTGCTGCCAGATCTCAGACAGGTTGCATGTTGATTGAGAAACAAGATGGCCATCTCTGCAGAATTGACCTATTCATCAAAATGTTGGCTATCGTCAATCATATTAATTCATGCTATTATATTGTAATTTGCATTACTCTTCAATTCCTTGTGCTTTACCTTAGCATTTACAGTACAAGAATATAGTTTCGTAACCTATCATTTTCAGAGAAGCATAGCTAGGAAAGATAGAGCAAAACAAACATTGTTTATTTCAACAAGGAAAATGTAATATATTAATAGATGTTCACGCTGTGGAGCTGTGTATTGTGCTCCCTCTACCTTACTGTCAATTGTGGACTTTAAATGCCAACCAGTTCTCTCCTGCTAAAAATGCATTGACAGGGCTGTCTGGTGTGATATCTGTTTTACTTTAGACAGATTATTATTTAGTCTTAGTCACTAGCCATCCTGCCTTCATCTATCTAGCTTTTAAAAGCTTTTGATGTATATTACCGTTCAAAAGTTTGGGGTCACTTAGAAATGTCCTTGTTTTTGAAAGAAAAGCACATTTTTTGTCCATTAAAATAACATCAAATTGATCAGAAATACAGTGTAGACATGGTTAATGTTGTAAATGACTATTGTAGATGGAAACGGCTGATTTTTAATGGAATATCTACATAGGAGTACAGAGGCCCATTATCAGCAATCATCACTCCTGTGTTCCAATGGCACGTCGTGTTAGCTAATCCAAGTTCATAATTTTAAAAGGCTAATTGATCACTAGAAAACCCTTTTGCAATTATGTTAGCACAGCTGAAAACTATTGTCATGATTAAAGAAGCAATACAACTGGCCTTCTTTAAACTAGTTGAGGATCTGGAGCATCAGCATTTGTGGGTTTGATTACAGGCTCAAAATGTCCAGAAACAAATACCTTTCTTCTGAAACTCATCAGTCTATTCTTGTACTGAGAAATGAAGGCTATTCCATGCGAGAAATTGTCAAGAAACTGAAGATCTCGTACAACACTGTGTACTACTCCCTTCACAGAACAGCGCAAACTGGCTCAAGTCCTCAACTGGCAGCTTCATTAAATAGTACCCACACAACACCAGTCTCAACGTCAACAGTGAAGAGGCGACTACGGGATGCTGACCTTCTAGGCAGAGTTCCTCTGTCCAGTGTCTGTGTTCTTTTGCCCATCTTAATCTTTTCTTTTTATTAGCCAGTCTGAGATATGGCTTTTTCTTTGCAACTCTGCCTAGTGATGGTTGCTGATAATGGACCTCTGTACGCCTATGTAGATATTCCATTTAAAATGTGCCGTTTCCAGCTACAATAGTCATTTACAACTTTAACAATGTCTACACTGTATATCTGACCAATTGGATGTTATTTTAATGGACAAAACATTTGCTTTTCTTTCAAAAACAAGGACATCTCTAAGTGACCCCAAACCTTTGAACGGTAGTGTATGTTATGTACTTAATCACAAATTCCTTCTCTGTGTGTTTGGACATATAAAAACTGGATGTCTTGTAAATTATGAGGTTGTTTTAAATCTTGACAATTAGACCCAGCATGCGCTGCAAACGTTGTACTCTATACAGGGTCTTCATCACTTGCAAACTGTCTTGAAAAAAAAAAGTAGTTTTAATTGTCTATTTATTCATCCGTTGCATAAAGGCGTTGTTTTTTTGGAGGGTAATTTGAGTCGGTTCTGCATCATCATTTGTCTTCTACTGAGTAGAGTGTACTTCCTTTGGTAAAAGCTTAAAGATGCACTATGCAGAAATCACTTTGCCATTTCTTGGTTGCAAAAATTTGAATAGTTTACCTGATTTCAGTTTGTGACAAAACAAGCAAGTATAGTGTAGAGAAACATTGTACCCTCTAAACCGCTGTGAAATATACAGTATTTCCCATAACCAAAAATATTGTATTTTCAGCTATTTGAAGCTGGTGTACAAAACCAAAACTAAAAGACGCAAAAAAAATCTTAAAGAATGGGAGGCATAGAAATAGCACACATATAGCAGATCTACCGATTCTTAGACTTGCTTTCAATGAGAATGACAAATCTATAACTAACATTTCTATGTGAATTTGGTCGGTCGCCCAAAAAGTTACACATTGCAGCTTTAAAGCATTATATTCAAATGCACAGAGGTTGGCTAGAAGTATCTGTCATCTTCACTTTCCAGTAGTTCCACTAGGCATTGTTAATAAACTGCAGGCCATAAACCATGAGTGCATAAGAGGTGAAGGGGAGTGTAATCTTTAAGTCCACATCCTTCAGTGCAGTAAGTAATTCATGTTCCTTCCAGCATCCACTCTTACAACGAGTTGGCCAAAACAACCATCTGAATATCTACCAATGCAAATTAAAATAACAACTTTTTGCTTCTGCAGCAATTTCACAGTGACAGACCAATGGAAACATTTGAACCATTTTTCTTCTTCTCACAGCACTGCAGTTGCACTCATTAGAGCAATAACAGCCTGCTCTCATAGACTAGACGTAACATACTAAAGGTAAATCTGGAACACTTAAATTAGTTTGATATGTTACATTTGGTATGGTTACCTAAGACAGATGGTAACTTAAGGCAAAAACAAAAGTAGGGTGGTTGGTCGGGGTGGATAGGTAGGCGTATAACACGAACGTCTAGCAACACAAAGGTTGCGAGTTTGAATCTCATCGTGGACAACTCTAGCATTTTGACTAATTAGCCATTTTTCAACCTCTTACTACTTTTTAGCTACTTTGCCACTACTTAGCATGTTTGCTAACCCTTCCCCTCCCCCTAATCTTAACCCTTTTAGCTAACACTTCCCCTAACTCTAACCCTCACCTTAACCCTAACCCCTAGCCTAGCTAACGTTAGCCACCTAGAATTCGTAACATATCATACGTTTTGCAAATTCGTAACATATAATACGAATTGTAATTCATCACATATCATACGAAATGGGTCATGGACATCCACAAATGTATACATATCATACGAAATGTGGGTAGTTCGGATGTATGTACATAATAATACGAAATTCTCTGAGACCATGTTTCACATAAATACAGTATAGTGGTGTTGAAAAGTTTAAGGAAAAGCCGCATCATGTTCTCATGTAGAATACAGACATCAACTTTCTCCTCCTCCCTATCCCCATCTCCCCCACCCTCATCCATTTTTTCCTCCTTTTTCTTGTGAAGTATGCACACTTCAAAGCTATTGGATTGACAGCACTGCAGACTGAGAGATCCTATTCATCTGCCTGGTGGAATTACACAGGCATCTCTCTTGAGCACTCCTTCAGAAACCATCTCTCTTTACTTGAAATATCTGGCCTCTGTATGACACCCGGCAACACGCAGGAAAAAATATAGCTGTGAACCAAAAATATAAAAAGTTCTCTCTACTAAAGAGGAGGAAAAAGGAAATATTTTAACGCAATACAATCGCGCATCAGTAAAGCAACCTTCAAATTGCTAAATGAAGTGGCATCAGTGTTACTTTGTGAGATCGTCATCAGGAGTACAAGACACTGGAAAATACAAAGAGCTTCTCAAAGAAATGTGTTTTTGCTCCCCTCAGACAGAAAAGCACAACACAAACCTGGGGGTATACTGTGAAAACCGTACCAGACTGCCACAGAGTGACAAATAAGAGCCCCGTGTATGTAAGGCAAATGAGTTTCTGCTCCATTGTCCACGTCAGAGACATCTCTCCCTCTAAAGGAGGGTAAGCTTTATTGTGCTTTGAGACGAGAGTGGGATGATTTCTCTTGGTTCCTAGAAGTGTCATGTACAGTTGAAGTTGGAAGTTTACATACACCTTAGCCAAATACATTTAAACTCAGTTTTTCACAATTCCTGACATTTAATCCTAGTAAAAATTCCCTGTCTTAGGTCAGTTAGGATCACCACTCTATTTTATGAATGTGAAATGTCAGAATAATAGTAGAGAGAATGATTTATTTCAGCTTTTATTTCTTTAATCACATTCCCAGTGGGTCAGAAGTTTAAATACACTCAATTAGTATTTGGTAGCATTGCCTTTAAATTGTTTAACTTGGGTCAAACATTTTGGGTAGCCTTCCACAAGCTTCCCACAATAAGTTGGGTGAATTTTGGCCCATTCCTCCTGACAGAGCTGGTGCAACGGAATCAGGTTTGTAGGACTCCTTGATCGCACACGCTTTTTCAGTTCTGCCCACAAATGTTCTTCGGCTTGCAAGCCTCCCCATTTTTCCTCCTAACATAACAATGGTCATTATGGAGAAACAGTTCTGTTTTTGTTTCATCAGACCAGAGAACATTTCTCCAAAAAGTACGATCTTTGTCCCCATGTGCAGTTGCAAACCGTAGTCTGGCTTTTTTATGCCAGTGGCTTCTTCATTGCTGAGCGCCCCTTCAAGTTATGTTGATATAGGACTTGTTTTACTGTGGATATAGATACTTTTGTTCCTGTGTCCTCCAGCATCTTCACAAGGTCCTTTGCTGTTGTTCTGGGATTGATTTGCACTTTTCGCACCAAAGTACGTACATCTCTAGGAAACAGAACGCTTCTCCTTCCTGAGCGGTATGATGGCTGCGTGGTCCCAGGGTGTTTATACTTGCGAACTATTGTTTGTACAGATGTGCGTGGTACCTTCAGGCGTTTGGAAATTGCTCCCAGGGATGAACCAGACTTTCATCAAGTCAAAATAACTTATTTAATCTATTCAAGTCAACAAAATGTGCAAAATGTGTTGATTTGACAAATCGTTAAGTTAAGTTGACTTCAACTCAATAAAAACTGTAAAAATAAAAAATGAAGTTCAGTTAGCAAAGAACAATTTGCTCAGTCAACGTTCAACTCAGAACTAATAACAAATAAACTAAAACAAGATTCTAGTTGTGTTTACGAAAAATGGCAAGTTATAATAACTACAAGCGATAACATTGTCTTAACTTACAAAATCAAGTAGAATCAGTTTTAGTAATCAATTAATTATTAAACAAAAGTGTATAATGTTTAGAATCAAACATATTTTTTATTTACTTAACCCTTGTGTTGTCTTAATGTCACGCCCTGACCTTAGAGCCTTTTTATTTCTCTATTTGGTTAGGTCAGGGTGAGATTTGGGTGGGCATTCTAGTTTTTCTATTTCTTTGTTGGCCGGGTATGGTTCCCAATCAGAGGCAGCTGTCTATCGTTGTCTCTGATTGGGGATCATACAGCAGCCTTTTTTCCACCTTTAGTTTGTGGGATCTTGTTTGTGTGTAGTTGCTTTTCTGCACTGCATGTAGCTTTACATTCGTTTTGTATTTTGTTGTTTTTTTGGTGTCATTTAATAAAAAGGAAAAATGTACGCCTACCACGCTGCACCTTGGTCTCATTCCAACAACGGACGTGACACTTAAGGGTCAAAAATGACTATGTTTAACAGCAGAGAAAACCCCCTAAATGATTTTCTTTCAACTTGAAATGTTATGACTTCTCCTAGAGTGACCCTAACATTAGAAAAAGTGAAACATCGCCTTTGTTCTTATTTCCATGAAAGCTGTACACCACCAGGGAACAAAGATTGTCTTAGGGTCATTTTTGACCTGGCAGTTATAAAATAATTGACACACCACAAAAACCACAAAGACACACGCACACGCACACGCACACACACACACACTCACACACAATGCGGAATTTAGATTATGTGTGATACTAATTGAACTGAGACAAAACTAAAACTTTCTTGTGCATGTGCAGCATCTCCCCTCCATGACCCCATACGACTCAAGTTCACAGACAAAATGCACAAAATTTCAGACAAAATAAACACAATTTCAGACAAAATAAACATTTCTTGAAAGCATTGTTTTCTAATGGACAATGCAGTCAGAGGCTATAAAGGTGCTTCAGTGCCCAACAGGTCGTAGATCAGATTTTTCCAGATGTCCAGGAGGAACAAGAGAACAATCATTTAGATGAGGAGAATGTATCTGAAGAAGAAGATGGGGAAGAATACAACCCAGAGCACTATGCATCATCTTCAGATGAAGAAGAAAACCCCAAGCTGAAAGAGAGACATTTTTGTCAAAGAACAGCAAAATAACATGGTCCTTGTCACCGTATGACAACCAGGGCAGGATGGCAGCACAAAATGTCATAAGGATGACCCCAGGGCCCAAAAGACATGCAGTTGCCCATGCCCAGGACATCGCCTCAACATTCTACATGTTCATCACACCAGCCATTGAAGAAAACATCCTGGAGATGACAAATTTGGAGGGTTTCCGTAAATAAAGGAGACAACTTGAAAAGGATGGATGAGATTGACCTGCGTGCCTACATAGGGCTGCTAATCTTAGCGGTTGTGTATAGGTCCTGAGGCGAGGCTACATGTAGTCTCTAGGATGCGGAGAGTGGAAGGGCAATTTTCCATGCCACGATGCCACAAAGTCTTTCACACTTTCTGAAGAATGTTACGATGTGATAATGTTGAGTCAAGACCTGCAAGACGTGTGAGAGACAAACTGGCGGCCTTTAGAGAGGTCTGGGAGAAGTGGGTGGAGCCTCTGCCATACCTCTACAACCCTGGGCCTGAAGTAACAGTGGATGAGCAACTGGTTCCATTCAGAGGTACATTTTTATTTTCATATCTGTAATGTAAGTGATTTTCACTGTTCATTTTATTATGTATTGCTGTAATGTCATTGATTTATGTAATTGTATTCTGTGACACTGATACTAATTACTGAGAGTAATCTCTTTTGTCAAAAGGTCGCTGTCCTTTCCGGCAGTATATGCCCAGCGAGCCAGCAAAGTGTGGCATCAAGATATGGGTGGCCTGTGAYGCACAATCCAGCTATGCTTGGAAGATGCAAGTCTACACAGGGAAGCCGACCAGTGGAGGCCCGGAGAAGAACCAGGGGATGCGGGTTGTGCTTGATGTGACAGATGGACTGAGGGGACACAATGTCACGTGTGACAATTTCTTCACCTCTTATGAACTCAGCCAGCAGCTCCGGAAGAGGAAGATCACCATGGTTGGCACAGATAGAAAGAACAAGCCTGAGCTCCCCCCTGCACTCCTCGCAACAAGGGCGAGAGAGGCCTTCTCATCAAAGTTTGCCTTAACCCCCACCACCACTCTAGTTTCTTACCTCCCAAAGAGGAACAAGAATGTGATCTTCCTAAGCACACTGCACAAATCGGCAGAGATCAGTGATTGTGAGGACAGGAAGCCAGTCATCATCCTGGACTACAACCACAACAAAGGAGGCATGGACAACCTGGACAGGGTGATTGGAACTTACAGCTGCAGGAGGATGACTGGCCAGGTGAAGAACAAGATCTTCAGGAGCTGCTGGCTGAGTTCATAAGAGGTGAAGAAGGGGCCCCTGGTCATCTTCCATAACATCATTGATGTGTCCTCATACAATGCCTTCGTGATATGGAACAAGATCAACCCTACCTGGATGCTTGATAAGCGGAACAAGAGGAGGGTGTTCCTGGAGCATCTGGGAAAGGCACTTGTAGCCCCACACATTCAAAGAAGGGAGCGCCTCCCCCGCACAGCAGCCTCTGCAGCGCTTGTGAAAGCTGTTCAGGGGGCTGAATCTTGTCCTGATCCGCCTGAGGCTGCAGCTGGGGCAGGCTATGGATATGCCAATTCTGCCCCCCAAAGAGGGACTGTAAAACAAATGTGAGAAATAGACATGTGAGAAATAGATCTGCAAAGTCCATGCACACACACTTGCATACTGTCCTACATGTGCTAATTAGAGTTCATTGATTTATGTTCTTTGTTTTGTATCTATTATCTTATTTCATTCTTATTTATTGTTATTGTTTATACACCTTGTGGATGGGGCAATGGTTAAAAAATGGGAGAAGACTGATGTTTTGTAGATGAATTCCTCATTGTACAGTATATAAGAATATGTCAGTATGTTGCCAAAAAAGTTCAGGACTGTTATTGTTTCCCTTCAATAAAATGCATTCAAAACTACTTTCTGTACATTTCTGCTACTTTCTTAGGCTATACAAGGGCTATATTTTGCTAGAACATTTATGTTTATACCTATGCAGTACTTATAGCAATAATAATAATAAACCTCTACTTTAATAAAGAAAACAATTATGACAGGTGTGTTGAGATAAAAATGAGTAGTGTCCACTGATTAAATGCAGTCTTTCTGCATTGTGAAGAGGGAGAATCCAGATATTCACAAAGTTTGTGATGAATGGCAGGTTGTTTCTTCATGCAAAATAGATTTGGGGTTTAAAATTCAATGAAGCTGCTTTATTTGAGGGTTTAGCGAAGGCCGGTCATTTTTTACCCTTAGGACAAGGGGAGAATACAGAATGTTAAGACTACACAAGGGTTAATTAAGCCTTGTCGTACTAGCACAATTTGTTTTTGAACTCAGTGGTAATTTATAGGCGGCGGCGCATTTCAGGAAGTGGCTTGATCAAGACCGTGCTTCGACAACGCCTATACTGCATTCAACAGCTTCCCAAGCTGGAGTGAGTAGCTTGGTGAGTATCTCCTTTAAAACAATACAACCACTAGAATATTATTTACCTATTTGGTAACCTACACAGTATAAATATTTTTGGGTTAAGTTAACAAGTGCCCTTTATAAAAATAAAGATAACTTTTCAGCACAAGAATAGTAAGGACATTAGCACTATGTTAATTGCTAGCGTACGTTAGCTGGTTAGCAACGCACACACTCCATGTTAAAATGGTAATTTGGTTAAATTAAGAAAAACAGATATTTGGCTACGTTTAGCAAATAGTATTTTACTATAAGTTTAAATTGGATTACTTAATTCTGCTACATGTACTGTAGTAAAATTTCTCTAATATGCTGTTAGCTAGCATCCCGCTATCTAGCATGGTGTTAGCTAGCATAGTGTTGAGTTAGGATCGTTAGGACATGTGGTTAAAGTGCATTTAGTTACCATGGCTCTAGATGACACATGTGGTCGGAATTGTACATGGAAATAGTTTGATAACCTGCATAATAGTACAAATGAAAGATGTTTGCTAGCCATGCTTCTAATTAGTATTGAGAGCTTGTATCAAGAGCTTGTCTCCCTTCAGACCTTTGTGCATTTTGAGATTAAGGTGATTAGAGGACACAAGGAACTACATACGCTTTTCAAAAATGTATTCCTTTTATCTGTAGTGCTCTTAAGCTGGGTGTAAAAAACCTAAATCTCTATAAGTCACATTTTCTGAAGTCAATTATGGCTATAAACCATTGTTGTTTTCAAAGTATTTCTGTCATTTAGTTTCATAGGTTGACTCTGAATCCCTTAACTTTTTTTTAACAATAAGCGCAGTGGCAGTCACAGGCTGTCATCGATACATTTTAAATGATCCCAAATGAGACTTAACTAGTTTTCATGTTTCCTAGATATGTATACTTTAATCACATGCTTCCGGGTTTTTCAGTGTTAGTTTCAGTTTAAACTGCAAAATCAAGATATATTCCCCCAAATCAGTATAAGTTCTGTAACTCCATTACCATGGTAACCCTTTGGTCTGAAAGTGGCAGCATATAATTTGAATCACTTTCCTACATTAAATACTTATAGGGTTTTTTAACAGGTGTTTTTTTTCRTTTTGTAGCAATGTAATTGGATATTTTGCTTGGTATTTGGTATTTTATTAGGATCCCCATTAGCTGTTGCAAAAGCAGCAGCTACTCTTCCTGGGGTCAACACAAAACATGAAACATAATACAAAATGACATAATACAGAAAATCATTAGACAAGAACAGCTCAAGGACAGAACTACATACATTTTAAAAAGGCACACGTAGCCTACATATCAATGCATACACACAAACTATATAGGTCAAATAGGGGAGAGGAGTTGTGCCGCGAGGTGTTGCTTCATCTGTTTTTTGAAACCAGGTTTGCTGTTTATTTGAGAAATATGAGATGGAAGGAAGTTCCATGCAATATGGGCTCTATATTATACTGTACATTTTATTGAATTTGTTCGGCATTTGGGGACTATGAAAAGACCCCTTGTGGCATGTCTGGTGGGATAAGTGTGTGTGTCAGAGCTGTGTGTAAGTTGGCTATGCAAACCATTTGGGATTTTCAACACATTAATGTTTCTTATAAAAAATGTGATGCAGTCAGTCTCTCCTCAACTCTTAGCCAAGAGAGACTGTCATGCATAGTATTAATATTAGCCCTCTGATTACAATTAAGAGAAAAACGTGCCGCTGTTCTGGTCCAGCTACAGCTTAACTAGGTATTTCCTTGCAGCACTGGACCACACGACTGGACATTAATCAAGATTAGACAAAACTAGAGCCTGCAGAACTTGCTTTTTGGAGTGTGGTGTCAAAAAAGCAGAGCATCTCTTTATTACAGCTAGACCTCTCCCCATCTTTGCAACCATTGCATCTATATGTTTTGACCATGACAGTTTACAATCTAAGGTAACGCCAAGTAATTTAGCCTCCGCAATTTGTTCTACAGAAACACCATTCATTACCAGATTCAGCTGAGGTCTAGCACTTAAGGAATGATTTGTACCAAATAAAATCCTCTTAGTTTTAGAGATGTTCTGGAACAGTTTATTACTGGCCACCCATTCCAAAACAGACCCTTAACTCTTTGTTAAGCTTTTCAGTGACTTCATTAGCTGTGGTTGCTGATGCGTATATGATTGAATCATCAGCATACATGGACACACATGCTTTGTTTAATGCCAGTGGCAGGTCATTGGTAAAAAAAGAAAAGAGTAGAGGGCCTAGAGAGCTGCCCTGCGGTACACCACACTTTACATGTTTGACATTAGAGACGCTTCCATTAAAGAAAACCCTTGAGTTCTATTAGATAGATAGTTCTGAATCCACAATATGGCAGAGGTTGAAAAGCCATAGCACTTTAGTTTTTTCAACAACAGGTTATTGTCTATAATATCAAAGGCTGCACTGAAATCTAACAGTACAGCTCCCACAATCTTCTTATTATCAATTTCTTTCAACCAATCATACGTCATTTGTGTCAGTGCAGTACATGTTGAGTGCCTTTCTCTATAAACATGCTGAAAGTCTGTTATTAATTTGTTTACAGAGAAATAGCATTGTATTTGGTCAAACACTATTTTGTCCAACAGTTTGTTAAGAGCTGGCAGCAAGCTTATAGGTCTGCTGTTAGAACCAGTAAAGGCCGCTTTACCACTCTTGGGTAGCGGAATTACTTTGGCTTCCCTCCAGGCCTGAGGACAAAGACTTTCCTCTATAAAAATATGACAGATAGGAGGGACTATAGAGTCAGCCACCATCCTCAGTAGCTTTCCATCTAAGTTGTCAATGCCAGGAGGTTTGTCATTATTGATCATTAACAATAATTTTTCCACCTCTACCACACTAATTTTACAAATTCAAACTTGCACTGCTTTTCTTTCTTTCTTAGTTTTTTTATACATTAATATAATTGCTCACTGTTTGTCGTGGGCATTTCCTGTCTAAGTTTGCCAACTTTGCCAACTTTGCCAATGAAATAATCATTAAAATAACTGCCAACATCAAATAGTTTTGTGATGAATAAACTGATTCATGGTCGGGTCGTTGTGGTAACTATGAAAGTTAGATGCCAATCGCCATATAAAGTTCAAAGAAGAAAAAGTCTGTAAGGAGGAGAGATGACTAGAAACGATTCAGTTGACCATTTATGTGTGGATTAATTGTCGGAGTAGAGGACCCTGTGCATTTCAGGTAAAATAACAACTCAACGTTTATATCCCAGGAAAAATTAGCTAGCAACAGCAAGCTAGCTAGCTAAATTGTCATAGATGTTTAATTATTTTTGACCTGTCCCCAAATTAATATAACTGGTTCAGAGTTTGTTTTGATACTTCAATCTGCGTGTCATGATCACGTTTGGTGTGGGGGGCCAAAATCTATTTGCGCACGATGGAGCACGTGCGCGGCCAGTTTGGGTACGGTGATTGAGTTCCAATCGATGGGAAGAGAGAGGCTGTGCGCCGAGGTTTGCCATACTTCCTGCGAGAAGACCCTACCAATTTTTTGAAGACATGTGAGGTATTAAAACCTACAACATAACCTTATACTTTCTCCCAGGAGTGAAATCTCCTATGAATCATGATGCACTGTAATGTTCAATGGTCAAATTGAACGTCTGTCGCCATCTGAAGTGATTATAACACACAGGCCAAATCAAATGTGAACCAACTACACTATATAAGGACATCTCTTTTAGCAATGTTTTATTTGTTTTACTTTTACTCAACCTTTCTCCCTTGCTAGACATTCCGCTGAGAATAGTGATTTAGCATGCCTGTTGTCCAGAAGAAACTAAATCTTTATCTTGGACTGCAAAGCAAAAATCAGGCCTATACATTAAACACAGTACTAGGTTTGGGCGATAATACCTAACTACCATGTAAACAACTATTGATAGCTGTTGTCGACAGTTGTGAAATGTAACTATGTTCAAGTTTTAGCATATTGGAACGTATTACACATCCCCGGTGTATGGCAGCACACAATACTGCAGTGCCCTTAGGGATATATCAAATGCTCTATTGTTAGACAATTAACATAATTAAAGTGGCACTGTGAGGAATTACAAATTCTATACAAAAGCTGTAAAAAATTATTATATTTCTTGTTATTTAAAAAATATATAAATAAGTGATTTTGATAGGACAATTAAACCCTAAACCATGCAGTGCTGATTTTGCCATTTGAACAGAAATTGCAATCAGTTTTGCTTCAACATTGTTTGTCAGTGGGCTGCGCTGGTCCGTCTTCAATATAAACTTTGCATTTTTGGCTGTGCTTTTGAAATGAATGAATTGCTTATTGTAGGGAATCATTGTCCCATCTAAATAACTTTTTAATACTTTTTAAATATCTAGAAATGTAGTTTTTACAGCTTTCGTAAGCTGGTCATTTAAAAAGAAAGTAGTAGAGGTGGAATTCTACACAGTGCACCTTTAATATAATGAATGTTGTTGTAACGGCTGTCAATGTCGTTCTCCTCCTCAGACGAGGAGGAGCATGGATCGGACCAAGATGCGGAGTAGGAGGTATTCATGGTTTTAATGGCAAACCAACAAACACTACAAATAAACAAAACAACAAACGTGACTAACCTGCAACAGTCCTGTGTGGCCCAAACGCTAACACAGGATCAGTGCAGTAATGTTGAGTGCCTTTCTCTATAAACATGCTGAAAGTCTGTTATTAATTTGTTTACAGAGAAATAGCATTGTATTTGGTCAAACCTATTTTGTCCACAGTTTGTTAAGAGCTGGCAGCAAGCTTATAGCGTCTG